>NW_026068106.1:1764631-1920857 GCF_014885135.2 Alexandromys fortis
TCTCTCTCTCTCTCTCTCTCTCTCTCTCTCTCTCTCTCTCTCTCTCTCTCTCTCTCTCTCTTTCTCAACATGCTCTCTCTCTCTCACACACACACACACACTCAAACACTCAATCTATGTGTCTTTCACACACACCTCCACTATTATTGCCCTGTAACTCCCTTAGTGGTTCAAAATTATTCATTACCTTCTATTTCTGAAGGATTAGATTGAAAAGGCCCAGAAAGCAACTGCTTTCTTGATCTTAAAAAAAATTGCAAGTTCATATAGAAATCCTTCTAGAACAGCTACCAACATTCCTTTAGTGAGTTAATGTGCCTTGGTGTGCAGGATATGGTTTACAAAGTAAACTCCAAGCATTTCAATTTTCAAAATCATGCTATTAACCACTATATTTTATACTTGTGCTTGATAAACACTTTATTATGTTCATTAATCAATAAAATCTTGGGAAATATGTACACTATCTTACTAACTCACTTCTCCCATTCCACCTGACTTTTTTTCTATTGTTATTAGGACCACTGTTACTTTTTTTTCCTTCTGATTTCTTTTAAATTTTTGATTTATAGCAATATCCACAGTTGGTTTCTCTCTTCCTTCCAAACACAAACACTACCATATTCTGACTCAGCTGGCTATTCAAATTTTACTGATGATTTTAATAAGCCACATCACCATATCACCACAACTACAACAAGAGAATGACTTGTGATCATTACCACTCTTTCTTCACAGTCTTCTAAATCCAGAGTGATCAATTTATTTAAGTCAACACACTTTGGGGAGTATCATTATAATAAAGCTCGATCCAGGCAAAATTCTGAACTTTCCTGGGAAGAGTGGGTGATACAGCCCTACAGCTTCTGCCCTAAGAGACACGGTACAGTGAAATGGCCACACTTCCTCTGAAATGCCTGCAGCTTCCCCAGCATCTGGAAGACAGTGGTTTCTCCAGAAATACCGAATACAGGATTGAAATTCCACTGGGTCCTTCAAATAACAACATGCCCAAGTAAGAAACCTTGCCAACATTTTAGAACAAGAAACTGAAGAATGAAAAAGATTTAAGGTTCTAATTCCATCATACCCAATAGAAAGCAGACAAAGCTGAATAAAACTGGACTTAAAGTATTTAGCAATATTTCTTTAAATCAGCAGGATTTAAGGAACAGAGACCTTACTTCTTAGATCTTTTCAATAAAACCCACAGTTTAATCTTATTAAAAACTCTGATCTTGCTAAATAAACATTATCTAATGAACAAAAGATTTTCATGAAAACCCTTTCATATCTTGTTATTCTCAAATATAAATTAAAGCTTTTAGCTTGTCTTTATAATGCAACCTCAAACTCAACCCTATAACCTTTCTCTACAGGATTGAATAGTGTGATTTCTGGAATGTACGGATAATTTTTTCAAGGAAGAGGAGCATGACAATGAGGAGAAAGAGACATTAGGGTAGGAGGAGAAGGGAATGAGGAGAAGGAGAAAGGAAGGTGATAAGGGGAAAGAGAAATCTTGAAGTCCATAAATCCACTAAATTATGCAGACACGGCTTTCATCATCTTATCATTTCCTAGCATGCATTTTCACACTGACTCAGCTTACAGCGGTATGGATGCACCTCAGGTTTACAACTGACATGACATACTGAACACACTCTCTTCATAGGATCAAAAAGTAAGACTAATGGCAGTAGTCTCAAATCACTGGTTTAAAATGATACTAATATGAATATTATGCATATTTATTGGGAGCATAATAAATCCCACCATCTTGGGAGATCATAGGTGGGTCAAATTCTTTGCAATAGTAAATTCTAGAGTAAAAACCTTAGACTTTTCTTTTTCCTGTCTAACTGCCTTATGCCAATGAACCTCCCTCCAAATACATAGCATACATGACAAATAAAACAAGCTCGAAGTAAAGGAATATGGCTTTTGATGGTCCTTTTCCTCTTCTTCTACTTCTGAAAAGGAAATAAACTATTGCCTCTTCTTCTAGAATCGTTGATTTGAAATTGGATAAAAATGTGTTATAATATGCACCCCCAGCTTCCAACTACAGACACTTGCTTCTCTAAAGAAAAACTTTTATGGATTTAAAGGGAATAACAAGCACTGGCTTCCAGGTCACGCTATGATTTTGAAAACAACTTCCTCCCTGTTCTGCAAAGCCATCATATTGGGAGGGCTATTTCTAAGGTACTTCGGCTTATAGGATTTACAGGGGCAGACAAAAAGTCCACAGAATAGTAGCTGTTCTGCAACCATTAGATGCCTCGAACATCCTCTGCACAAATGGAAATAGAGCTGACACTTTTAGAAGTGACATCTCAGAGGACCTCTCAATAAACAAAAGCTGCTCAAATATCCAAAAAAGACTACATTTTTTTTTTTGGTTCACAACCAAGCACTGAGGTACTCCCATCTTTTTTCCTTGTTATCCCCATCATAGGCTATTTCATAATCTTCTCCCTATCAGAGATCTTTCACACAGTTTCTTATCTCAGTGTAAAGAGTTCATTTTAAAGATTCGGAATTTAGACAGAAGGATGCTCTACAATCTTCCATAATTAATGAAATACTGGCTAAAGCAGGATAGACTGGAAGGCAAACACCAGTGAATTTACTACTAGAGGGCCTGAGAGGGTGGGAGAAGAGAAAAATCTGATGAATGATCCTTAAACATATACTGTGATAGAGAAGAGGGAAAAGCAACGTTCAGTCTCACCGATTTCAAATGATACTAGTCATAATCGACTAAATGAGCTCCTTTATATGTGTGCCTAATCTAACATGCTGTGAAATCATTGCCATGAAAGCCTTGAAATTTGTGTTACATTATCCCGTCTTTGCAATTTGCTTGATTACAATAATAAATACATTCCCTCTATGCCCTGAGTCTGAACTGTGAAGTCCCTGGTGAAAATACAGTGAGTTGATGTATTGTATTGACCTATTTAGCCCTTTGCACAGTGTTAAAAACACTTAAATACATTCTCCTCGCTGCAGCATACGGCTTCCTCCGCTGACCTTAGCCATGCTGACCTAATGGCCTGAGTAACTTCTTTCCGCAAAGAAAGTTACTCAGTTTTAGGCATGATAGGATATTAAGAGAAAACTCATTGCCAGTAAATATACTCAAGGCCAAGGGTGGCAACCAAGAGAATATACAGATGCTGCCAAATGCCCTGGTGAAGGAAAGGATGTTGACAAATTACTGTAGTAGAAAGAGTATTCCGTTCCTAACATAAGAGGTAACTTACTGCTCATATGGCATGGTTGTCTATTATAAACCCCTTCCTTCTGAAGTCTTAGGGTCATGATGGAAGAGGGGACACAAATACTATAAGAACTAGAAGCCATGGATGACTGAAGCAAAACTGTATTTGCTTGGCATGTGGAGCCGGTTATACACATGAACCCATAGCAGCTGTGATAAATATATGAGACAAGATCACAAGATTGTATCATAAGATGCACAAGATCAAGACAGACAAGATCAAATATGGATGGGGGTGGTGTCATGAAGTCCTACTTTCAAGGAAACTGTCAGAGAACAAAAAACTGAAGTGCAGAACCTCTAAATGTATAAAGCCTGTGACATTGGGTGTGACTGTGATCTTATAGCTTTATTATAGACTAGAAAAACAAAGTCATAGTTAGGATTAGTAGTATATTAATATGCTCCCCACCATTTGGACCCAAATGCATATAGTCAGAACAGTAAAGACAGAAGTGCGTTTGAAGAGTAGACAGTAACTTGGCTGCTCTCCATCAAGCATCTTCTCTCCGGGTTCCTGTGCACAGTTCAATAGCTATAAACACTAGAGAAACATTGGTCACATATTCTGTAGTGAAGAGCTAACCCTCCTCCTCCTCAAATGCTCTGGCAGGTAATTACCTAAGCCAGAAGTGAGATGCTAAGACGCTCCCTACTGATAGAGTGATCTAGGTTGGAAATTCCCGTGGTTCCCCATCAGCATAAGCATCAATCATTTTATAAATATGTGGTTTCCACTGTACTCCAGACTCAGTGGGGAAAAGACTCAACTGTGTGAAAATCACCAGTGTCATCTGTTTTATTAATATGCTTGTCCCTAAGAAATGCTTTATCTAGTAAAAGTTCCTGATTTTTTTTCAAATGCTGTGATGTCAATTAATGACAGATTAAGTGCCTGGCAAGGGATACATAACCAGACAATAATATGATGGGTTTGGACAAGACTCCATCACCTGGCTTTTTGAGTAATTATAGGTAACTTTCCATGTGTTACCTATATGTTGATAATGACAATTTTATGGTTTTGAAAGTGATACTACAACTCAATTTTCTACCTTACCCTCTCCTAGAGAATTGTACCATAGTTTCCAAACCAACAATCTTCACTTATGGATCTGAGAATACGTCACTGACTTTAAATCTCAGTTACTTTTATAGTTTTCTAAATATTATATGTTGAGGGATTTTCTGTTCATTTTTAAAAGGTATTATATGGTTCAATTCTTTTTCATTCACCACACAGCTCGGTAGAGTTCAACAAATATATAGATTCTTAGAACTGTTATCACAATAAGGACATAAAATCTACCATTCCTATTACCTCCTAGGCTTTCTTGCATGCTAAAACCTCTGAATTTGGGAATCTTTACACTAATGATATCCCTTTCCATTTTTCTAAATGCCATGCAGTTGGAATCATACTGTATGTATTCTTTACATACTAGTTTCCGAAACTTTGCCTGTCTTTGACCATCACATAATTAACTACATATGCCATTAATATATTCTTTTACATTTTAGAACACTAGTTTTATATACGTATATGTATGTATGTATGTATGTATGTATGTATGTATGTATGTATGTATATCCATATTCCTGATAAAGGATACTCAGTTTGTTTCTAGTCCTCAACTATCACAAATGAAACCTCTACTAACATTCACTTCCAGGTTTTTGTTAGAAAACAAATATCTATTTCTGTACTATAAATTCCATGGAATGGCACTGTTCATACATAGGTTAGGTGTCTCTGCAACTTTATGTTTTTAAATAATCAAATTAGTACCAGACTCTCTTTTCATATGACTTTACATTTATATCAACTGTATGTTTTTCCGTGTTTTTCCACATCACTTGACACAAGAGTCTGACATTCAATGTACAGCACTTTGTTTTTAAGTCTGTTGTGTTTTTAAAAAATTTTTTTAAATTATAAGCTAGATCAGCCTAGTCTAGAACTCATTATGTCACCCAGGTTGCTTTCAAACTCAGGGCCCTTTTAGCAGAGGTCCATGGTTATCGGGATTGTAGGCCACAACTCAGTTTTGTTTGACAGTATCTGAAAATGCTAGGATGATAATGACCTCATTCAAATTAATCTCTGCACACAGAGATAATTGACACATGCTCATATCAATTAGCTGTCAACACACCAGAGACATGGAACTGCTTTCCAATGAGGCATCTAGAAGGAAATACTTTGAAAATTAAGATTTGAAACCACACAAAGTATTTTATTCAACACTATAAAATTCTTTCATACTGGGTTCTGTGAATAGCCCTATAATTTTAAGGCCATGATCTATGTGGTTAATGACTTTCTGTATCTGTGCTACTTAAAAAGAGTATTCTGTACTTGGGGACTATTCATAACCACATTCCACAGCTTGACAAATATTTGGGGAGAATTACTATGCTGAGGGATAAAACAAGGAGGACATTCCTCTACCCTTATGAGGGGCACATTTGTGTAAATGTAAAAATGATAATCAGTTGCATAAGTTCATTCTAAGGATGGGCATAGTGTGCATTAACTGGAAATATTTTTGTATGTGTGTGTATGTGAATGTTTAGTTTAGAGATGATCATCCCTTAGCTTCTTCCACCGTCACCTTTCAGTTTATATTTGAGGTAGGGTCTCCCACTGAACTTGGCACTCACTGAATGGGTACTCAGGGTGGAGAGTAAGCTGCAGGGATCTTCCTATGTCTGCCTCCATTGAGTTTGAATTACAGATACAAACAACACCACCTAGCTAGTAAATATTTCATGGATTGCTGGAGGTTCAAACTGTGCTTGTACAGAAAGAACTTTGCTAACTGAACTCTCCCCTCACACTTCCTGGAAATGTTTTTTAGAGAACTTGGGCATGATTTGGTCAACTACAAGTATGAGGAATACCATTTTATTCCATTTCCTCTTCATCTTTACCCTGAAATAACTCTTTCCCAGATTTCCTCTTTATTAAGGCTCTACTGACAGTTACCATTCTCTGTCTTGTGAGTAGATGGCTCCTTGATTTTCCTCACAACTTTCGGGAAGACAAAAACCCATTGAAAATGAATTATGTTCCCACTCTGAGCCTCCTTGCTCTTCCTCCCAGCTCCTCCTTGGGTTATGTCTTAGTCTGTGTTCTATTTTTTTAAGATATACCATGACATGTCAACTCTTACAAAAGAAAGCATTTAATTGGGGCTTGCGTGCAGTTTCAGAAGTCTAGTCCTTTGTCATCCTTATGGGAGCATGGCACATGTGGATAGAAGTTGGTCAGAACTCTACATCTCTATCAGCAGGCAGCAGGAAGAGAGAGAAAGCTACTGGCTTCAGCTTGGACCCTTGAAACCTCAACACCCATCCCTAGTGATACATTTTCTCCAACAAGACCACACATACTCCAATAAGGCCACACCTTTTAATTCCTCTCACATAATGTCACTCACTGATAAATAACCACTCACACAAATAAGTTTGAGAGCCATTCTTATTCAAATGACCACGGTCCACTCAGTGGGCTTACTAGGCTATTTGTGATTTCCTAAGGCCAGAATCCTCCTGTCCCACAGATACCTTGTCTCCTCTGGAAAAATGTAACTCATAAGCTGGAAATCGGGTCATCCTTAGGAGTTCAGCAAACAACTGAGGATCCAACAGCTAACAACATTCTTCAGAAATGAAACTGCCTGGACATAATCAGTTCACCCTAATTGACTACATACAGTTTTATTACATAACTGGTGGTTTTAAAACACAAACCAATTAGTTTGTCCAACAGAGGTTACATTCTTGAGTGGTTTATTCCAGCTAAATTTAGGCAGGATTTACAACAGCATGCCTTATCCCAGTCACTGAACCTGCAATCTCTTTGACCACAGAACTTCATACAGACTTCCCTGCCAACAGAAAAGAAAAAAAAAAAAACGTCTATGAAGATGCTGGTCTTGATAACCATGACAGTAACCCTAGATTATATTTCACCCAATGAACTGCCCAGTGTTATTCAGCTACCTAATTATGGGGCGTTGGAAAGTTTTTCTCTGCCGTCACTGATGAAGCTGAGTCTGAAGCTATTAAACGACAACCAGGCAAAGCTTAACTTCTTGCCCTCTGTGCTACAATCTCTAAGGCCGAGTTCACTGAGCATATGAACATCGTCCAGCACCTTCAGCTGACAGGAAATCAGAAACGTCCAATTTATTCCTGGCTGTACTTCTCTAGTCTACCATGCCATTTTAAAACATCCTCATTAGAAATACTGGGTTTGCAGTGAATTTGAAGTGTTTCTAATTACGATTCTGGTAAGTTAAGTTGGTCTTTTCCTATGACTGAACATGGAGGGAAATCACTTTCCCAGCTTTTCCCTCCCGCTTGCCACCTACTCAGCTCCATATGGAATGAGAGAAAATATCAAGACAAGAGAGACAGACACAAGGAAACAGAATCTGTGATTATAATGCCTGAATTAGCATTAAACCACAGTGCTAGAGAAACCTTTAGAGATTAATTATTTCATCAGCTCTGTATAAGTATATGAGGATTTCATAGCTGAGGAGTCAGCAATCTCTTTTGTAAGGAAACAGACTAGATTAAACTTTATAGGTTAACATGAAACCAAGAATTCTATATAAATAATCATCAATTTCAAACATTGTATGAGATCTATCACATCTCAATAGAACTTGCAGAAATAATTTGCATACATCTTGCCTTTCAGAACCTCAATGAAGGGTAGGCAAGGTGGCTGAACAGGCACTTGCTGTCAAGCCTCGCGACATGATTCTGACCCCTAGACACCAATTTGTGAAGAAAATAACCAACTCCAGCATGTTGTCCTCTGACAGCATGGTTGTACATATTGTGGTATGCATGTCCCAGTGTGTGTGTGTGGGGAGGTGATTAATAGTATATAGAATTGGAATTATCGCATCTTCTCTGGACACAAAATTAACAGAGATCTTTTGTGTATGTGGGGAGGTTGACTTTGTACTTGCTTTCTGGTAATAAAAATGAGGTTTTTTTTCTAGAATTTGCACTAGTAACTTAAAAAAGTAAAAATAAATAGCTTTCTACCCTTACAGTACAAAACTTGATAAAGACCAATCACAATGACATACAATGTGTTTAGATAACTATGTATATGGCACTCATACATATTCATGGGAAGTGCTATACACAACATATGTGAGGTGGGGATAGACGGCTCAATAGGTAGTAACACATAATGCTTTTGCAGTGGATCCAGGTTCAGTTCACAGCATCCATGGAAGCTTACAAATACCTCTATAGAATCCCAGTTCCAGGTAATCCATCTCCCTGTTCTAAACTCTGTGCTCATCTACACTCAAATCACACACACACACACAAACAAACACACACACACACAAACACACACACAGATAAGCATATATAGACATTCTTTAAAAAGTAGAAATAAATATTTTTAAAAAGGGGAAAAATAAACATGAAGAACTTGGGTTAATAACTTTTCTAATTATGTGTATTTCTTCCTTTGCAATCTTAATAAGAAAGACACTGATTTTTCAGTAAATTTAAATTAATAAAACACATGTGTTATTTCTAAATGGCTATTTTCATTTTGCATATTTTTAACATTGGCTGCTCTAACCAAGTATGCCTGTATCGGAAAGGGCATAGTGAAAATAAAAAGTACTATTTTTTGTTTTGTTATATCTTATTTTTATCTTACCTTTTTATTTGTTGTATTATGTCATAATAAAAATCTTCTCTTCTGACAATTAATATCTTTAGCATTTGATAGCTATAGTTAATGAATAAATTTCTCCAAGCAATCTGAAGAATTAACATGAGAATAAATAAATAAAAATTCTGATTAGTCAATATAATTTTAAATCAGATGAAGGAAAAATAAAAATATTATTTTTTGTTGTTTTTGAAACTAATATGCCCTATGATATACAGTTAAATACCAAAGCCTCATATTTATACTGCAAATTCAGAACAAATGTCATGCTTTATCCTCCTTTGGCAACTCTATGAACTGTAACTTAAAAGTAGGAAGGCTCCTGATGAATAAAATTTTATTCTGTTACAATTCAGTCATGGCTTGAGTATCCCCCCCCCCCCAACTCTACATCAACTGTATGCTGTGAAACATGTAGTCACATGACACTCCAGTCAAGATGCTCAAGACACTTAGCAAAAGGTCTTGCAGTCAAGAAGCTCAGGTCAAGATCCTCAATTCAAGATGTCCAAGTCAAGGTTCTCAGATAACGATTCTCAGGTATGAGCAGTTAAAAATACTCACTCTTGAAGATAACCCTTGTTTGATGAAAAGCCCCCACATGGCCGTTCACAGCTCTTTGTAACTCCAGTTCCAGGGAATATGGCACCTTCTTCTGACCTCCATGAGCACCAGGTGTGCATGGTGCACACATACATGCATGCAAGCAAAACACTCATACACATAAAATAATAAAATAAATCTAAAACGATGCTGAGGTCAATATGCGCAAGTCAAGATGTTTGAAGTCAGGGTGCTCTGCTGTTTCTGAGGAAATACAAACGGTTCACTTGCATCTCTGCTCTAGCCCTCATCATTAGAAGAGTGCCTGGTACATTTCTGAGAAGTTGTTTCTGCCCAGGTGTCACACAGCAACAGCAAGTGTGCAAGGAGAAAGGATCTAGATGAGCTCCTACATCCTTGCCCCGCCATATCCTTCCTCTGACAGTCATTTCAGCCAGTCAACACAGAGTTGGTATAAAAAGGGTCTATTATTCCATGATCCCTTCTAAGTGGTTATCTGCCTTTCTCAGTAGGTAGACGAGGCATAGATACTCAAGAAATGGAGAGAATGAAGTTACATGGGAAGGGCTGATAACGTCAGTTTTGTGATCTTTGAGCTTAGACCACAAAGTATATCATTATATTAGCAAACTAAGATTTTATTTTGAAAAACCAAAGAAAGACAATAAAAATTTGATGTGGACTCCCAGAGAATCACATCTGCATCTGAGAGAAGACAATGCTTTGGGCAGGCTGCAGGATTTTAGAGGCTCAAAGCAGTAAAATGGAGAAGAGAAGTTACTACCATTGCTCAGAAAAAAAAAAAAAAGTTCACTCTATGAGAGAGGCAAGAAGTGGAAAAGAGAAGATGGGTTTAACAGACACTACAAAAGTGAACTTGGGAAGACTTCCTGGATGCGTGAGACAGCCGGAGAAAGCATCAGCCAAGAGTGGCTGTTTACCTGAGAGACTGGGTTGAGCGAGGGATGTGAGTTATAATTCTGGGAAGCAGTAGTTCTCAACTCCTAATGCTGTGAGCCTTTAGTACAGTCATTCATGCTGGGATGACCGCCAACCATACAATTATTTTCATTGCTACTTCACAACTGTAATTTTGCTACTGGTATTAATGATAATGTAAATATCTGATATGCATGATATCTGATAAACAATCCCTGTGAAGGGGGTGTTCAAGCCCCGAAGGGGTTGAAACCCACAAGTTGAGAACAGCTCCTCTAAAGCAAAAAAAAAAACAGAGATGACGGACAGGTGGCTGAATATTTAGTGAGAGTTAAGTAGGAGTAAGTCTCAAATAAAAACAGAGAGCTAAGTGTCTTTAGCAAATACCTAGGTAATGAAAGTTCAGGGCCCTGATAAGTTCCAAATGGGAAAGAAGAGAATAGCTAACAAGAAGAGTTTAAGAAACACTGAAGGTAATGGTAGACCAGAGAGTGGATATGAAAAAGTGAAATAACTGGTGTAGCAGTGGCTCCCCTGCGCACGCGTGCACACACACACACACACACACACACACACACACACAATCACATGCTAGAGATGAAGCCCAAGGCTTGCACTAATGAGGCAAACATTCCAACACATAACTACATTCTCAGCCCAAAAGTCTCAAAGCAGTGACCAGGTCAGAGAGGGATTTAAAGATTAATTTGCATAATATTTAAAATAAGATGGAAGAAAATTCAGTTGCACATATCAAAGAATGGGGGTTACTATTGAAAGTATGCTCCCTGCTTAGTCTACCTCTCTATTAATCCATTAATGGCAGGTAGGAGAAACAGGAGACCTCAAGGAAAGTTTTGAAAATCAAATGAAGATGATAAATAGTAAATAGATTGAACTCACCATCACAGACCACAAAGCTATGTAGAGAAAGGCAGAGCTACCTAATTGATTTGATAGTCTATTAAATAATGTATTCCAGTACGATTTCAGTGAAATAGTGAGAAGTCACAGTGCATTGGGGAGACAATGATAGAGGAGTAAGGCAGGGCATATAGGGGCACATGCTTCTTTAAAAATATTTGCCTATGAAGAAATGAAGAAGGAGATGACAGGAGCCCTAGGGGATGCTGGGTCAAAAGACCTCAAAGATAGTTTGAAAAGACAAGGTAACAACCTGGTCTGGAGCTACTTCCTCAGAACCCTGATGCAGCTCACCTGCAATGCAGCGCAAATTGATGGCTATCCTGTAGAAAATGTCCCTCCCAGAGGGCCTCATTTCCACCTAAAAGTCCATTGGGAAAGGTTCATTTAATTAGATTTTAAAGACTTTATACTGGCAGCAATTTTGTACTAAAGTGAAAATATCTAGGAAATACCTGGAAATGAGGCCAGGATGTGTGCTTGGAGTGGAAAAGGAAAAGGAGAAGAAAAATACAAAAGAAGGAAAAGAAAACATGGCCTAATTTTTAATTTTGCCCGAACTGTATCACTGGGAATAACAGAAAATCTTGGGACATGGTAGAAGAAAGAGAAAGCTAGGATTGGTTAGCTCAAGTTTTTGTTATTATTTTAATTTCTTGTGTGTGTGTAGATGTGCAGGTTCATGTATGGGTACATACACACATGCATGCACCTTTGGAGGCTGAAGATCAAATTTGTGTTTCTTCCTCTAAGAAACTCCATCTTTTTTATTGGCACAGAGTCTCTCCTTACTAATCCTGACACTTAATGGTTGGCCAGAGTGGCTGGCCGTGGACCAGGTTAGATCCTTCCAGTCTCCACCACCTGGCAATGGGCGGCCGGGTGCCGGGGACGCAGCCCCGCTGCTCCTAATGCAACAGAGGAGGACCCAAACTCATGTCCTCAAGCTCATACAGCAAGCATTTATACACTGAACCATCATCCCAGATGCAGCTGAAGTTAGACCTTTCTGCAATAAGGCATCTTCCATGAATATAATTTTCTAATAATGAAGAATCAACTTAATAAAATGTGAATCATAATAAAATCTACTAAGCTAATATAGAAGGCACTCAAATGTTAAAAGTCCCAGGGTCATACTTCTGAAAATCAATTGTAATTTTCCTTGTAGTTTACAACCAAAGATGATTTAAAAACATCTATCTGTGCTTTCTCCCTCACTCTTGCATCTCTTTCTTCTTAATATCGGTGTTCTCTCATAGACTAAACGTTGGCTATTGAATTACACTGGAAACTGCTATCACCACATGTGAAACATAGTCAGCTCCCAAGGAGGTCTTTCCAGTTTTTGGATATTACATTCTATCATCCAAGTACAAATTTATAGATATTATAGACATCATCTCTAATTCTAAACACAAGTATTGTTCCATAGTAAAACATAAAGACAAGGTGTGACAAGACAAGGAAGGAAAGGAAAAGGAAGTGGGTACTATAACTAGTGAAACAGTGGAGAAGAGGAAGAAGAAGGACATAGAGATGGATGAGAGGCCATTAAACGCTAGGAGCTTTCTATGTGCTCAATAACAGCCATCCTTAGTCACCAGCCATCCCATTCTTTACCAGCCTTTGTTGCCTTTTTCCTGTAATCCAACCCCAGACCAAACTCTTATCATGTAATTTCTAGGAGGATGTGAATCTTACTTTATCCAACATATAAATGAAAATTACTTCAACTATTTGCAAAACTGCTCAGTTTCATATAAATGTAACAGGTATGTTTGTGTTATGGCACAGTTACAATAGATCAAAATTATTGTAAATGACCTGCATATTCATGTGGTAAACATTATGTAGACTAGAAAACTATAGCTTTTGAAAAATAGATCCTTACTTGTTTATCAAATCACATGGTGATTAAGATATGCTCATGATTTGATGAGATGACTCATTACAGAAAGACACTAACCAGTCAACACAATGACTGGAATTTAAACCTTGGGATCCACATGGTGGAAAGAGATAAATGATTCCCACAGTTGCTCTTTGATATTCACACATAAATTGTATAATACAAACCCAACACAAACACAAATGAATGCACACACACACACATTTCTGAAATAACTGCAGAATACACAAAAGATTTATGTTAACAACTATTTTCAGTAGCAATAATTTTTAAAAAATGTAATAGTCTAATAATTTTTATAATCAACAATTAAAGTTAGTGATCACCCTGATTAAGAATAAGGTTGCCCACTCTCTCCATATCTATTCAATATAGTTTTTGAGGTCCTAGCTAGAGCAATAAGACACCAAAAGGAGATCAAGGGGATACAAATCGGAAAAGAAGAAGTCAAACTCTCACTGTTTGCTGATAATATGATAGTTTATATAAGAGATCCCAAAAATTCTACCAAAGAATTTCTACGAGTCATAAATACTTTTAGTAATGTAACAGGATACAAGACTAACTTACAAAAAAAAATCAGTAGCCTTCCTGTACATAGATGATAAAAGGGCTGGTAAAGAAATCAGAAAAACAATACCCTTCAAAATAGGCACAAATAGCACAAAATATCTCACTCATAGGTGGTTTTTAAACCTAAAGCAAAGAAAACCAGCCTACAAACCACAATCTCAGGGAACTTAGACAACAATGAGGACACTATGAGAGACTTACATAGATATAATCTACATGGGGAATAGAAAAAGACAAGATCTCCTGAGTAAATTGGGAGCATGGGGACCTTGGGAGGAGTTGAAGGGAGGGGGAGAGACAGGGAGGGAAGCAGAGAAAAATATAGAGCTCAATAAAAAAATCAATAAAAAACATAAGAAAAAAAGATGAAAAAAGATTTTAAACATCTGAAAATAAATTGGCCAACATATGTATTCATCATTCCAACTTTCTTTTGTCACATTTGAGATGTTTCAGGTTATTAAAGGTAACCTCTGACCCAAAGTGTGACTTCATTAAGGATCACCTCTGACCCCAAGAGTGACTTGTTGCAAATGAGAACAAGGAGCCTTGTGTATTCTAGGAAGCCTGCCATGGAGAGCTGAGAACAGGTTGGGACAGGGGCCCTGGGTGACCTTGTTGGCTAACTATGTTCTTCCATTTATCTGAATTTTGAATCCTACTCTCTGTTTCATTAGACACCAAACTCTGCCTCTCATTTTTACGTTTACTGACTCACTGGCATCACACATGACCAAGACCTCCCCAATCTTAACACATCTTTTTCTCATCACAGCAACTCCTGAACTATTCTCTCCCTCTTTTTCCTTCTAATCTTTCACACTTACTAAAGCCTTCTAGACTTAAAGCTTTACTCTCACTGTCTTGATGTCTGCACACTTACTCCTCAACTCATTTTTTTTGGCCTGGCTTATGCCCTAGAGTCTCATAGGAATTGCTTCTATTGAGATTACCTATGCAACTACATCCAATGATCTTTTTCTTAAGGTTTATTTTGTTTCCCTGACTGCAACTTTTGACAAAATATCATGCCACTTCTTAAAATATTTTCGCATCATAAATACAGTGACCTTACAACAACCTTATATTCCCTCAACATAACCATCTACTCCTCTACAAATGCAGTTTTGGTTTTTGGAATTTTTTTTTGTTGGTGTTGTTGGTTCTTGTTGATGTTGTTTGTTTGTTTTGTTTTTGAGATAGAGTTTTTCTATATCCTGGCTGTCCTGGAACTTCCTTTGTAGACCAGACTGGCCTTGAACTCACACAGCTCCTACCTGCTTCTGCCTACTAGGGATTAAAGGTGTCTGTCACCATTCTAGGCATGTTAAAGCCTCCTTTTCTAGACATTCTTACTTCTGTGTTTCAATAGTGTCTCTTCTGCTGCACACAATTCCCTTCCAGCCCCATTGTTTACTGATACTGTGATCCTAAAAACATTTACTTTCTCATTCACCCCTGAACTCCAGAGCTATATGTTGGAACCCCTGCATCAACACTTAGACATCTTGCATACAGCACATGTTCGCTAGTTTTAAAACTTTGCTGCTTCTCCGTGTCTGCTCTTCCTCCGGGTACCAGCCTTTACAGGTGGCCCCAATAGGGAGATAACTTTGCCTCTTCTTCCTCTCTGAAACCTAAATCTGATTAGACAGATTGAGGCAGCTTGCACTCAACTGTTTCCTAGGTGATTAGCTCAGTCAATGCCACCTCATCCTCTCCTGCTTTCATTCCGCTGTATTTGCCATCCCCTTGCTTCGCTGCATCCCATACATTCTCCAGCTAGTACAGGATTTAGGAAAAGAAATTCAGTGACTGTGAGTTTCGAATTCTCTACTGGATACGGCTGGGCTCACACCTGGGTTAGTTGGCTGATAGCACTGACTCTCCAAATCTATCATGACTACCTGTTTCTTTGGGGTGTTGTGTTTGATACCTCACATACGCTGCTTCTGAACATCTCAGGCTCATCTCAGAGTCCATTCACTGATATCAGGCTCCTAGTATCTCTCAGGGAGAGGCTAATCATGCCTAACCTTTGAAGCTCTCTCATGGCTACCACCTTAGATGAACCACTTGGCATTCATGAACTTGTAGTTAAGTTACTTTAGCTACTCAGAGAAATAAACTCATATGATCCTATTTTGTTTAAGAGCAACTTTGAAATGCCTGTCATAAATGTCTTAAAAAAATTTCTCAACTCGTCATTTCTTATCAGTTATCTAAATTGCATTACTTCCTTTGTTTCACTACTGATGTCCTCCATCCCTCTTTCTGGGAAGTACCTCCCAAATGCATAACCTTTGCCAGACACTTCTGTCAGTCCCATTCAGGATAAGAAGAACCCATTTCCTCTACCATCTGTGATTGTCTTGTCTCTATTCCTCAGCTTTCCAGAACTAACATGCAACAGCTATCATATTTTATCAGAATAGGAAATCCCCTGTCTCGGATGGACCTGACTTCTTCATTTCCTTTGAATAGCAGAGCTATCTGCATCTGTAGGGGCTGAGGACCATGTTGAGAATATTTGTCTACCTCTGCTGGAAGCCCTTCTGATTAGTCAGGCTCCTTGAGTTAGAAACATAAGGATTTATAATGAAAAAGAATCACACAGTAAAAACAGAAAGAATGAAAAGAAAACAAACCAATAAAGAACTTATCCTATCATAACATTTGAGGTTCTGGTATTTGCTAGCTTTGGAAAGAGTTCAAAATAAATGAAAGAAATGTGTATTTTATTAAATGCTAATATTTAGAAGATGTGGGAGGAGGAAGGAAAGATAAATATTCCAATCATACTTGTGAATGTGAGGCATCTTCAGTGCTCTTCAAAATGGATCAATATTTTCCTTGCATCTAATCAATCTTCTCTGATTAGGAATGAGAGTCTGAGAGCAGTAAGGAAACCATGCTGAAAGTGAGGAACATGGGCATGCCCCCACCGACAGAGATCACACTACAACTGGCTCTCAACCTCCACCATAGTACAACAATGAGTTCTGTCTTGTCAAGCTGCAGCTGCCCACTTGACTTCCACCACAGGATACCCCTATTGCTTCGGATCCCACATAAAACAGTCGCAATAAAATCTATCTTTCCTTGAAACATCTGCTATTGTTAATGTGATATCTGTTTGTCTTGAGGTATAAATAGGCCCCCAATTTGAAGAGTTCAGAATACATTGAACCGTAACAGCCACAGCTTCTTCCTTTACTTGTCTGTAAGTGTCTCATGTCTCTCTTGGGTTTCAAAATTGATTTCAAGAACAACAAAGAACTAACTTGGAGAGGAAGAAGATTTGAGAGGGTCAGAGGTACTCATGGGTGTTAGAAATGAATAACTCCCTTGGTTTTGTTTTTATTACATTTTCAGTCATATGTGTTGACTGAATTTGAGTCTTCTTCCCACCAAAATTTAGAATTTATAATTAAATTAATCTAGAAAAATATTCATCTCTTTTTTCTATTTTTTATTTCTTCTTCCTTTTTATTTTTGTAGATATATAGCTCAAGATGCCTTAGAAATCACTGTCATCCTCCTGGGCAAGCTTCCTGAGAACAATTTTTTTTTTCTCTTCAGAGATGTTACCCCATGCTTTAGTAGGAATCTTATACCAAATCACATACCTGCAACTCCAAGAGGACTCAGTGAATTTAAACAAAGAGCCCAAGAATTTGAGAGGAAAAAAATGGTAGGAGTAGGTATGGAAGTAATTGAAGAGGAATGAAGATGGGTAGATTTGATTAAAAATTATAAAGCCATAGGAAGAATTATTAGTGTTCCCCTGGGTCTAATTAGTGTGTGCAAAAGAAAGGAAAAACACCAAGGATGACTAAAATGACATTACTCCCTCATCACCATCCCAAACTCAAAAAGCCTTCTGACAGAAGAAGGAAAAGAAGCCACCAGTCACAAAGAGTGTAGAGAAGCAGGAATGAGAAGAGGGGCCTGGAATCACTGTGTTATTGTTAAATCTCAGGACACTGTATATTCTAAATCTTCCTTCAGTCTGGAAAGGATTACAGGATCCTCTAGAAGCACAAGCCAGGTATTGATAAATTGTTAAAAATCCTTAAGCATTATGGCTCACTACTTTACCCCAGTTAATAATATTCTGTATAAGTGTCTACACACCAGGCATGGCAAGGAAGACATTCTGGGAAGAGATTGGAAGGGCCAGGGGCTTTTAAACATGAGAAATCATTACAGAAGAGAGTAACCTGTTCTCAAAGAGATTGACTATTCTAGGCAGCAGTATGGGAAGCTCCATACTTCAATGCACTTGATTTGCTACTATCCTCAGTATAAGCACTTAAGAAATGTGCTTTGGTAGTGATCTATGCATGCCACCATCCAAAAAATACCCCAAAGCATTAATATCTGGCTTAGTATTCTATTTCTCTGAAGAGATGCCATGACCATAGCAATTCGTAAAAGAAAGCATTTAATTTGGGCTTGCTTACATTCAGAGGTTTTGTCCACAATCTTTATGGTGGGAAGCATGGGAGTACATAGCAGACATGGTGCTAAAGAGGTAGCTGAGAGTTCTACATCTGTGTTGTTAAGCAATAAGAAAAGACATTGGTCCTGGCTTAAACATCTGAAACCCTAAATCCCACTCCTCATGACATACTTCCTCCAACAAAGCCACACCTCCTAATCCCTGTCAAGTAGAGTGACTCCTTAGTGATTAAGAATTTAAATATATGAATTTATGGATATCATTCCCAGTCAATTACCACAACATCACAATCGATCCAGATTGTTTTGTAGAACTGAAGGCACAATGGATAGTAGTTTTGATAGGCATTGGAGAAGCAAGGTAAACACTGCTGTCTTCAAAGCATGCCATCACGAACCACTACATCCTCAGCCGCAAGCAAGTCTTACCCACACAATTTCTCTCTGCATATGACTACTTTCCCACTGGGGATAATATAAGTGTCCTAGGAATTGTCAGCACACTGACCCTATCATTACTTTCTCTGGAAATGGAAGCTGGGGAAATGTCTTTATGGGTCAAACAAACAAGAGCACATTTTACCAGTGTTTACACACTATATGTGTGGGGCTAGCCACTGTGTCTCAGGAGTTAAAATTTCTAGAGGACCAAGAGAAACAGTAAAAACTCCTTTTAAAAACCATCTACCTGAAGTTTAGGCAATAAGACTATTACTGGCAGGACTTGACACTGAGCACAGAGAGAAGATTATACTATGATACTGTGTTCCAATCATTAAATAACATTTGCTATCTGCCGTCTGATCTGTAGATAAATAGAGATGTTCTCAGTGAAAAGGATTTATGATATTTCCAGCTTCTGTCACACAAAATGGAAACAACTATAAATGGAGATATAATCAAATAAAAGGAATGGAATTTCAAGTTGATAATGCAGATCAATGTGTTTCAACTTGCAAGTGCTGAATCAAGACGGGAGCAAACACAAGTTCAATGATCATGTGTCTCCAGTTCATTTCCTACTTACGTTCAAGAAATTATCATTTGACTGCTTATAGTATGGCAAGGAATTGTACTTTCAGAGTAAAGTGCTCTGCTATCCCATTGCTTCATTTAATTCAACATGTAGCTCACAGAGGCTTGTGAAAACTCTAGCCACTGGAATGACCACATACTAATATATTTTACATGACAGCATCACAGAAATATACAATGAATAGCCAATTCCAAGTACTTACACAATATAGAGACTGTTTTGGATGTCAATCAGAAAGTGAAGCTTCTGAAATCTGTGACGTGATGTTACAGGATGTTTGTCAACAGAAGAGTTAGATGACATTCTGTGCAGTTTTTCTTTCCTATGGGTCTGAAATGAAATCACTTACTGCCAGAGCCATTAATCCTTAGAAATATTGACCTTTGAGGCTGCATAATTTTCTGTTGGGGATGGGGGAAAGGATAAGTTGTTCAAACGTTGTCCTGATCTCTACCTAGTGGAAACCAGTGGCATTGCCTTCAGGTCACAAACAGAAATGTCTTCGAAGACTGCTGAAGGTTGTCTGTGGGACAAAATTTATCGCCAAATTGCAAGTAAGAATCACTGACATATTCATCTAGCGATGGATGGAGATAGAGACAGAGACCCACACTGGAGCACTGGACTGAGCTCCCAAGGTCCAAATGAGGAGCAGAAGGAGGGAGAACATGAGCAAGGAAGTCAGGACCACGAGGGGTGCGCCCACCCACTGAGATGGTGGGGCTGAGCTAATGGGAGCTCACCAAGGCCAGCTGGACTGGGACTGATGGAGCATGTGATCAAACTGGACTCTCAGAACGCGGCTGACAATGAGGGCTGACTGAGAAGCCAAGGACAATGGCACTGGGTTTTTGTTTTGTTTTGGCTTTTTTTTTTTTTTTTGGTTTTTCGAGACAGGATTTCTCTGTGGTTTTGGAGCCTGTCCTAGAACTAGCTCTTGTAGAGCAGGCTGGCACTGGGATTTGATCCTACTGCATGTACTGGCTTTGTGGGAGCCTAGTCTGTTTGGATGCTCACCTTCCTAGACCTGGATGGAGTAGGGGAGGACCTTGGACTTCCCACAGGGCAGGGAACCCTGACTACTCTTTGGACTGGAGAGGGAGGGGGAAAGAGGGAGGGAAATGGGAGGAGGTGGAAGTTTTTAATAAAAAAAATGAAAAAAAATAATTAAAATGGGTGATGAAATGTAGAATTGATAGAATTAATGAAGCCTGCTCCACATTAGGGAATTCATGCCTGGTACTGTAAACATGACCAAGACCCCAGTGCTAGGGATGCTATAAGGTCTAGGGGAGGAACCACTACTGCTGCTTTGCTAAATGTTGTCATAAACCTGCCTTATAATATTTTAGCTTTATCCTGTGGATTAATTCAGGTTTTGTCAGAGAAGCTTCTTGTTGCAGTGGACAGCAGCTACTTCATATTTCTGTAGAACTACAAATCAAATTTTCTAATATTTTAATTGCAGAAAATATATTAAGCAAATTGTATTGTATTCTTTGAGCAAAAATCCTTGTTATGCTTTTGGCAAAATTTAACAACAAAGCAAAGCCTAGAAGTTTTTGAATAATATGGCTAGTTTTAAACCTCAAAAGCTCAATTCTGTAAATGACACATTGACTTGTCTACATAAGCCTTTTGTTAGGAAAAAAAAGGTTTAGGGGGCTGGGGAAATGGCTAAACAGTCCAGAGAACTGCCTGCTTTTCCACAAATCCATGTTTGATTTCCAGCACTCACATGGTGGCTCACAACCTTGTATAACTTCAGTTCCAGGATGTCTAATGACCTCTTCTGACCTCTGCATGTACCAGGCATGTAAATTGCACATACACACACACACACACACCACACCACACACACACACACACACACACACACACACACACACCACACACACACACACACACACACACACACACACACACACACATGCATACCACACACACACGCACACACACACACACCACACACACACACACACACACACACACACACACACACACACATATATATATATATATATATACATATATATATATATATCTTTCCTCAGAAATACAGACTCTTTCCACCTTGGGACCTTGTATTTAGGAAGCTTGCTTCATATGATTACCTACACAACTCTTGCTCAGTTTTAGATCCAGTTTAACATTTCCAAAAACAGCCTTCACTTAGGCTCCTCCATTACCCACCAACATGAGTATTTTTAATTCTGAAGTATTTAACAACATGTTCATTTTACATCTCAATGCATTTCTGTTCATGTATACAGATATAAGAAGATACATATATGTGTGTGTATATATGATATATAATATATATATATATATATCTTATCTCATTTGTTGACTTTAATGAATCTGCAGCCACAGTGAGTCTTTTTTATAACATTTTGTAAAACACTTTTTATCTGGCATACAGTAAATGCCCACTATCTGTATATCTGTTGAATAAATGTCTCCATAAATAGATAAACATACATATTTGGACATGGAACAGAGAAATATGTAAGAGTTAGAAAAGCCAAGATGGGGACATGATCTCAAGTTACATTGTATCCAAATCTATTATTTTTTCATCAGTGTATGACTGGCAAGCATCTCTGTACCCCCTCTCTGAATGTCAAGTTTATTGTTTCCTTTGGAGCACCTCAGAAAGAAATCGGGTAATCACATAGAAGCCAGGGCTTCTGCAGCCACAGTGAGTCATCTTACCATTCTCTTGCTCTCTGGCAAATAGGAAAATGTCATGTGTTGCTCAGTTACTTAGCAACATTTTCAAACAAAGTCTCTATGTGCATTTCCTAATGTTCTTGCTTCAATTTGTTTCCTCTTTCTTTTCTTTATAATTATATGGACTGTATCTTTACCTAATATTTTTACTCCAGATAACTTCTGTTTAAGTCTAGTTTTACTTTCTCTCTCATGCTCCAATCTCAGAGTTTTCAAATATAGCTGAAAATCTGGATATCTATTTCCTGAGGCACCAGGTACCCAAACTCACTAAGGCAAAGCATAGGCATCTGCCCTTTTCTTGTTTATTCCCCCATATCTGTTACTAAAACCTCCATCTTCTGAGATGCACTGTCTCTGCACAAAACAGCCATTGTTGTTTTTACTTTCAGAGCACTCAAAAAGTCAGTATAAGAAACCCACTTTATTTTCGCTCAATCATTTCTTTGGCTGGTGCCATCCTTTCCATCCTGATTGTCATTAATCTCTTCCAGGTCAATGCATTTCTTTCAAATCTCAACAATTGGGACACTGTCCTAATAAGTTTTTGCATTTGGTCCCTACTTCATCCATTCTTCACCCTGTTTCCTGCAGTCTGATTAATCTTCTAAAGCCCAGCTTCCTAAACTCCTACTCTATTCTGAATTGTTCAAAGCCTTCTAAAGGTTATTGAAGTCAACAGAAGTACTATTAGGACTTCAGCCTGACATTGAAGACTCTCCAAACAGAGGGCTACACCCAGGCTCTTCTCAACATCTTTTCCATGCTACATCCAAATGAAAATACTAAAAGTCTTACAATATCTGTTTTTTTTCATTCATGTTTATACTCAATTTGGAAAGCCCTTCTGCTTTCCCCAAAAGAATAGCAGATCTATACCAACAAACACTCTTAGAGTATTGCATTCAGAAACAGAGGTTAATATTTCATTTCATATTAGAGTTGACAATTTCAGTTGTCTCTTCTTCTAAATTACCACCTTCAGGGCCAAGTCAGAATTCTGATTACATGTAAATTTCTTACAGAACACATGGTAAGAAAGGAAATGGGTGTTTTGAATAATAAAAAGAGAGAATCATGGACAGTGAATTATGAAAGTCTTAGACATGGCTGCCATGATGTTACACACTAATTAATTTTCTCTGCTTAAGAAGCTGAGGCAGGAGACAGCCTGGTCAGTGTATGAAGACCTGTATTTCAAAACTCATTAAAAATACTTATGTCTTAATATTACTCAGGGTGTAAGTAACAGTGAGAGCATTCTGCTAGAAGGATACATAAAATCCTGAGTTAAATTTTCAGTAACACACATACACATAAAGAAACACACATGCACACACATACAGCACACCCCCCCTGAGTACATATCCTATGACCCTAACTTTTCCACTTCATACATACATATATATATATATATATATATATACTCTTATGAAAGACTCAAAATTCTATGCAATTCAAGTTTTTTCATACTTAAAATGATGAAAGTGATGCTTACTTTCCAACTCTCAAAAAAATAACAAAGCATCTAACAATCTCTGAAATGAAAGAGGCATCCAGCCAGTGGGCTGGGATGGGAGCTATGGTAAGAGTAGAAATTTTTATTACACTGTGATGCGGAATTGATACTGGTTTGTCAAATTAAACTAAAATTAGCATAATTAATTTTCCTGCCCTCAAAGAGATTATAATGTGATTGGGGAAGGGAGTTCCTACTACAGACTAATATCATTAACAGTTCTAAGCAAAACGTACAGGCAATGAACGACATTACTATGTTCAAAGGTTGAATTGTGGAGCAATCCTATGCTGGGGCAAGAAAGGAAGCAGATCAAACACTTGGTGCAACTTTCTTACAACATAAAATACAGCGGTGCACCCACCTGACACTGTAATGAGTTACTCAACTATTGTTTTCTTGTAAAGAAATAAACTCATTAAAAAACAAGAGCTAGTTCCAGGACAGACTCCAAAGCTATACAGAGAAACACTGTCTCAAAAAAAAACAAAAAATAACAATAATAATAATAATCAATCATTTTTTACTGTACTAACTTTATTTTTTTTTAGTTATCCTTCCTAGAGGCATCCTAATTTCAGGCTGTTAGCTTGAGAAGGCAGCTAAAAAGGTGTTTTGCATCACCTCATTCTTTTAGTTAAGAGGAAGTGTAAAAGTATGTTATGATGAGCTTCAAAATTTTACAAGAGTTGGTTTGTTCCTGATACTTGCATAATATGCTCTGCAATAGAAATAAATACATAGCTGTATTTTATACAAAAAAAAAAACACCCAGGAAATAATAAGGCAGTAAGCTCAGTATAATAACAAACAATGTGTGTTCCTAGGGTAGATCTGAGTAGATTTCTGTCATTGTAATGAAGAAAGCGAGCTTCATTCTTGCACACATCCTCGCCTCACTCATCCCCGCACACAAATGGTCTTTCTGGGGAGGTAGAAAATGAGAAATGTAGACTTTCTAATTCCTAGGGGAAACCTTAGAAATAAATACCACATTTATGTCTCAGGAAGCTATTGATGATTGAAGAAAAATTAAAGCCAAGTAGAAAAATTTTGAGAGATGTTAGAAAATTGAATGGTGAGCATTCCCAAAGGTGGCAGCCTACCTATCTCTGATCTTGGACATTAAAATAAAAGTACAGAGAAAAAGACTGTTGCTGAGTGTAGAGCTTGAGGAAGAACACTTGTTTAGCATGCACAAAGTTCAATCTTTAGTACAAAAAAATTGATGATGAGACATGCTCTATGATCTACTGTTGGGGTATGTGTACTTTTAAGTTTTCCAACACTATTTACTGTGGAGTGTTGGAATTTTATTTATTTTATAATTTCACACGTGCACATCACTACATACTGACCACTCTTACCCTCATGTCCATATCATCCCCGTCAACATTCCCATCTCTTTGCAAATCTCACTCTTGCCTTTATGTCTATTCATTTTGTTTTGTGACCCACTGAGATTAACCAGAGGGGAAAAAAATCTTATTTAGTTTTGCTGTATTTAATTTAATACAAGACTAAATGTTTTGCCTTCCTGTGCTAGGATAACTGCATATATAAATCTGTCTTATGGCTCCAGTAAGTAAGAGTGTGGTTCTGTAGTAGAACATTTGCACTTCCTTCCTAAGACCCTGGGTTGGATCTCGGTCACACACACACACACACACACACACACACACACACCTATGCTGTACCCTTTACTGTCTATGAACATTACCTATGTGTATCCCAAGGGGACAATGTGAATATGATCAAGTTAAGACTTCTGAATTGAAAGGAATGGCTCCCACTCTCTGCTAAGCTGTAAAAGTAGTCACAAGTGTCCTGACAAAAGAGGCTAAAGGACATTTGATTACTGCAAGACACTGTGGCCTCAGGGACAGAAATGAGGATGAGGCAGCAGTCATGCTAACAACAGCAGCAACCATGAAGACTGAAGAGAAAATGAAGATAATCCTAGTTTGTGGTACTGTGCATAGAACAGGATTGGAAGAAAGAAATCCTACAGATTCATGCACAAGTCTTCCTTTTCATGTCCAGGATCATCATGGAAAAGGTAAAGTAGATCAAGGAATAAAAAAGCTAAGTCAAAACTATTCCAGCAACTGAAAAAAATGGAGAAGAAGATATCGTGTGATGTCTATGCATTTCTCTTACAGAAAGCCCCACCCCAACTTAGCCAGGGCACAGGTTTGCCTTTGCCTTGGAGGTTATTCTGCACATCAGTACATCCATTTCAGGAGATCGGAAGGAAAGCTCCTTGTTTAAAACTTTTCTGTCACTATTATTTTTTTGTACCAGGAAATGGCAAAGTCATTCATGCATCCTATATGGGATGCCTTGCTCAGTTTTAGAAGCATTGATTTAGAGGAATTTTTCACTAGGTACCCTGTTATTTTCATATCCCAGGGGAAGAAATGAAGGGAAGAAGGAAGAAAAGAGAAAATAGAAAGAAAGGATAAAAATCATAATTATGTGGGCAAGGAAGTCCGAGAAGGAAAGGAAGGGCCCATCAGTGCTTGTGCGTGACTCTCTTTCATATGGAATTAATGGTGGCTTAATGGGGTATGAAAGGATGTTGCAGGGGAAACAATGAGGAACAATTGTCTCGCTCACGTTTCATTTCACAGGTCATTATTGCATTAAGAAGTAAATCGACCAAGTCCAGTAAATAACAGTCTGCGTATCGCCGAGAGCTTCAAGCCAACAATTTTAGCCATCACAAACTAATATCTCTGTCATTTTAACCCTTGCAGGTTTGTGCTACAGGGCTAAACCATTATGACTTTGCCCAGTTCTAGCAGGTGAGCATAATTCAATGCCCGTCTAGTCCCTTCTTTTGCAAAAAAAATAAATAAATAAAAAATAAAAAAAACCAGAAGGCCATATTTTAGCATTGTTGTTTTGTTGATGAGCCAGCCTTCGCCAAACGCAGCTCCAGTGGCCTTGAAAAACAACCCCCATTTTAGTGAGCGCTGCAGGCATCTTTGAACAGACTGCTTCCTCTGCAAAATTAATTGCTGCAAAACGCAGCGCTCCCTCATCTGAGCTTCTGCAAGCTCACACTCAGCTATTTGGGTGGGCTATAGATGTGTTTGAGAGACCCAGCGAAAATGAGCTTCTCTCCTTTATTACAGGAGTTCACAGTTGTGTCACCAAGCACCATCAGGCACCGGACAACCAGAAGTTCCTAATGCCTAGATTCCACTTCCATTAACTCAGGGGCCAATTGGTGCAGGGAGCAAATGCTGACTAGATATTTGAATCAATAGTACAGTAAATATCCAAAAGACAGTGGGTAGTAAACACAGTCACTTAAGATACAAATCGCAAAGTACAAGTCGAAAATGCATGTTAAAGTAAGGCGCTTCCTTGCTTCATCTGTGTCAAAAAAGAAGCGAAAAGAGGATTAAGATTCTTGGTATTTCATCATCAGGTCAAAGACAATCAGGTTCTACTGTGTCCCAATTAAAAACCTGTTTAGCCTGCAAAGGGATTACAGATCCTTGAGGTCCACAGTGGTTCTGAAAGAAGGTAAATAAACCCCAACTTCTTTCCTAACACAGGAAAATCTTGCACAGATAGCTTGAGCTGAGCGTTCTAGTCCTTAGTTCTTACTATTTCGTCTTGCATAGCTAACATTAAAGATTTGCAAAGAACAACAGCATGCCCCTCCTCCCAAGGTATTTAATTCCATAGGATGAATATGTGACCATGGCAATGGGACTTTAAGGACATGACTATGGGTATAGGTTTGTTTGTTTGTTTGAAACAGAATCTGACTATGTAATCCAGTTAGCCTTAAACTCACAATCCTTCTGTCTCAGCCTCCTGATCTCTAGGATCTGTAAATGTGTTCTACCATGCCCAGCTTAAGGTAACAGATCACGCAGTGGGGAGATTATGCCACACAAAAAGCATTTGGAAGGAGAAAACTTCGTGGCTGAAATCAGAGCTGCAGAAGAAAAAGTAAAGAAAATTAAAAGCACGCAGGAAGTACAATTTCATTTCTGCATGCCTTGAAAACCACTGGAGCTTCAAGCCATGCATGCCTTAAAAGGTGAGCGTGAACTTCAACCTATGTGTAGATGGGAAATAGCCCTGTAAGTCCTACAACCACATTGAATTGAATCTGGTCCAGAGCCTAATAATCTGAAAGTGGATTCATAGCCACAGACTGAAGAATGTGATGTCAGCTTCACCCATGTAGAATTGAAATGAGGCAAGTTCACCACATTTTTTTCCTCTTGGGCTATATGATAGTACACTGCATTTCAGGGCACTAGCGTATTAGTTTTCTGCTGCAGCAGCAATAAAAAAATAAACACAAGAGACAACTTTGGAGTAGTGCACATCCCAAGGAGAGCCATGCCGAGGAGCCAGTGACAAAAGTAGGAAAGAAGGCACTATGTCTCACATAGTGCTTAGCAGCTGTTAGGGCAAAGGGCGGAGGCTTTTGTATGTATTCTGTCGACCCATGCTGTCTCCTTCTTGCCCACAACATGTTCAAGTGGAAAGAGAATATGGTTTGGATATGAGCATATGCTAGTTTGTACACCGTCAGTATTCCAAAATCGTGTCCTCGGCATTATGCCAGAGGGAAAATCTTAGTTCCCATAGCAACCTAAAAATTAGTTTCAACTCTCTTTATCCATTGTGATTACTCTCAGAACCTTAAACTCAATTTTTATCAATATGTCCTCTGTGAAGGAGGTAGAGCTGGAAAGAATTGGCACTGAAAAGTCTTTAATTCCAGACCACAGAGATCAGCTGACAGAGCTAAGATCTTTTTTCTTAATTGTTTATTTCTTTCACATGGTTTTATAAAGAAACAATTCATTTTGAGGATTTTCAATGGAGAGCATAAATGTCATTTTCTGGCATTAATCCTATTAATATATTAACTAACAGAAACATACGATTTTTCATATGGCAACTTAGCCATCTCCCCAAGCTAGGGGTTGGATGTGGGGTATATTCTATCTCTTAGTTAATTTTTTATTCAATAAAAATTATTGCAATTGGGCTGGAGAGATGGCTCAGTGATTAAGAGCATTTCCTGCTCTTCCAAAGTTCCTGAGTTCAATTCCCAGCAACCACATGGTGGCTCACAACCATCTGTAATGGGGTCTGGTGCCCTCTTCTGGCCTGGAGGCATACACACAGACAGAATATTGTGTACATTATAAATAAATAAATAAATAAATAAATAAATAAATAAATAAATAATAAAAATTAAAACGGAAGTTATTAAAAAAATTATTACAATTATATTCTCAAATGTACCTACATATATTTCTGGTCTTCAAAAATTCCATCCAATATCTCTTTGTACAGGATTTTTAAATTATTCATGTGTATGTATAAGTGTGCTCAAATGCCTGCAGAGGCCAGGAGAGCAGGGAATCCTCTGAAGCTACCATTACAGGTGCCTTACATGGATGCTGGGTAATGAAGTCCAGTCCTCTGCAAAAGGAGTAAGCAATCTTAACTACTGAGCCATCTCCCAGATCATTATTAATGATCACATTCAATTTATCACAAACCATTCATCATTTACATCTGCTGAAAACGTAAATATCAAAGGAGAGACAGAAAACAGATGAAATAATATTATAACAACACATCATTATGTGATTCAATAATTTGGTTTTTGTTATTCTATTAGCAAGAAAGAAGTATTTTATTTATGATGTGGCTGTCCAATTATTCTCTTCGATTAAAATGTTTGCAATCATGCCAGTGGAATATATATGTGTCTATAAACATGGAACATGTGGGCACAGATATATACATGCACACCCCTTCCTGCAGAATATTGATATTAGTGTTTCTCATCAGTTTTTCTCATAAAAATATTTTTCTCATAAAGGATTGTGTACTTGGGGAGGAAAACTCCCAGATTCAGAAAGCCCCATGAGTTTTTTAGAGGACTTTGTGTTTCTGTGAAAGTTCTCTAGAAAGGCAAACAACCCAGGGCTAGTAGTTTAACTTCTCCCTTTCATTGACTGATTTGGATATCAGGATCAATCAGATGCTCTCCAGAAACATCTAATTCTGAGACTTATTCTATTGTTAGTAATAGAGACTGTGTGTAACTCAGACAATTCGTTCACAAAAGCACAATTTAACAGAGATGAATAGACAATAGAGTTTGAAAATGAACCCAACTGTCTAACATAAGTCCCTCCAAAACAAGGAAGAAGACTACAAATATCATAGCTGCAGGTACTTGGTATCCTGTGCCTAGGGGAACGTGACAGTTAAATTTCAAATTGTACACAAATTTAAATATTTAAGATGCAACACATAATTTAGCAATCACAAAATATTAAAGTACATTTGAAAGAACTCATATATGATTTTATATATTATTATACCAGAGAGTTGTACAATAAAGTTTGTGAAATCTAGATGATGATTATGAAAATGCACCTCAGTCCTGGACATATCTTCAGAGGACTCTATACCCTACAGGGGAGACACTGGCATGTCCATGCTTTTTGGTGATCTTTTCAGCATAGCAAAGAACTGGAGTCAACCCAGCTGTCTTTCATGAGAGGAATAATAAAAATTATGTATGTATATATAATGGAATAATATTCATTCTAAAGTAATATAATCACAAAACTACATGAAATGGATGAACTTAGGTAAAGTCACATAATCTCAGAAAGGAAAGAATCCACATTTCCCCTCATATATGGAATTTATTCTCTGTATATAAATAAAAAGTGTGCAAGTGGGTGGGGTATCACATGTAGAAAAGAGAACAATAAAGACTAAATATTAGGGATGAGGACAGAATGAATGTGGGTAATAGACATGAGTTACAAAGAAAAATGTAAAGATAATTGCCTTTTTATCTTCAACTCTGACATAGATTTTTCATTTTTGCTGATAGGTAAGTACATAAAATTACATTCAATAGTAAAAATGCAAAATTCAATGTGAAGATTTGTGGCTTCTGTATCAAATGTACTACTATAACTGTATAAAAAATTCACTAAAACATAATGACTTGGAGTCTTGCTAATTTGGCTGTGTGATTATTTTTTATTTGTAAGTCTTTCATAATAAAACTTTGGAAAGAAACTATATTTTGTGAATTGATATCACCCACAACTACAGATAATAAATTACATACTATGAAAAACAAAGAACAAATAGTCCTAATTTTTTATTGATTTAAGATTATTTTGATTATGTTGAATTAAATGATGCTATTAAATTCAGTTTTACCCATTCTTACTTTTTATATTTTAAATTGTTTAAAAGATATATTGAGAAACTTTAAACTATATCATGATTTACATGAAGTCTGCTGGCCATACTATGCTGCAAGGGTCGTTGTCAGCTTTAAATGCTACACATTGTGAAAAACATTGATGAACTGATTCTAACTTTAAAAGCTGATTTCATGTGTTGATGTAATACTAGACTGTTTGAAATGTCACAAACTGACATTAATTTATGAATCAAACCATCTCTTTATGAAAACATAAATTTTCACCAAAAGACCTTATCAACAACTTAAAAAAAACACACCCCAACCTGGAAATCATCCAGTATGTATAGAGAACTTGCAAAATAAAAAGAATCTCTTTAAGCAAATAAGCAATAACATCTTACAATAAGCAAGGAAGATTCCCAAAGAAGAGACAGAAATGACCAATGATCGCAGGAAAACATGCTCAACACTAGTTGTCAATAAGGACCATGCAAATCAAAACCACAGTGAAGTAGCACCTCATTCCACTAGAATCTCTAATATGGGAGAGAAAGAATATTAGTGAGAATATAGACAAAGACAGTCATGTGTCCTGGGAATGGGAATATAAAATGGTATAGCTAGTATGGATGATAAGCAATGTTTACTCAAAAATCCCTAAAAATAGAGTTATATGATCCTTTACATATATGTCCAAATGAACTCAGTACAAAGTTTAGAAGAGGCATGTGTACACCATGTATGCAACAGCATAATCCACGGTAGCTACAGTGTAGGAAGAATCCCATGTCCATGGGCAGATGAATGAAATATTGGGCTTTCAGAGAGAAGTAAAATCTACAGTTTGTATGGACCTTGTGAGCATTATTCTAAGTGAGATGAGTCATTCATAGGAGGCATGTGTGGTCATATTTATCTAAGTCACTTAGAGTAGACAAAGTCATACAAACATTAAATACAATGATGGCTGCTGGGGATGAAGGGAGAAGGGGGATCCAGAGTTACTGTTTAATGGGTGTAGAATTGGTGTTTTGCGAGATGAAAAAAAAACACTTATAAAGATGGATAGTAGTGATTTTTCCATGACTTGAAGAAAAAACTTAATACCACTGAGCTAAATGCTTAAAGTGGTTAAGCTGCAAATTTCATATAATGCATATTTTATCAAAATCAGATTATAATAGTTCAAAGATGAGAAGCACAAAGCCTAAACTATAGTTTGTTCCCACTGGAAGAATTTAGACTTAGCGCTTTTCACAATTTATATAGTATTTTCATTTATGTGTAGTGTGCCTGCATGAGTTTATGTGCAGGTGCCTGTGAATGCCCTGGAACAGGATTTATAGGTCTGTGCCTTACGTGGGTCCTAGGAGCTGAACTCAAATCCTCTACTAGAGCAGCAAGCCCTCTTACTTGCTGAGCCATTTCGCCAGTCCCTACACCGTTTACTCTGAAACATTATTAGTTAGCCATAAATTCTCTGTTTTATTGTTTTTAATATCTAAAAGGATATTATGCGGGAAAGAATTCAACATATATACTTTTATAATAGAAAACAAATTAGATCACTAGGTTGAGATTATAGAAGGAACATCCTAGACACTAAGACTGAAGTATTAGGAAATAGAAGGAAGAAGTCTCTGTGTGGTGAATGAAGAATGAAACTGATTGGACAGATCCAAATACAAGACTTTCTAATATTATCATTCGTTCCAACCAGTTTGTACGGACAAACAGCTTGATATGAGACAATATTTCCCACAGATTCATTTTTAAGTAACTAGTTACAAGTATAAACAAGTAACAAGTTTTCTCCAGTAAACTGGGCACACAGATTCTCCGGCAGTAAGGAAATTATGACTCAGTTAAATCCTTTCTTTGCAAGTTGTTTTTTTTTGGGGGGGGGGTATCTGATTATAGGAACAAGAAAAGGAACTAAAACACAGAAATTACACTAAAGATCGCAACATCTTTGCCATCATGGCCCTTGAATCCTGGTGAGATAGCATGCTGGCACAACAATCAGGGGAGAGCAGGACAGCTGAAGTAATTGAGTCAAGCGATCAGATCCACAGAGGCAGCCCATGTAGATACAGAGACCCACCCGCATGGGGAAGCCAACAACAGCTTCACACTGAAGGCAGGGCCACACAATGTATATGCTTACCTCCTGATGCACACCATTTATTTATTTATTTATTTATTTATTTATTTATTTATTTATTTATTACTTGTGCTTGTTATTTGTATTACTATATATTAATTACAGATAATAGTCCCCATTATGATATTTCATGAATGTACACACTGTATTTCAACGATACTCACCCCTGCTGTCCTCTATTGTCTCTCTCCCCTTCTCAACTGCCACTTCTACTTGCATATCTGTTTTCTCCATATTGGCCCAATGAGCTCTTTAGGGATGCTTTGGGATTGTGGGTGAGTGACTGTTTAGAGGAGGATGGATATTTCATTGGTAGCTACACCAACTGAAGAAAATCTCTCTCCTTTCCCTCAAAAAATGTCCAGAGAAAGAAAGACAGGCCCCAGTGAAAGCTTTTATTCCTCAATGATAGTGTTGATGGGACAATCTTTTCCATATCTTGTGCAGAGAATCACAGTTTCTGAGTCTAATAGTGCAACATCTAGGTCTGGGGAGATGGCTCAGTGGTTAAAAGCACTTTCTGCTCATTCAGCAGACTGGAGTTCGATTCTCAGAACCCACATGATGGCTCCTAACCATCCCAAACTCCTGTTTCGGAGGATCTTATGTTCTGTTCTGACCTGCGTGGGCACTGTATACATATGACATACATACATAGATATGCATGCAGCGAAGCACACATACATAGAAAATAAAAATAAAATTTTTAGTAGAGAGCAACAGCTTGGAAGAGTTTCACACCACCCTGTTCTTCCTCCAGCTGTTTTTATTATTCAACACATTGGTTTCTGCTCACCACAAATTCCGTTTCTTCCCTAATGATTGTGTCCATATCCTTGGCTATCTACGATCTCCTCAGGGTACCACTTTAAGTACATTCTTGCAGGTGATATTACAGTCTGGCCCACTTGTCCCACCGGATGAGAGCAGAAACTGTCTCATTCAACCTCAATACCTCCCCTTGCATGTTCAGTAAGTGCATACTCCTTGATGTTACTGGACACTCAATAAAATAAACACTCAACTGAGAATTATGCCCATAGTAACCCACTATAGAAAGGTATGGAAGCTACTGGAAATGTCCAAAATGAAATTCTAATCAAGGACTAAAGCTGTTGTCATATAGCCTCATAGGTTAGCAATAAAAAGTTATATTCTTGGCTATGATATAGAGCACTTATTTTGTACATGAACAAGCTATGAGAGAGAGAGAGAGAGAGAGAGAGGGAGAGAGAGAGAGAGAGAGAGAGAGAGAGAAGGATGGATGGATGGATGGATGGATGGATGGATGGATGGATGGATAGAGAGAGTTTAAGGAAAGAAACAAAATGAGACTTTTGCGACTGTTATTATATTGCGGCTATAATTGATGGTAGATGGTTTAAAAATCTAAAAATGTATTTACTCCCACATAAGGTGAGAGGATATGAATTATTCAGTCAACACAACTCTTTGTAGAGCTTCACTACATAATAAAAATCATGTCTTAATTATCCAGAAGTAGCTATGAGCTTTAAGCTTCTGATTCCAACAAGGATAGAATTATATCTGGGTTCCAAACATTCTGTTATATTATGAAAAAGGCAGTTAATTTCTCTAAAACCCTATAATTTCCAATGTTTTCAGGTGAGTAACAACCCTGACAACATGTTAAGCGTGCAGGAAGAATTACGGAAGGTGTTTATAACCTGTCATGAATACAGAGTGCTACAAAGGAGAGGACAGAGCAAGTAATAACTAGAATTCTTATGGGGTTGAAGGAGATAGTTGCTAGAATAAGCACCATTGTCTCAGTTTGATTTGTTTTGAGTGTTGTTTGGGAGAAGACGGGGGGATCTAAGATAGACTGCATAGAAGAACACAGGATGAGAGAAAGCCCTTGCAGTACTGCAATAATATAACTTCAACTTAAGAACACCCTAGGTCCTGAATCTTTCGTTAATTAGCTACATGACTTGGACGAGCCAATAGCTCCATATCAGTTGCTGCTCCTATAAAACAGGGGCAGTGAGAGTACACATCTCATAGGACAGATCATGTCTGTGTCATTAAGTGAGATAATGAATCTAATGGCCTCACAGGGAGCCAGAGACAGTGCTCATGTCATGAATGGAGGATGTGGAGGATGATACAATCAATGTCTACATTGTGGAAAGGTAAGGAAATAACCTCCAGTGTGTTACTTCCTTTTCATATCATCCTACAGGAATCACACATGAAAATCATTGCAACTCAGGGCATGGACTTTTCTGGAAAGCAATCAAATGGTGTTATGCTGTACTGCCTGGAGACCCAGGAGAGCGAGAAAATGAGGTGGATCAAAGTTGCTCTTTGGCTGTCAAAAAGTACCACTGGAAGCCTGTCTCTCTCTGCTTGGGATAAAAGTCCCTTGCAGCCACATATCCCACAGTCTAATATTTTCTGAGACTCCATTGTGTCTTTATATTTTAATACCCTGACATCTGGAATCCTAAAAGTCTAATGTTTAACCATAAATATCTGCTGAGATTAAAGAGCTATATAGCAAGTTTCAATCTTTGGGGCCTATAATTGCCTGGGAAAAGAGAATAGCATTTCCCCCTCTAGCTAGAAGAAAAAGACCTCGGCAAGCACGGATATTGGCAGACAAATCTTCTAACAACCGTTTCTCCTCTTCATTCTCTCCTCTCATTTCCTCCCTCCCTCTCCATTCTCTCATTTTATAATACCGTCTTGCTGTCACTCCCGGAACAAATGGGAAGAACAAGGAGCCTAGAAAGCTTAAAGAAAGACACATTTCATGATCCAGCAACAAAGAAAGGGGAGTGCTGGCCACCCTCTGCCTGGGAAGCCGGGAACAAATGCAGCTTCTGTGGTTCTCCCATCAGTCACTCGGAAAACACTTCATCAATGTGGGAACTGACAGTCAAATGCCAACTTTATTTTCTTTTTTATCAATGTCGTATTTTATTTTTGATTCAAGGCAAGTCATTTTTAAGGTCTTCAGCATGGTTTATAACTTTCTTTCTTGGGCAGTCTCCCAGAAGTAACAAAATTTGAAAAATGTTTCTTAGCTAACTCACAGTAAAGAATGAAGAATCAACCTTTTCCCTGAAGGTAGATTTGGTCAGATATCTTGCTCAGACCATGGTGATTTGCTGGGAATAATGTCAAAGAAGTCCGGTAAAAGCTTATTATGAAATGAGCTTTAAATACTCAAGGTAGAATAAATAATAACAAACCCATTTTCACCCACTGATGCATAATGAAGATGGCATTTCTGGGGTCATTCATTCAACACAATAAGATGATACATATTAAATGTCTAACAACTTATTTTATTAAAAAACTTTAGGCTGATTTCACACATGCACAAGTCAAAGTCTTCCTGGATACAGAAGGAAAAAAATTAAGAAAAGAAGCTGGAGTATAATTCAGTAATAGAGTATTTACTTATCATGTACATGGCCTTAGGTTTACTTCTAATGCCACACACACACACACACACACACACACACACACACACATCAAAATCCTCCTATGAGTATATGAATACTGAATGCCTTGGCTATCTCTTATAATAAGTCAATCTTGAAAACTAGTGTCCTGATTGATACGAAATTTTGGAAGTATAAGAAAGATGAAAAATTGTTGCTTGAAATGGTCTGTTTTTAAATATTCTCTCTATTGGAAGCTCCTACTTTAAAAATAAGTATAAATTATCATGTAAGGAGACATAAAATAGAAATTCAAAAAGTATTTAATTGATTCCCCAGATACAAATTATTTTGTCAAATTGATAGGCTAACCAATTAGTAAATTCTGTGACTATGTCTTTGCATCAGGGACAACAAGAGGTTCTGGTTAACACAAACCACTGAGCACTCCAGTCCTGGAAGACCCTGTTCTCTTAACAGGAGCAGCTCTGGCTACACTGCCTGCTCCCATTCATATGCACTCATACATCACAGCTTGCAGCTTCCTCCAAGAACTGACTGAATTCCACCACTGACCTTCAGTCATCCTCCAACTCAATGAAATGATTGGTACCAGAAGCAGGAGGCAGAGGGAACAGAATTGAGATGTAGTTCATAGGACCCAAATTTGCGCTCAGGCCAATTGAATAATCCTGAAGACCTACTGAGTGAGAGGCCTATAGTTAATAATAATAATGAACATAGTTAAAAGTTTTGCTAAGAAGATTTTAGTTGCTTTTATCACAATAAAACAGGAGTGACTTTTGTGAAGATGAGTGTGTCAGATTGTTAAACTAAAGCAGTCCTTGAACCTTGTATGTGAAAATATTGTGCTGTGTGCCTTGAATCCACATAATACAAATAAATAAAACTGAACAAATTCCTAACTTCTTACCTTGGCCTTCAAAGAGTTTGCTCCTGTCTCCCTACACAACTCCTTTAGTGGAATACATGGCACTCATGTAGTCTACCCCACCCACCCCTCATATGTGTTGAGGACATTCTTTTTACCAGAGTGCCTGTACTAGCTGGTGACTCTCCCTATTGGAGTCTTATTTGCAATGTCACATACATACATACATCTGCATGTACACACAAGGGAGAGGGAGAGAGAGAGAGAGAGAGAGAGAGAGAGAGAGAGAGAGAGAGAGAGAGAGAGAGAGAGAAAGTAAACTAACTCCTACTTGAATTTTCCTCTGTAGACCAAAATACTATTTTATTTTCTTCCCCTCTTTTTTCATTACTATTTGCTTATATATCTTGGTTACAATGTAACTTTAATGAAAGCATGGTTATTATCTTCTTTACTATACACAATAACATCCATCCTTTAACAAAATGCTAGTAGACACTGTGCTGGGAAGGCACATTTACTGAATAAAGGAAATACTGTAATTTGCCAGATACTGTAATTCGCAGACAGAGGGTATTCACATAAAGCTAGCTTGACTTTACTTCCCTCCTACCTCATGTCCCTGAGGAATTCTCAACTTCTACCAACTCTGAAGTATTCCGCCCTCATATTACAACATTCATCCTTCATATATGTGAACCAATCGGTGAATTGATACTGTTTATCACTAACTAGAGATAGACAGGAAATTAATAAAAGGCCCAAATGGAAAGGCCTGGTATTGCCATCCTACCTAAGTGGGTTAGTAATTTCAAGATTTTGTTTTATTGGATTATTTTTGGAATTCTTTTGGATCATTAGGTACCTCCACAGCCACAGAAATCCTTCCTAAAATAAAATGTAAATAGTTCTCAGGGGATCCCTTGCTTGTGATTAGCTGCCTTGCTCTTATTGCCATGTAATTTTCAAAGTTGGCAGCAAATGAAAACTTATAGATAAGTATAATACAAAATTAACAGCTCACTTTTCCCCCGGCCGCACAGCCTGCACTGCGAAGATAGTGAAGCCCACTGGCAGAGTGTTCCTCCTTGGTGATCCACACGGATGGGTTTAGCTCCTGATGCCAAAGTGCTTGACAATATTCAGTGAACTGACTGTGGATATATGACGGAGCGAGGAGGTTTGCGTGTGTGTGAACTAATATATGCAAATAAGATCTGTTATTTTGCAAATTAAAAATAAACCTCAGAGGCAATGGACTCAAAATGACTTGGAGAGATTTGCTAGTAAAAATTGAAAAAAAAAAGACATGAGGGTGTGTCTAGCTTGGTGATACTGGGAATAAATATAAGACTGGCCTCTACTGGTTTCCACTTCTGTCTCGTCTGTGTCACCTTTATGGGCTTACAGGACAATGAATGCCATTCTCTTATGAATAAATCTGGGCTTCTCTCATCTGCTAGCCTGGTAACAAGAATTAGAAAGCAGTTTTCAAAACAATGATTTTTAAAATGCAAAGGTCTTGCATTATGGAAGAATAATTTTGAAGTCAAGGCACCATTTACTGTGTTGTCTTCTTTGCAAAGGGACTCTGACTGTGTTTTTAGAGCAGTGGACACCAGATTTCACTATGAGAATCTTCGCACCTATAACAACTTCATTGAGCATGTTAGGTAGCATGAGGAATCAGTTGGTTTTATAAACCTCTGCGTATGCTCCCAGTCATTCATACAGACGTACTTTCACACTCTGATAGCAAATGGGGTAAGGTTTGTTGTATACCATTGGATCATGTTTCACACAGGGCAATAAGCTGAGCAGAATCAAACAGAACAGCGCAGACACCAGTAGCAAGATGATATTTAGATCTGTATACTGTATTACACTACATGGTAAGCAATCTCCTAAAAGCTCATCAAAAGAATGTTATAACTTAAACATGAGGCATTTTTTGACATCATAGTGATGACTGGTAAGAGCGCTTACAATGACACAACATATGGTCGGCAATTCTTTTCTCCAGCCAAAGAGCACTACTAACAAGACCCATGCCATCCGCCCGAGAAATGAAAGCGCACATACGGGCTGTGTTCCGGAAAAGTCAACAGGCTGGAGAGTTACCTTCCCTGATTCATCTCTCAGTCTAAAGGTGTGCAGGGATATAACATATTTACATTAGCTCCTCAGGCATTGCTGTGGTCATTTGGGTTTATGGTCTCCAAGAGTCCCATTAGAATCATGCTCCAAATTCCACAGTGGTGACAGTTTGACAGCCCATCTTTACTGACATTATTTCTCTCTAATTTCACTTCCCTACTGGTGTTTTTTGTCAGCTTGATGCCTATACTACTTGAGTTTAAGCTTTGTCTTAGGAGGATTTCTAATTCAACACAAAATTAAACACTATGTTCAAGCCTTTGCTTTTTTATATTAGGATAAATTTCAACTTTTATCTAGCACTGTGGACCACCACCCATCTTTTTAATCAAAAAGAAATGCAAGTTTGGCCAAAATTCAAGTCCATAAAAAGCCCACAATTATCCATAGGTGTGTTTTAAAGTAGAGGATGTTTTTGCCATGATATAGATGTCTGCAGTAGTGCTATAAGTGCTTTTTAAACCAATAGAAAATCTTACTATAGAAAACTTTGAGTGAGTCTAGGCATAGATGTAATTAGATCTATATATTTGCCTTAGTTGATTTTCTTGTTGTAAGTAAGACCCCTTGATAGAAGGAAAATAAGGGACAGAGGTTTACCTTAGATCACAGTTGGAGATATAGCACATCCTGGCGTGGAAATCAAGCAAGGAGGAGCTTGAAGTAGATGGTCATGATGCATCCACAGTTAAGAGGCAAAGAGAAATGAATGCCTATTACTTCTTACCTGCTTAGTGTGTTTTCTTCCACTTTATGGTGTCCCTAGATCCTCTGTCCAGAGAAGAGCAGCATCCACAGATAAGATGTGTCTCCTCACATCAATAAATGTAATCATGATATTCCCTAACAGGCATCCTCAGAGGCCTGTCCTACGATAATTCTAGATCCTATCAAGGTAACAATTGACACCATTCTAGAGTTTATCAAGGTGACAATTGACAACAAAGCACACACTATCCTTTTATTTTTATCTTTACTGATAATATCTCAGTTCTCACTTTTGTCTTACACACAAACACATTCACACAGTATGGATTTTATTCCATGATGAAAGAAATGGATTAGGTGGTTGTAAACAATGTCAAAGTGAACACTTCCTCAGGCTTTATATGTAACCAGTAGCAAGAACATATTTATACTTCAATAATGTATCACATCACATGGTAAGCAACCTCCTAAAAGCTTATCAAATGAATATTTTTAGAATTTAAACATGAAACCTGTGATTGACATATGTGGACAACATATCATAGTGAATATTTCTGCAGCTTTTATATGCACTCAGCATATACATGATTTTAAACCTGTACTACAGACCCCATATATTGTAATTCAATTGCAATGCTAAGACTTTAGCATATGGAAAAATGTAAGATGAGTATAAAATATATTGTTAAATATGAAATTTTATGATAAGTTAAACAATCATGTGGAGAAATAATTTCAAAGGCCAAATGTTAAACTTCACCAAAAACTCAATGGGAAAAATCATAAACAAATAACTATATTCCCATTTTTGTGCTGATGTATGCATATACCAGGACATGGGAGACTGATTGGAAGCTTAAGGTAAGCATGAGTTACACAGCAAGAATGAAGCCATATTGCACTACAGTAAATTCCAGACTAGCCTGGGTACAAAATAAAATTTTATCTCTATGGAAAGTACAAACAAAAACAAACAAGCAAATGCCTTGTAATATATATATATGATGTATATATCATATATACATACATTATTAAATCAATAACTTGATGCACTTGAAAACTTTAGAAAAACTCATTAATATTCTTTTTAATTTTTATTTTATTAAAAAACTATCTTTTTTCATTTTGCATATCAATCCTAGTTCCCACTCCCTTCCCTCCTCCCATCCCCTCCAATTTCCCCTGCATCCCACCCCTCACCCCACCCACTCCTCAGAGTGGGTAAAGTACATTGCTTTTAGGAAGGACCAAGGCCCTATCTACTATATCTAGTCTGATAAAGGTATCCCTCAAAAGAGAATGGGTCCAAAAAGCCAGTACAAATAGTAGGGATAAATCCTGGTCCCATTGCCAGTGACCCCACAGTCTGTCCCAGCCATACAACTGTCACCCACATTCAGTGGGTCTAGTTTGGTCCTATGCTGGTTCCTTCCTTTCCAGCCAGAGATGGTGAGCTTGCATTAGCTCAGGTGAGCTGTTTCAGTGGGTGTCTCAATCATCATTGCTCAAACTCTCACTCCTCCCATAATATTCTTTCTAAGAATCCATAATGCATCCACTGGTAAAGCCAGTCATACAATATTTGTTGAGTATCCTCCCAAATACACATCAGGGAGCAATCCAGAATCCCAGCCCTCATGAAGTTTGTGTTCTAAAAGTTCAAATGCCAAATAAACAACTAAGTAGTATATTTATAGCACAATGCCAGGTGATGGACCTCTAAAAACAATAAAGCAGGTTCACTGACTTTAGAAAATAATAAAAAACATTGTTTTGTTTTGTTGCTTGCTTTTAAGGTCTTATTGAGCTAAAGGTAGCCTTGAACACACTAAAAGAATGACCTTGGAGCTTTCATTTAGTAGTGTGCACCGACAGGTAGTTTATGTGGTCCACACTTGGCCTTGAGATTACAATCAGGAACTCATTCATGGGAAGCAAACACTCTGTCAATGACAACACTAGCTCACACATTTGATTGTAAGATGAGGGATCAGGGATAGCTTCCCTAAGGAAAGTCAGGGGCACTAAGTGCATCTCTAACAGAACTACTAATAAGATATCCAGGCAGAGGAAATAGTCTATGCAAGGGCCCTGTGCTAAAGGAAACATAAGATTACAATAATTAAGGTAAGTGGGGGTCAAAGAAGGTAGGAAAAAGCATCCAGGATCCAAATATGCAAGCCTGATAAACTTATGGTTTGGACTCAGAAGAGTGAGTAAAAAGTCATTGAAAAACTTAAATAGCTCCTAGGTGAAGAGGATGCAGGAAGCAGAAGTTAAGGAGAGGAAACATCAACAGGGAGGATGTTCTGCCTCCAGGCTAGAGATGATCCTGTCTACTCTGTGTTCAGAGGCTGCAGATGAGGAAGATTAGGAATGTGAGAGCTTGGGTTAGGAAAAGGGACAAGGAGTAGGCTCTATGTATTTACACTCAACTAATGAAGGCAAAAAGCAGGGTACTAGGCACAGACTGAGGCAGGAACTGGAATTTAATAGTGGGCATGTGAATCTGAGGTATTTCTTAGTAGAGTCAGTTGGGTATTTTTGACCAAATTTCAAGATCAGGTCTGAGTTAGTAATAGAAATCATAAGCCACAGGTAGCATCTTGGTCCTCTTAGAATGAAGAAAATTGTCTGAGCACTTAGACCTGGGTGAGTCATACCCTCAGAACTTAAAATGGCAAGGAAGAAGGAGATAATGGCGGTGGGAAGAAAGTAACAAGAGTCAAGGAGAGACTAATTAGAATGTACTATATAAATGTAAGAATTATAAAAGAACAAAAGCAATTGATAAAAAAAAGAGAAGGGGGACCAAAAAAAAAAAAAAGAATCTAAAAAGAATAAGCACAGGGAAAGTGGAAACATTTTTCAAGTTTTCATGCAGCATGTGCAAACTCAGTTCAAATGGAAAATCATGTCCCTGCTGAAAGAAGAAGAAATCTCTCCAGGACCCAACTACAAAAATCAGTATGCAGTGGCATTGTGGTTGTATGAGCAAGGAAAGAAAGTAGAGAGCAGAAGTTCTGAGCACAACACAGTTTAGGAGACATTTGGAGAACAGAGAGATGAATCTCGAGGTGCCCCCCCCCCTACACCATTCTCTCCAGAATGACCTTTCAGGTCTTCACAGAAAAGAAAGATGGATTCATGGGTCACTGGGTTAGTTCAAGGTGACGTGAATGCTACTCATGGCTAAGGGGTGAATGAGGATTATTCTCTAACTTGTGCTCAGGGCTGAGTGATGATACTATGTAGATTTGACATGTACACAGGCATTCATACAGGTCCCAGTGGTGATGTCATAGTATCTCATAATGACTGAGTATCCCTCCTATAATATGGATTTGGTAGTACAGACTCCAATCCTAGACTTTGGTTCCTGTTTTCAAGGGACAACAGGGGCCTCTAGTTCTTTTACATGCCTGCTGCCTTTGCCATAGGCATCATGGTCAGACATAACCAACCTGTGTTGAAGAACGATCCAGTCCATTCTGCCTCTGTCTTTGGAAACACAGAAACTGGTGGGGGCAGACCCAGAGTTCTCCCATCCAGATCTATGAAGAGGCATTTTCTTGGGCTTTCCCAGTCTGATTCATGGCAAACGGTCTCCTCTAAGTCTTTCCTGTGGAAAAAGGGAAAAAGCAACTCTCTCATCTCATGATAGGCAGCAAAATAAAAGCTCATTGGCAGTGCTGTTCTTTTAGCCAGTCAAGGGAGTACCCATCTTCCTATCCTGCCCCATGAGGCTTTATCCTTCACCTAGTATGGTTGACCTGCATAGTGGCCCTCCCCGGACATCATGTCCTGGACAAAACGTCATGAGACATTTTGATTTTTGTACTACCAAACTCCAAAACTATCATAAATAAATATTTGCTCAATATAATAAATCATCTACCTTATGGCATTTGGTATAGGCACAAATGGACCAACGGGTATAGCTTTCATCCCACTAGTAAGACACAATTAACAAGTAATAACACAGCAGAAATTGTGTGACTAACTGTACTGAGTTACTACAACGGCTCAGGGGATGGACATTAAAAAGGAAACTATTTAGGTCAAATACATGAACTTTTTATATGTGGCGGTTTATTTAGCCTATCCCTTTTCTCCCTAAAGCAGAATATTTTTCCAATGTGAGAAAGCATAACCCATTTTTTTTTAACTTTCAGATCTTTGAATGAAGCTCTCGGGTCATATTCGAGACCATACGTGTACTAGTTACACCTGGCCTATGACTCATGGTTTGTCTTCGGAGTTCCTAGCAATAGGTGAAATCTCCTCCCATAACCTCAGCCTGATCAAAGTCTCCCTGAGCCCCCATCTGAAACTGTGAACTTTGTGCTCCATGATAGAGAAGAGAATGGAATTGTTTAGAATCAGCTGTTTTGAAAATATCCATAAGAAAAAATAATAAAAATAACAATAAAACTGTCACAAAATCACTTCTTTAAAAAAAACAGACTCAAGAGGGGAGAAATCAGTAACTAGCATCTGTTGTTTGTGAGCAAAATTCTTAAAGTCATATATGAAAGGACAAAAATACAGAGGTGATGGGTAAAACATTGGGACCACTAAACCAAGGCACCAGCCTTTTCTACATGGATTAATTTCAATTTGTGTGATGGTGTTATAATGTTTAGTGTCTTATGGATTTAAAAAGTTGAGAACTGTCTCAAATTATAATATCTTGTCAGTACTGAAAGTGGTACCTGGGCTGTGATGGAGGAAAGTAGAACTTGTTTTTGTCCTTCATCCTTAGCATCCTGGTCCTCTCTGCTGTTATTGGGTACATGATTCCAGTGCTGTGTTCATTAGGCAGGATGCAGATATCCAGGTCTCCACTATAACAACTCTTTACAAAACTAGAAAATGTGACATCTGAAATATTAAACAGTACATCACAAGATTATATCATGTGCACCACCAACCACAAACAGATACTACACTACATATTCTTTTCATAATTTATATTATAGGAGCTAATTTAATTGAACCAGAATAACCCCAGGAAGTTTATTTGAATTTTAGTAACAAAATATCTGGGTCCTACGTGAACACTGTGTGGAAAAAAAAAAAAAAAGACAGCAATTCCAAGTTAGAAAGCTGGTTTAGTGGCTAGGGCAATGACTGTTATTCCAAAGAACACAGGTTCATTCCTAGCAGTTACATCGAGGCTCACAGTCTTCTTTAACACCAGTTTTGGGGTCTAACACCCGTTTTCCAGCTCTTGTGCTTGTGTGTACTTCATGTATATGCTAGACAGATCTGTATATATAAGGCAAAGCACTCATACACATAAAATAATAAAAATGCCTCTAGAAACAATAATTTAAATCTACTACAAGCTTTAGAAAAAGTTAAATTAAAACCTTGATAAAAATCTATTTTAGGAAATATTCAAGCAAACTACCAGATAGGACTAAATATATGAGGAATAAGTACAGAATTACCAAAACTATCTGATAGACGATAAACTGCCCAAGTATTTAAATGCTGACTTTAAACCTAACCATCATCACAGCAGCCAACTACAAAGCTGAGGTACACTTTCTGTGTCTCGGTTACTTTAGTGGACAATAGGGAAAACGACTTCTAGCCAAGAGTTATCTTTGAGTTAGACAGTTACAATGAAGTCTCTCCAGCAAGAAGAAAGCAGTAACTTCTGTAAGGACTCACTCACTGCCTTTAATATACAGATGTGGCTCATCAACATTCAAATTTCAGCTAGACAAGAGAGCATTAGACCACACTGGACCTTCTTGCCTTATGATTTTTGAATGCTTCTGAAAGTTGTGTGCTTGCGTGTGCAAAGCCACACTTTTAGGACAAACTCCAGAATCCTACCTTGAAGCTTCATGATTCCGGAGACTAAATGGCTGCTTCTCACTTTGTGCCATGGCTCCTGAGGCCATTGATTTGGTTCTGAGGTGAAAACTGGCCACAGGATGCCAATCCGGCCCCCTCTGGCATTGGAAGGTGCTCTGTCTGTTGATGTCCAGTTGGCTGACTGAGGTGTCTTTCTGTCTTGAATGCAGTCAAAAGAGGAGCTAGTGGCCACAATGACTGAATTCCTAAGCACAATCTGCACATCAATAATGGAGCTTGGAGGAGCAGAAGATACAGATGCAACCACCAAAAGACCAATAGTATTGTCTACCAGAGTGATGTTCTGCAGGACCAAACTATTTTCCGTCTGTATCATGGCACCATAGTCAAAGTTCTTAAAGGCCAGAAATCCAGAGACACCAGTACAGTTGTTGGGTTCGTTTCTGTTATAGAGGTGAACTCCATGGAGGCTTGAATGGACCACATTGTCAGACCAAAGCATTTCAGAAGAGCAGCTATGGCCACATATTTGAATGCCAATTCTTTCTGATCCTGCCACTACATTGCCACGGAGAATGACATCTTTTGCATAGTTCACTTTGATTCCTGCCACCCAAGGAGATGACCTTGTTGACTGCATCGTTAAGATGACAAGGTTATTAGTGAGAGAATGGTTCAGACCTTCCAGACCAATGCCATGGCCATTGGTACCAAACACTACATTGTCATTTAAAACCATCCCATGACTGGTAGATGCATAGATGCCCATGCCGCAGCTTTGATGTACAGTAGAAGATATCACCCAGGATCCTGCTGACACACCAGTGAACTCAATGGATGCATACAATGGTGACCCCAAGTTTTGAATTTCTACATTTAGAAGTTGAAGAACACCTGCAAAGAAAATGTGCATATTCAAGTCAAGTCCTTTTTTATGCCCCACAAAATACCAAAGGAGGTTATTTTGGGGGCATCAAAATATGCAGATATTTAAGTAAAATATAATCATTATTTTTACACTCGAACTATATATCACACCATAAATTCTCACTAACAAACATTAATCAGTGGAAATAACACATTCTTGTCTACAAACAGCCATGTGCAGTCTGGACTCTGATATAAGGAGTAAAAATTAGAGAAATAAGGGAGGGAATGGCCTTGGGGAGGTACACAACTGGTTTCCATATTCTCTGCATTGACTGGATCAAGGGCACTGGCCCAGCATGTGTAAGACCTTATAATCAATTCCCAGGAGTAAATATAAAGAAATGACCTCCATGAAACCCTTTCTATATTTTAATCTTAGCTACACTGTATTTTCCACTTTATTTTTATGACAATGAAATTTTGTACATTTTTGATGAAAATGAATACTTACATAGTTTCACTGAAGACTTCAAGCTTTTTGAATGTTGTCATTTTTGTGCATTGTTTTGCTATACTGATGCTTGAACCTACAGCCCTGACCCTACTAGGCCATTATTCTACTACTAACTATACCTCTAACATAGCCTATTTTTTTTAGTAGAGTCTCATTAATTTGTCACACAGGTCTGTAATTTGTGATTTTCCTGCCTAAGCTTCCAGAGTAGCTTAGGTCATAGGCTTGAGCAACCATGCCTAGCTTGTTTTTATATTTTTAGAGACAGAGTTTGACTATGAAACCCAGGAAGGACTGAAACTGACTATGTAGCCATAGATGACTTCAACATCACAACCCTCTTGCCTCTCTCTCCAAAGTGTTAGGATTACAATTGAATACCACATGTCTACCTGTACTGCCTTAAAAAGATATAGTTAAAATCATACAGAATTCAGTCCACTCATTGTTTTTAAATTGGAGTATCAATAACAGTATAAATGCTTTTGGAAAAAATACATAAAATACATACTATATGATTATAGGTTATAAATTAATAATGAAATAAAATAACCGTAACATCTAATTCCCATATAACACGGATTGTATGTCAAGCTCTTCTGTAATGCACACATGCACACACACACCCATACATACACACACAAAGAGCACAATTTTATTACAAAGATCCTATGAGTTGAGTCCTATTATTATTCCCATTTTGTTGATAAGAAAACTAAGAAAGAAAATAGTTGACAAACTAAGATTTCAACCTGAACATAGGACTAAATGTTATGAACCACATTGCAAATACACACATGCAAGAGTAAAAGGTTCAACACTATAAATGGAGCATCTTCACACAAAGTCAGATAACCAGACAATAACTGTTTGTCAGTCATGAGTCACATATCTGCTGCTTGGAAGGCTACAGCTTGACAACTTGGTCTCTCTCTCTCTCTCTCTCTCTCTCTCTCTTCTTTCCTTTCTTCCTTTTTTTTCTCATTTTGTTTCTTAGTTGCTGTTGCTGGGATTTAAGATGTTTTGGTTTGGTTTGGTTTTTGAGGCAATACCCAAGATAAATCATGAAGTTACTTCTTCAAAAAAAAAAAACTAGAAAAGACTAGGCATGTGAAATTTCAAAGTTACTATGTTTCAGTACTTTTACTTCAAGCTCAAAGATAGACCAGCCTTAAAACCTTCAGTTCTCCACTTCCATTTCAGAGATAGGAAACTTAAAGCCTTGCAAATCAGTTGCTGTGAAGAAGTCTGTCCCTGTAAGAAGGGACAGTGAAAGACTATGTGCCTTTCCTAGAACTGGTAAAAGAACTTCAATAATTAATCCTCCTGGTTGGCAATGACCGAGAAGCTTCTGGTAGATGGTATGGAAATACAAGTTCACATGTTAACAGCCTGTTTCTTATTATGCATGGCAATTTTAGGCTTTCATTAGCATATCCTGTGAGCAATATTTCAATATCTTATTTCAATATGGTTGTGATTCACAGTTTCACACTGTTCAGCATCATTTTGTTTGCATGTACAGACCCCCTCCTTTCTCTCTTTCAAATTCCTCTGCAATCTTTTTTTTTTCTAAATATAACCTTCTCAGTCTATATATTAGTACCCATTTGTACATTCCCGAGACTGCTGGCCAATAATATTGGAGAACCAGTTGGTTTGCTCTTCCCTAAGGGAGGCTGTTTCTCCAGAATTTAGAATTTTGTAGTTGTCTGCAGCTCTTTGTGTAGGCCCCATGATCCTCCCTTGCTTTTCTGTGGCATGTTTTTTTTTATTGTCATCCTTATTCCACTCATGTTTAGACAGTCTCACAGCAAACTCTCTGCTTCACTCGTTATCACGCTCTTTCCCCCAACCCTCGTCTGCAATGACATGGGTTATATTAAAAAGCAAGGATTCTTTCTTAATGTAGTATGAGAACCTGGACTGTATACTGGACAGAAAGGGATTATTAACAGGAAAAAAATCCACTATGGAAAAACCAGAACAATTCCAGTCCACAGAAGCATTTAAAAAAATCTCTCTCTCTCTCTCTCTCTCTCTCTCTCTCTCTCTCTCTCTCTCTCTCTCTCTCTCTCTCTCTCTCTCTCTCTCTCTCTCTCTCTGTCTCTCTCTCTCTCTCATTCTCTCTCTCTCTCTCTCTCTCTTGGATAAAAGCTATGGGTTAGCAACTACGGAGATGTAGGATTCTCTCAGACTTTGCCCTCAACTGTAAGATTTGTCTTTCTGACCTATTCTGGTGAGCTTGTTTTCATTAGCTGGGTTTCTATGATGCTCTTCCCTCCTGATGTCCCAACTACAATTATTTCTACAAGACCACACTTCAGCTTTTGTCTCTGTCTTCTATAGCAAGATTGTCCAACTTAAACCCCATGTTACCTTGAGCCAGACATTTCTTTCTTATATGTTGCTGTCCTGTGCATTTGGCAATTATTCATTGAGTTCCAGAAAAATCTCTCAATAAATACTGACAGATGCCGAGAATTTTCCTCCTAATGAGCAAACTCACCTCTAGCAAGAACACATAGAGACAGAGCTTATGAAAAGTGTTTTTTTCTATTCACTAGAAATTGTAAACTTCTGATTTAAGATCAGAATATTCCAAATTAATGAATGGATGATACCAAGAATCATCCCATGTTGATTATACTAGCTTAAAACACTTTTTCCAGGTCATCTCTGAATGTTTATTATATGTAAATACAAAATTAGTTTCTTTTCTTTAAAAATATATAGTATTGTAATAAGTCTTTGAGAATTTCATAAATGCATACAATGTATTTTGAACCCAGTCAGTCAAATTAGTGCTACTCATAAAGTCCTGGGTAAGGGGACTTCACTGGAATGTACTCAACCCACTAAGCACACCATTAAAGACAAGAGACTCTCTCTTACCAAGAAGCCATCATTTGTCAATGGCTGCTCAGTTAGGGAGAAGAGGTTCATACAGTAATAGTGACTGGCTTGATCTTATATATGTCTTACACAGGCAACTACATCTTCTGGGAGTTATTGAGTAAGGTAGTCTTATCATGCCTTAAAGACATGGTTTTGATCTAGTCTTCTTCAACCTCTAACCCTTATTGTCTTTCTACTCCTTTCTCTGCCCCTGAATATTGGAGTGATTGGAGGTTGTGGTGGCTTGAAAGAAAACAAGCCCCCAAAGATAGTGGCACTAATGGGAGGTATGATCTATTAGAGTAGGTGTTGTCTTGTTGGAGGAAGTGTGTTACTGTGGAGGCAGACTTTGAGGTCTCATATATGCTCAAGCCACGCCTAGTGAGACAGTTCACTTCCTGTTGCCTGGAAGATAAAGAACTCTCAGCTACCTTTCCAGCAACATGTCTTCCTGCTTTCTAGCATGTTCCAACAATATGATAATGGACAGAACCTCTAAACTGTAAGCAAACCACCACAATTACATGTTTTCCTTTTTAAGAGTTGCCGTAGTCATGGTGTCACTTCACAGCAATAGGAACCTAACTAAGACAGGGAGGGGGTAATATTGATCTACCACTTTTGGCTAAACACTTCCCGGATACTACCCTACACAGTTGAATGTTTCTATCTTAACTGCCCGCTGCACTGAGAAACTTCTCTGGTTAGGTTTAAGAGGTATACAAATGAATAATAGACATTGATAACTTCCATCTTAGAGTAGAAATGACAGCCTCCATATAAAGAGAAAAGATTTTCACCTACGTGAAAACATTCTTCTGTCTCCTGTCCTTTATTGTATTGTGCTCATCCCTTGCATTGCATCCTCATTTTATCTCATAGAAAAATAAGAAGAAAAATTTCATTGATAAAAACAAATGATTCCCTTTAGTTATAGAAACTAAAGCATAAAAGAATCATTTTTAGATTCATCCAGACATTTTCTAATAACAAATATTTTTTTAAAAGAAAGAACAAACAAACAGATATCCTTTAAGGAGTAATAGAAGAAAATCTACATTTTTAGGTAAAAGAAAATAGAATTAATCTGCAGTGGATGTGTGCTCAAGAAGTATTCAAGTGGCCGGGTGGTGGTGGCACACGCCTTTAATCCCAGCACTCGGGAGGCAGAGGCAGGCGGATCTCTGTGAGTTCGAGACCAGCCTGGTCTACAAGAGCTAGTTCCAGGACAGGCTCCAAAACCACAGAGAGACCCTGTCTTGAAAAACCAAAAAAAAAAAAAAGTATTCATGTAAATTACTTAGAATCAAAGGAAATGTTTTTATAAATAAGTTCAGATCATGAAGGACAGATCCACAGTGCTTTTCGAAGATGGAGTAGTCCTGACAAAATCTACCAAACTAGTTGATCAGGATGAGCTTTGCCAGATTATAGCCAGAACCTTTAATAAATAAGGTCATCAATTTTGCAAGATTCTAAAAGAGGTGAAGCATAAATTTCAAAGAAAAAAGATTTCATTGATCTTTTAAAATGATTGAACTGATCTTTAGAACACTTTAAGATATGGAAATTATTCGTATTTAAATTACAGCCACTAGTTTGTAGCATGACTCACGTCTAAGACTAGAGATTGCATACTACTGGGAAAATGTAAGAGAAAATTAGGAAAGTGACAAAATTAAAACAGTTATGAAGTCATCCATCATTTCAAAGCAGAGGGAAATTCCCATCTGCCGAAGGTGTTTTCCTTGAGGTTAAAAGGCACATATGCACTGATCTCTAGGATGTTATTTAACTTCACACTGCTAATTTAGTGAAGACTAGGGCTGAAAATTCATAGCTTCCTGGAGCACAAAGAAGCCACCTAATTTGATCATTTTGCATTACAAGTGAAAATTCTCCCAGCTAAAGTTTCTGAGAGCCCCAGATGAGTGGTTCAGAATTCCTTAGTAGCTAACCGGTAATGCTAAGAGATTGAAAATTTCATTTCACTTACCGGAAAACTCTTCTCTGCTAGACTTCCTGAAGGACCCCACCAGGAGTCTCCCTCTACAGGATGAATCAGGTTGAATTTTAATGTTCCTCGTCAACAGTCCAACCTCAGCAGCCAATGGAATGCGCTGACCATTCTCCATGATATGGGCACTTCCTGGAGAAGCAGGGGTCAGAGGCAAACAACTTTTAACTGGCTGCCTTGGAAACCACCAGCTGGGGACCCTACTGTACCTCACAAATGAAAGTTCCTATTCCAGTTAGAAGTCTTCCCCAACATGAAAGCCAGCCTTTCCTCAGGCACACTCCACAGATGTCAGTCAAGAAATGAAAAACCTATTCTCTTGTCCCTCTTTGGGATCAAAGAGAATGTGTGAGCAATAATTCATTTCTTCTCAATAACTCTGGGTACTAGGGCAGGCCACTTGCTCACAGATTTGTCTAGTTAGTAGAGGCCACACGGTCCTTCCTTTCTTGCATCAGTGTGAGGCTTTGGCGTTTGACTACACATCGTCCATACACTTCCATCATAGGAGTAAAGAATGCCAGGTCAGATGAGGTAGTGGGAGAAAGTAAACATTAATGTCAGAGAATGAAGGGCATAGAAGGGATGGTGCTAAGCTCAGTAACCTCCTCTCCTGATGGGCTTCTGCTGTCAGCAACCTGGACCATCTACCTGAACAGGAAGTAAGGGGGAGCCTTGTTTCATCTCAAAAAAATCAGTGGCCTTCCTATTTCCACTAACATTTTATGGTGACTCCAGTTGCCCAGGGTTAATAAAGATGTCTCTTTTCCATGCTAGGCTGTTAAAATAGAAAATCAAGCTGGACATAGTGAAACATGCCAATAGTACTAGCTAACTGGAGGCCGAAACAGGATAATGTCTAGAGCCCAGAAATTCAAGACCAGCCCAAGTAACATAGAAAAATCCCTCTTCAACAACAATACAAAGTGGAGGAGGAAGTGTTTATCCTGAAACAATAACCTACAAAGACTTTAGACAGTCTTGGTGAACATTTACACTCCCCTTATATCTGATAAAAATTCACTGATGCTTATTTTTCATGTTTCATTATCACTCCTGAGTTAAACTTCTTTCATGCATGACAGGAGGGTGGTTTTCTTTGATGGCTATTATTTCTATAACAAACTTACTTCCTGTTTTTACAAGAAGGTATCTGAGCTTTCCTGTTTCTTCTGTTTGTTTGCTTTTTGTTGATCATCTTACTAGACAATATATAAAATGTATTTTGTGTCAAGAAGCATGCATTACTATATAAAATAAAGTTACTATTTATACTATCCACTGTTATCCAAGGGACCCAGGATTCAATGAAATGAAATGAACTGGATACTTAGTGTCAAAGAGTTTTTTTTCTGAATTAGTCAAAAACTATCTGATTTTTAAATACACTTCAACTCTCCTCTTAAACTTGTCATTATGAGCAATTAAATGTCTGCTATATCTAAACATTATTTTGAAAGTAAACAATATGTCAAGTATGATTGTGCACAGCTTTAATCCCAGCACCAGGGATGCAGAGGCAGATAGATCTCTTTGAGCTTGAGGCCATCCTGGTCCAAATAACAAGTTCTAAGACAGCCAGGACAATATAATGAGACCTTGTCTCAATATATAAATAAAATAAAAAAATAGTAAGCCAGGTACAAAGGTATGGGGCATGTATGTTTTTAATTTCAGCACTGGAGCACTAATGTAAGAGAATGAGTTTGAGTAGCAAGCTTGTACTATTTAATCATACCCTGTCTCAAACAAAAAAACATTAAAAGGCAGAAGGAAGCAAGGAAAGAAGGAGAGGAGAAGGAAGGAGAAGGGAGAGGATATGAGAAGAAGGGAGGAAGGGAGGGGAAGAAAATTGAGAAAAGTTTCTAAGATAAGTGCAGGGCAATAATCAGGAAACCTCCTTCTACTCTTAATATTAAACAAGTACACTATGGCTGGGCAGGCTGTCAAGCCAATCCTTCATGGCCCACCCATTTCCTTTAACCAAAAAGCAAAGCCTTACCAATGTGTCGGTGTCTAAGACGTTCATAGATCCTGATGTGATGGCCCTTGACTTCCTTGACCGTGAGGACCTCTGCCTCATGAGGCTCATAAGAAGAAGAGCTAAGGACGATTTTGTCGAGGGGTTGCCACTTCACTTCATCGTCTACTATAATTCTATAAACTCAGAAAGCACTTGTCAGATATACTAATAAAACAACAGCTATCAAAAAGTAATCCAAGAAAAAGTAAAACACACAAAATAAATAAAAAATAAGCAAATCTCACTATGGAAACTAAAGGGGGAAGCAAAATAAAACGCAAGAAAAATGCTTGGTTGAACATTGACTCCTGTGCATGGAGAAAATCCTGGGTTAATAAAGTCCTTGTTTTGCAAGTATGAAGACCTTAATGTGTAAATGAAACCACATTTTACAAAGCCAGGCATGGTGGTTCATTCCTGTATTCCCAGTAACGTGTCTGAGATTAGTAATCATACCTTCATGTGTTTGGGATAAGAGCCAACTCCCTTCTTGACAATGAAACAATTTGAGTAATAAAGATATTTCTTTTCATGTCTTCTGAAGGTAAGTTATTCTTTTTTGGCAATATATACAAAAAATCCTAATACTGTCCTGATCATACAGATACTGCTATGAGTTGTTAGAATTCTAGTTCCATCTGTGCAACCTCAAAAAGCTGTTTGGTTTTTCAAGCTTTGTATCATCAGTGATGCAGTTGGATATTCCTATCTCACCCTGCCATCCAAATTGCATTGTGTGGAATAGTGGGTGTCCATTACTCTGGTGCGCTATTCCAAGCATTGTGATTTTAACTCTATAAGTCAGTGGGAGTTTTGTACATGCATTTTCTTAGACTCACATTAAATTCATTTTCTCTTCGACCTGTCATGGATGTGTGGCTTTTTCTTAGTGAATAGGACTGAAGGAGAGAAGAAAAGGAGGAAGGAAGGAAGGAAGAAAGGAAGGAAAGAAGGAAGGAAGGAAGGAAGGAAGGAAGGAAGGAAGGAAGGAAGGAAGGAAGGAAGGAAGGAAAAAGAAACTTTGACAATGAAGATTAAATAGTAACTCAAGGGTGGATAATCAAATGGAGTCAAAGACTAGGTTAGATGAAGTAAGATTCCTGACCCAGTCCAGAGATATTTTGACTAAATAGCATCACCTTGCCAGGGTCTTCCCTGGCTGTTAATGAGAAATGGGTGCAGGGAGCAGTAGCTACACATTTCTGTTATATTATTGCAAGCCCTCAAATAATAACAAAACTATGGAAGCAAAAGTCAAGAGAATACCATATAGTCATCTAAAAATACAATGTTTGCCATAACTGAATTACAAAGACCTTTTTTCCTAATGGATTGACTTTTTAAAAGAAACTATCAAATAATATGCCTCATTTTTTAAGTAAATATAACACACAAAATGGAAGACAAAGAATGTCTGTTAAAATATTAACCTATATTTTTTTTTCACTTAGGAATGTGTTTTCTTACTTAATGAATAGCACACTATTCATTAACACTATTCATTAACTAACAGCTTCGGATGTAGCATAGTAGCAGTGTCTGCCACACAGATCCAAGGTCTAGGGTTTAATACCATGAAAAGGGAATGGGGAGAAGAGGATAAAGGAAGGGGGGAGACAAGATAAGGGATGAGGTGCACAAGAAGATGGGTCAGAAAAACAACTGTTAGTTCAAGCCAGAACACAGGAAACCAGTAATAGAATAGACAGTAACACGGTCTTCTAATCATGACCTAGATCACCTAGAGAGTCTTCTCATTAGTATTTACAGTTGTTGAATGAAGTTCTTCAGATAATAGACAACCGTAATAATCAATATAACTGAGGACAAGCCTCAGCTTAAATGGAGTTTAGGATGGCTTTAGAGCACTGTAGAGAAGTAAATTGATACTCTCATACATTTGTCAAAACCCACAGGATACTCAATATCAAGAGAACCAAATGTAACTTATGGAAAAAGGTAAGTCCTCTTTTGCAAGTGGCCTTTCCTGAGCCTTGTACTCTGATCAAATGGGTCTGCTTCCTCTCCTGCAGACAATTCATTTTAAAGGATACTGACTTGCATTACTGTGCTTCAAGAAGTCTTCTCGAAGGAGGACCAAGTCCTTAATCATCAAACTTCTGACATATCAAACTTTAGACCCCAGACTGGTGTCCTGCCTTCTCTTCTTTGATAGTATTGGTCGCTAATTAATGGAAACATGAACATGGTGTAATTTATTAGTCCAGACATTACCCTATACTAAAAATGGATGAGATTGACCTAGTCTATGAACGAACACAAAGAGGGAGTAATGCCCCCTTGGATTGGGAAGCTAGATAAAACTCAGTGACTCTGCAAATGCACATAGTCTACAGCCATGGGGAAAACTATTCTTAAGTAGAAAGATGAGGTTGAATTAGAGAAGTACAAAAATTTAGAAACTGGAGGGAGGGGCTCAATTGGCCCCAATCCAAAATGAATCAAGAAATGTTCATTTTCTTTCCCTAACAGAAGTTTGACTGCATATCAGCTTCCCTGTCAGACTTTGTGCTAGAAATTGAGCTATAATTCCCATTCATTAATGCATTTGATTTGTATAATTATTATATTAGCTAGGCACTATTACTCTCATAATTACAGAAAAAGAAACTATTACTCAAGAGGGCAATTTAGCAAAGTTATATATTTAGTAAATCACAAGTGAATCTCACTGTTGAAGCCTTCTCATTACGGAGTACTTTTCTTCCTTATTCCTAAAGTTAAGTGTTTAAACTCCATGGAAGATTGTCCATTTGAGGCTAGGACACAATGCTTCACTAGATCCTAAGAATTCCTTTTAGAAGCTGTACACAGGATCACTAATTCCTAGTAAGTGGGAAAAGGGACACTGACCCTATGTTCTAATACCTAATCATAATTATGGTAATAACAAATTTTGAATAGTATGTAAAAAACTGATTAAAATTTAACTTGAGGGGGAAATGCTGAGATATTAGAAAATATATTAGAAAATAGTTGAGCTAACATGATCTAAGTTCTAGAAAAGACACAAGCAGATACGAGCTGAATGTTTTTGCTGTGTTCTTCCTAGATACTACAGATTACACTAAACATTTCCTCTCTCCAGCGTAGTGAAGTTTAAATAGCTTACCATCATTCATTAAGAACCACACCAATGTTTTATGGCTACACAAGATGTTACCATTAGGGAATATCAAGCCACGGGTCTATGGAAGCATTACTATTTATCAACTTGTTATGTCTTAAATCATTTTTAGTTATTTTTAAAAATAAAAATCATATGTTTTATGATCCCCTAAAATTTGAAACCATAAAATCATGTCCTAGTGGTTGTTCTGATTAAGCAATTGAGTGCAAAATTAAGAAAAAATGGTTGAATATCCCAAGATAAGTAGGATGGTGTGCAATGATATACAATATCTAATACTCTTATTTGATTGTCTAAGTTTGAAATACTAGAGTTGTTACACAAAGCCTTGCGTGCAGTGCTTAGAAGAGAGGAAAGAAAGATATTCTAAACACAAGATATCTCAAAAGCACATCACTAATGTGATACAAGAACCAACAGAGCAGATACTATCAGTGGTGGTGTTCAAATTAAAGGTCTGGGTCCTGGGGAAACGGTAACATAATAAATGGTTATTTGTTCTTCAGTGAGTAATTTCTTTGTAGATAACAGCCTGTATTCATAAGCCACTCAAAAACAATTTGAACCTGTTAAAACATCTGTTAGAAAAAAAAGATGCAAGATAATACGTGATGCAAGGATAAGAAGAAAGAGGGATCCATTGTGTACCACTGGTATAAATTGAAATCAGCATAGCTGTTATAGAAAATAGGACACAGCAGTCAGATATATGGCTCTGCTATTAATAACAGAGTCCAGACTCAAGGTGATAAGCCAGCTGTCTTGTGCACACCTGTGACATCCAGCTCCAAGAGAAGCTGAAACAGAATTATTGCTGGGACTTCATGGATTCTAGAGCCTCTGGTTCATGGAACCTGATTTAAGGTGGAGAGTAACAGAGGAGGACCTCAATCACCATCCTCTGGATCCTAAGTTCAAACACAAATAAGTATGTGCATTTGCATATACACATATGCATACATTCATATACATATATACTTGAAAAAGAGTGGAAAAAACGTAAAAATTAAAAAGGTTAATTGAGCTGGGCGGTGGTGGCACACGCCTTTAATCCCAGCACTTGGGAGTCAGAGGCAGGCGGATCTCTGTGAGTTCGAGGCCAGCCTGGTCTAGCCACAGCTAGTTCCAGGACAGGAACCAAATGCTACGGAGAAACCCTGTCTCAAAAATCCACAAAAAAAAAAAAAAAGTTAATTGACTTAGAAATACCACCATGGAGTACACACCAAAAGAAAGTGAAGTCAATGTGTCAAAGGGCATGTGTACCCAGAAAGATGGACATGGTGTGTACTCACTCATAAGTGGATGCTAGTTATAAAGCAAAGGATAGCAAGCCTATAGTTCATGGCCCTAGAGAAGCTAATTAACAAGGTGAATCTTAAGAAAAACATGTAGATCCACCTGGCATTGCCTAACAAAATGGAAGTGTAAAAGTGGGGGAGGAGGGAGGGTAGAAGAGTAAAAGGAGGGGGCAAGGGGAGAGGGGATAAGAACTTGAGAGACAGTTGAGATGGAGGAAAGCCCGAGATGAGAGCAAGGAAAGATGTTTTTATTGAGAGAAACATTATTTAAGCATCTGTACTAGCCTGCCATTAGGCTCCTGACAGAATGTGTCCTCAGCTGCAGCCACTAAGAACACCCCCTGTGCACATTCGCTATGCTTCCTTTCAAAAGGTCAGCCTGCCCCCCCCCTCTCTCTTTCTCTTTTTCTCTTCCACCACTCTTGTCCTCAGAGACTGATGTCTGCTTTCCTCTCTGGCCCCTTCTCTGCCACTTCTCTCTCCTCTTCCGTTAAACCTCCTAGGTGAGCCTTGTTGCACGGGGTCACTTCTCTTCCCAACATTGTTTTTTAAATTACAACACTGGTTCCCCTGACCAGGAAAGGCTCTCCCAGTACTTTCTCCTGCCGGCCAGCAGTTTGGAGCACACTGCAACCCTGGAACACAGTCTACATAGAACATCCTAGCTTTGCAGCTAATGGATGACTGGGCCCTTCCATCTAACACTGGCACCATTGGTGAGCCCCCTCTTCTCCACCTCTGGCCATTTTCCTCAAGCGAGGACTTGTCTCTCAATGATGGTTTCTCACCTTTTTACCTCCTTAAACCCTGGTACCAGGCAACCGTGGCCTTCTCAGAATCAGAGGCCTTGGCCCCTGTTCTATGTTTGATGAAACACTGAAGCAGCCCATGCTTTCTCAAAATCAACCCTCTCTGAATTCCTGGGATGCTAGGAAGCACAGACCATTGGGTCTCATTTATCTACCACACTCAAGGGAATTTTGGTATCATCTACACTTCCAACTTTTGCATTCAGTGCTTGATTTGAGGGTTTCTAAACTCATATTTGCAGTTAGATCTGGCCCATCTATCCCTTAGCTATTGCTTTCTGATCTGCTCTCTTCCACCTGCAACAAATCTGCTTTCTCCTTCACTGATGGTTTGGCATTCCATTCAATACCAGCAATTGGGTTCTGGTGGGGTTATCCACCTCTGACTATTCCCCTGGATCTGAGGCTTCCTATCTCAAAAACAGTTCTTTCCTTGCCTTCTGACTTTTCTCGAGGTCCTGGTACCAGGAACTGTGTCTTTCTCATGCTCAGAGCCCTGACTCCTGTTCTTATGTGTTCTTACTGAAATAGCTTGTGCCGGCTGAGTCTTATACTCCCTGGCTCCCTGGGATGGCACTATATTCAGGCCTTTGATCTTCTTTCTCTATCTTCCTCTGCCTCATCCTTGGGAACTCTGCCATACACCTTCTCATTCCTATTGGGATTCTTTTATAGATCCACTAACCATTCCTTTTAAATCAAATCTGACCTCACTATTCCTTATACCATACAGTTGGGAAACAGAGAACGAACTCTCCACTTTCTTTCTTTTTCTTTGCTCCAAAACCTGCTTGTGTTTGTTCTCCCTCTCTAAATGGGCTGTCTGCCACACCATGTAGGTCATAGAGACGTCAGCTTTGTTTTGTTCACCACACACCAGTTTTCCTTTTCTTTTAATTAACTCCTGTTTAATTCTGTATCTTTCATGTGAGCTCAAGGGAGTTGACTTGGAACCACCTTGAATAGTATTTGTATTTTGTCAGGTCCAAGTGGCACCTGAAAGTTCCATAGAGCTTGGACAGTGAAGTTAAACAGCCAGCTACTCCAGGACATGGACAACACCCCAGCTTTCTCAGGTACCCCAAAGACTGCACCATCTGCCCAGCTCAGCATGAAGCAGTCTTGAGAACACAGCGTCCTCATCCCTGCCTCACCTGCTACCCCCATCTAAGGCAGCTTTTTATAATAAACAAAGGAAGGATGTTAGTATTTAGGCATCTGTAATGGCCTGCCCTAAGGGTCCTGACAGGATACTCCCTCAGTTGCAGCTCCTAAGAGCACTCTTCATGCACATTTGCTATGCTTCCTTTTAAAAGGTTGGCCTGCCCTGCTCCCATCTCTTTCTCTTTTTCTTTCTCTCTCCCTTCTCACTCTCACTCTCTCTTTCTTTTCTGCCACTCTTGTCCTCAGGGACCAGTCTCTGCCCCCCTCTCTGCACTTACCTATCTTGATAAATGGAAGATGTTACAGTGGTCCCTTACAGGAACATAGGTAAGAAACTAAAGACAGCAGAGGTTACTCAAAGGATCTGTATCACTGCCTAGCCTTCCCAGCATGGATGACAACTAAGGAAAGCATTCTCAGTTATGGAAGAGTCTTGGAGAAACCAAGTAACTTCAGCTATGGCTTTTTCTCTCCCAGCTATTACTTCCTCATAAGTAACCCTGCAAATGGCCGTGTGACTCTTGCAAGACTCAAGAGTAGCCTGAGGTCTGTGAGTTTTCTGAATAACGATGTAGGAGTTTCTCACTCTGCAGCTACCCTAAACCTCACTGCGTAATCCAGGGTGACCTTGAACTCACAATGATCCCACCTCACTGGTTGCTTACCATAATGACAAGTTTGAGCCTGGCAAACTTCCCAAGTCTTATGAAGCCTCCTCCTCCCTCCAGGAGGGGATGTTTCAATTTGGAGAAAACAGTCATACAACACATAAAACCAATACACTATGATAATTAGACTTTTTCATACAATTTCATTAGAACAATCCTCTTTGAGACTCATTCTAGGAAATGCTACTTTTAATATTTCTATTTTATTTTATTTAATTTTTTTTCATTTTAAATACCATTTCCCCTCCCTCTCCTTCTCCCATCCCTCCTTCTCTCACCATCCCACCCCCCATCCTCTCCTCAGAGGGGTAAGGCCACCCTTGGCGAGTCAACGGAGTCTGGCATAATAAGTTGAGACAAGAATAAGTCCCTGCCCCTGTATGAAAGCTGAGCAAGGTATCCCACTATAGGGAATGGACTCCAAAAAGCCAGTTCATGCACCCTTGATAAGTCCTGATCCTACTGCCAGAGCCCCCCCCAACAGATCAAGCCATATAACTGTCACCTACATTCAGAGGGAGAAACCTAGTGCTAGGGAAATTCCCAGGAATCCACAAGGATGGCCCTAACTAAGACTCCTAGCAATAGCAGAGAGGGTGACTGAACTGGTTTTCCCCTAATCAGATTAGTGTCTACCCTAATTGTCATCACAGAACCTACATGCAGTAACTGATGGAAGCAGATGTGGTGATCTACAGCCAAGCACTGAATTGAGCTCCTGGAGATCAGCTGAAGAGAGGGAGGAAGGATCATATGAGCAAGGGAGGGGAAACATCAAGATCATGGTTGGGAACCACAGAGACAGATGTCCTAAGGTAATGGGAGTCCATGGACTCTGGGCTGACAGCTAGAGAACCTGCATGGAACTGAATTAAGCCTTCTGAATATTTCTAATTTTTAGAGCAAAAGCTATAGAATTAGACAAACCATCTACAGGATAGATAGATCCTATCTATCTATCTATCTATCTATCTATCTATCTATCTATCTATCTATAGGATAGATAGATGAAATGGTCATTTCTTTTTCCCCTGGAGTTGGAGGATCATTCTTTTACCCTTGTACATCAGAACTCCATGTTCTTTGGACTTTAGATACTAACAAGGCCCCTTGTTTGAGGACCCCTGTTTTTCTTTATTAACTCAATTTCCTTCCTGCACCATCAGAATCATATAATGTCACAATAATTATACTTAATATCCTTTATCCATATTAAAATTACTCTTCTCAGTTTTAACCAGTGAGAGTTGCTGTTATTCATTCTGATGGAGGTGGCCTGGTTTGTGTTAAGAACAATTTCCTGGAGGAGCTTTCCACTTTCTGGGTTTCACTTAGAATATCGTATCTTCTGTTACTTTCATCTCTTTATCTTATCTTCAAAGTCTTAGAAGATCTCTGTCAGTTTGTTCTTCATATGACCTGTTCCCTTCAAGAAGTGATGGATCCATCCTTCATCTTCATAAGTTTTGCCTTGCCCGTATTTCTGTCAGTGTCTCTATGGTGCCTTGTCAATCCTCACTATTGCATTTTCAATTCATACTCTTTGTCTTATCTCAAGGAACCCACACATTATTGAAATACATGTATTCAAGGAATACATTATTGAAAAAGTATGCATTCTCTAAAACTACCCTTAGTATACAGTGTGCTTCCCCTACATTTCATTCCTTTTGTCCTTTTACTGTGTTACATGTTTAATTTCTCTAGTCACCCTGCCTTCAATGATGTTGCTCAGTATTTCATATCACAATAAAATATCACAGAGAACTAAATGAAACAATAACAACAAATAACGATCTCTAATTCTTTCCTTACCTCTCATTTCCCGGTGCAATATCGGCTCCAAGGTGTACCCAGGATTTCTTAGCATAAGCACCGTGAAGGGAAAGTTTCCCATAAACTCCTGAAAAATTGAATCAACAAATCACTAAGAAAATATTTCCATCTTAATTAAGGGCAGATAAGTGAAATATGGTTCAAAGGTTTGTACACAAAAATACAGGTCATATAATCTATATCTAACTATGTCCATCTTATCTTTAAAAAAGAATATTTCTATTATAACAAGTCAAATATAACCCAAAGACCTACAGAGAAATTAAAGCTACAGAACATAATGAAAATCTAAAAGTGGAGAAACACCATCTAATGGTGAGCCAGTTCAATTTAAAGTGGTATGTCCTTCTGCTTTTACGGTGACGTCAAAACTTCTTTGATCTGATGGAAGACAGCCAGTTTGGGTATTTTATGATATACCCTAGACTGTGCAAAAGTCAAAGAGTAAATATAAACTTTCCAGAATTTATCAGCTGTCCAAGAAATGGAAGTCCTTTGCCTTTCTGTTTTTCTTTTTGTCTTGCTCTTTCTTTCTGTCTTCTCTCTTTTGCAGACACATAGACACACATATTATATTATTAATATACATTATATTTAACTCTTACCAATTGTTCCTGGGTCAACACGTATTCCATCAAAATGGTCACAAAAGATTTCTTCTGAGGCTCTGAGAATAATTAGAAGTCTTTGTTCTTTTTCTAAGGGATTTGTTAAAGTACCTGTTAAGAAAGCAAAGTATATCATCTAAAATAATTTGAAATGCAAAGAAAAAATCCAGAGTAAATGTCTTGATATTGTTTGTATGGGGAAGAGGCAATGGTCATATCAATGAAATGACAGCAGAAAGCATGAGTTCCTACAACCCTCTCTGAAGAAGTATGGGTTATCATTCATGAATCATCTGCTACCTCTCATCATAGACTCAGAATACACTTTACTAGCTCCTATTTTCCAGGCGGGTTTTGTGACACAGTCTGGGTTAGTGATGTTTGGATGGAAAATAGTAATTGCTTTTGTTAGTTGGTAATGTAAATACTTGCCAAGTATTTTCCACATTTCTTCTCTATTATATAGCTCCTCTTTTATAAGAACTTGGATTCTTAAATGAAGAGACATTCAGAAAAACCCTGAGAAGTTTTTTGACTCCAGCAAGCAGACTGGAGTCAGGTTCACCTAGTCTAGTGTGAATACTCATTTTACAAACCACTGAGGTATAGGAGTGATGTACTAAAAACCATTATTACAGTGAATCCTGGCTAATACAGTGACCATGGTTGTGGGAATTAGTGTTTCCTTCACATGGTTTTAGCATTTAGTGTTCACCAGAAATCTAAGAAGCATGATTCTTATTTTGATGTAAATATCTACATAGAAAGAGGCCTAAAGCTTTGGGTATGAATCTAAATCTATCCAACTAGCAGTATGTAGCAGATTTCAAACAATCATGGTTTATCAAACCAGTAATAAATTGTTTTTCTTCAAGTTCTCTTAGCATCATTGCAACAAAGAAAACATAAGGCTATGACAGACAGACGGGAATTGCTTCCAACAATCTCTGGAAGAAACAGTCATGTTCTTTACAGTTAGATGAATGTTCAGAGACTTGCTAATATGATATTAATGAATACAGACCTAGGAAAGCTATGTTATTCTTACAGAAGCCATTGTTGAAGAAATAAGCAGTATAAAAGTCCTCCCCAAAATATATATTCTGTGGAAACAGGCTCACGAAAACCATCAGCCATCAAATGAGTCTCTGCTTTAAACCAACAAAAAATGTGATTGTTAAATATGGTATGGAATAATTGTTAAATTTAAAATCATCTATTTGTCATTTTGGTTATTCTTCTCTCAGGCAGCAAAAAAACCACTCCACATTCCTATTAGTTAGGACTTCCTATGCACCTGGTGTAAGTTTGGGGTTTGTTTGGTCTATGTGTATTTTCTCAAATCATCCTCACGAGCCATTACTGTTAGAAGTGTTGATAGCAAAAAAAAAAAAAAAAAAAAAAAAAAAGTGTTGATAGCAAGATTCAGAAAAATAAATCAATTTGCACTGGAATAAGGAGGTTGCTTGTTGGTTCCCAGCCACTTAGCCCTAAAATAATCACACAGAAACTGTATTATTTAAATCACTGCTTGGCCCATTAGCTCTAGCTTCTTATTGGCTAACTCTTAATTTAACTTATCTCCATGAATCTGTGCATCACCATGAGGTCGTGACCTATCATCAAAGTTTCAGCACATCTGCCTCCAGCTGCAGCTCCCTGGCTTATCTCTGACTCTGTCCTTCTATCCCCCAGCATTCAGTTTAGTTTTTCCCACCTAGTTAAGTTCTGCCCTGCTATAGGTCCAAAGACATTTCTTTATTCATTAATGGTAATCACAGCATACAAAAGGAAATACCACATCATTGCACAGCACATGAGTCAAGGGCAAGTATGGCTTAGGTATTCATGCTACAACACTGTTGTAGAATAATGTTTAAGATGTGTTACATTTGTTTATGTGGTGGCACATTTATTTTAATGATGCAAAGATGTGTTGCATTCCTTTATGTTGCATTTGTTTAATTCTGTGAAGTTGTGTTACTTTGCCCATCTAAAACATTTGGTTGGTCTAATAAAAAGTTGAATAGCCAATAGCCAAGCAGAAGAAAGGATAGGCAGGGCGGGCAGGCAGAGAGAATAAATAGGAGGAAAAATCTAGGAAGAAGGATCAAGGAGCAAGAAAAAAGGAGGAGGAGAGGAGGACATTGGGGGCCAGCCACGCACCTATACAACTAACAACAGAGTAAAAAAGAAAGAAAAGTATACAGAAATAGAGAAAGATAAAAGCCAAGAGGCAAATGGTAGGTGGGATTATTTAAACTAAAAAAAAAAGCTAGCAAGAAAACAAGACAAGCTAAGGTGAGGCATTCATAAGTCTCCTGCTGTATTTATTTGAGAGCTGGGTTGTGGACCCCAAAGAACAAAAGAGTAAAAACAACCAACTATACAACACTAAGGCAAGGTCTGGTTCTGTATAGATGCCACAGTGTCTTAGCTGGGAAATGAAGGTATCCTCTGAGCCCAAAGACACGGAGAGCAAGAAGAAAGGGAGCAAAGAACTGGGGACTGTTCAGTAAATGTGCCTGGTGTGACTCTTACCTTGCTGCAAGAAGTCTGTCCAGTAAGCTGTTTTCCAACTGCGATTTCATTTATTTCATTTAGGGTAAAATCTTACAGGGGAAAAAAATGGCCTAGCACTAAACAGATACCAGAGACAAAAAGTAGGACACTTTTTGCCCTAGAGAAATGTATGCAGAGTCCCACAAAAAGAGTTGCGCATTTCTCTAAAATCAGAGATTAAATCAATTATGCAACCCAAAACTGCAGCACATGTGGGGCCTTCACAGAAAATCTGGGCAAAATTAGTTAGCTTGCCGTGATCTTTCAGAATCCGGAGCGACCAGAATTTGGAATCTTTTTCTTAACATGGGAGAGGGAAAGATGGAGGCTAGAACTACTCTGCAACCAGGCAGAGGCAGGAGAAGGAAAGGGATGATGTTCTACATTAAAATACAGTGCTTCCCAGATATTAAAAGCAGGTGAAAGGGAAGCTTCCCAGGCTGCTGTCCTCATTGTCTTCTCGATCTCCCAGAGATAGATGCTCTTTTCAATGTAGACTTTACCAATAAATAAGAGTAGCTAGCTCTGAGATGATGCAGTGGGCTCTTAGCTTGCCTTTATAAATCTGTTGTAGTTTATATGATGGGCGATAATCAGCACTGTGTTGTGAAGACATTACTGCTGCTTTTGCATACATTACATTCCTCACGTGTCTTCCATGAAGACTGTAGAGATTCCCATGAGGAAACTGAGGCAAGAAGAGCTTACACCACTAGTCAGAAGCTACATAGCTGTTATTAAGTGGCATTGGGCTTAGATTTAATAAATACCATCCTAAGACATGCGGAGGATGGAGGAGAAGTAAAGCAAAGTTGTTATTACTTAGCATGATGGTGGGCAATGGAGGGGGAAAAGAATTGGTTCCAGATGTTAAAATCACCTGGGGAGATGGAAGAAAATAAGTTCTGGTATACCAAAGATAACCATTATTGATTTGGCGGATATGCTACAAATGGATTCCATGAATTTCAAAACATAAGAAAAAGGGAAATGAGCCTTTATTACTTTATTAACTAAATCTCTATGATAGAATCAGGTATCAGCCTAGTTTGCACTTAAGCCTACTCTATCACCCTGAATCCCCCACACCTTGTAGTCGACAGACACATTCAGGATAATTGTCTAACCTTTCCAATCTTTCTGTGCACAGTTTTTGCTTCTCCCAGTTCTTAACTTTCCAGCCATACCTGGCTCCACGCTAATTGATTCCTAAGAATGTACTATGTTCTTGAATTGGAGTATATAAGAATGGCCATGCCTCCTGTTATATATTAAAAAGTTTGAACTAAACATTCAGCACTCAATATGGATAAAGTTGAGCAAATCCTAAAAGTTCTTCAGCATGGTATTTACAAAAAAATGGTAAATATTTTTAAAGGTTTTGAAACAGCAAACAAGGAGAAGCAGTGCTTATATTTCATGCTCACCCCCCTTCTTTTTCCTTTTCTAATGAGCTCCATAGCTGAGCCACAGGAAGTCCCTCATCAAATTCTTCCTCTCTTTGCCTGGGATGCCATGCCAGCTAACTCTTCAGAGTCCATCTTTATTCATATCTTTCTTTGTCAATTAAGTCAGGGTTAAGCGACACACCCCCACCATCAGCTATAAGAACAGTCCACCTTTTACCTCAAAACTTTTAAAACTGGAACATTGGTTCCTTGTGCCTGTTTTCTGTTCTTTGTGAGCTGTGTCGCCAGAATTAATTTTAAAACTTTTCATAGAATGATGAACTAGTTCATTGAGACCAACTTCCTTGCAGAAAACTACAGTAAAGAGAAACAACTTATAGTAATAAAAATGTGAATCAGTTATGATGATCCTAAACATATACGTGCCTAACAGTATAGCTTCCAATTGTAGAAAGCAGGAATCTAGGGAACTAAAAGGAAAAAATGGATAATAAGAGTGATAAGGCAAACATCTGGTTATATAATAGATAACTACTAAGAATAATAAGCTGTAAGTGTGAAACCTGGTTGGCTGCTGTGTGGTCCACTTAAGCTCTCAGGAACCATGTCTTTGTGGAAATATGTGTGGTACATGTACATATGAAAAGTGTAATTGCTTGAAAGAAAACATTACTGTTTATTTTAAGCTGATATATTATTTTTAAAATTATTTTCTTATTCTATGTGTCTTGCCTATGTGTACATATGTATATGAATTGCATGTCTAGTGCCCACCAACTTCACAAGAAAGTGTCAGATCCCCTGGAACTAGAATTAAAAATGGTTGTGAGCCATCATGTGGGTGCTGGGGATTGAATCTAGGTCCTCTGCAAGAGCAACAAATGATCTAACCACTGAGCCAACTCTCTATCTGCTGATAAATTATTTTTAACAAACATCACACACATGGTTTTCTGTTTGCTCAGTGGTACCATGGCTTTAGGCAGAAGAATGTAACCTACAGTTTTCTCGGGTTTATTTACTTCTTATTACTTAATAATCCAGTGAGTCTTGCTGAACTGCCAGTTGAGAAGGCAGTAAACTATATTTTTTTTTCTTTGGGATTGAGAAAGCTCCAATCATGGAAGCAATGAAGGAAGCTCCCATACACCTAGGACTTCATTCGCTGACAATCAAAGCCAGGTGCGATTTTGAACTTAAGAGAACACATAAATGGAAAAGATGGGTGCAAGCAGGTGCTCCAGAGCAAACAAACACACATTAACAAATCAACATACCAATGTTTATTTTGAGACTGTATCCAAGAAGGATTGTAAAATCTCAACTTGAACCACCAAATTTTACTCTGTTTTCGTACTTGCTCAGTTCCTTTCTTACAGGAAATAAATGTATTTTGGTCACTGAAATATTAAAACTGTAATCCCTTCCTCATAGATATAGCCATTAAAGCATGGTGTTTCTAAGGAATAAAAGCACTGAGGTAAAGGACAGACCTAGGCATACCAATTACACATACTACCAGAAGCTAACAATAAGTTTTACGATACGCACAGAACTCTACCACTTAATAGAAGGGATACTCGAGAACTAATACACTATGTTATCAAGGTGAATACAGTAAGGTCAAGAAGAATGGGTAGAATAGGCCAGAAATAAGATACTGAATGTGATCTACTAGTGGAAACAAGAAAGGTTTTCTAATAGAGGCAGAAGTGCTGGAAGCAGGGAAGGGCGTATTAAAGATAATTGCAACAGCTGTTGAACACGCCTTTGTTCTTTCCCAAATACAAGATCATAAAACAAATGAGTAATATCTGTCTATCTCAGTTGTCTCATGAAGACTGTAGAGGGGTGATTCATCACAGTTATTTTTGAAGAATTTTCTAAAAGCTGCACAATGATTTTTCTACAGTAGAATTAAAAACTTAATTTACACCATTTTCTAGTCCAGCAGCTGTCCTTCCATCTTTCACCCTGCAGCACATTTTCCTGTCTCGAGGCTTTTTATGAGCTTTTCATCAAGGCTGAGGTTGTCTTCTGTAATCTCTCCAGGCCTAGGTCTTTGTAAGTCTTAGTAGTTCTCAATCCATGGTAGCAACCCCTTTGGGGTCACATATCAGGTAGTTCACTACACTTCACATAACAGTAGCAACATTACAGTTGAGAAGCAACAACAAAAATAATGTTATGGTTGGGGGTCAGCACAACATAAGGAATTGTATTAAAGGGTTGCAATGTTAGGGAAATTGAGAAACACTGAGCTAGATCCTTCTGTTCTCTTTAGTCTAAAGTTACATGATTCATTAACATGTCCTTCAGTCACCACCTAGCCTGATGGCCAATAGCCAACCTGCACCTTTCTTCAAATTATTTCCCTCCTCAGTTTCCTTTAGAACATATGTTATCATCTAAACATCTCATTCCTGTTCATTGTACTCTCTCATCATTTGTTTTCCCAAACAAACAAATGAAAAAACTCTAGGATCCTCTTTGTCCCAATTGCTGAAAGATAGTCAATCCAAAGCAAAGCCTGGCACTGAACTAAATGTTCAATAAAAGAAGAAATTGGAAAGAGAAGAGGGGGAAGAGAAGGAACAAGAAACGGACATTTATGTGGAACTAAAAATCACCAGAACTGAGAAATTACTTCTTTCTTAATTTTTACTTGTTTTCTTCATTCTTCATCCAGGCAAGTATTTCTATATATTACTCAACATGGATAACTGTTAACTTTCAGTATGTGGTATGTTCAATGACAGTTAGGAACACGTGAAAGTGGGGCCTGCCCCCAAGCCTGATTACCTTCCGAGTCTGATTCCCAGACTCACATTGTGGAAGGAGAGAACCAACTTCTCTACAAGTGATTCGTGAACCTCCATAAGTGCACTGTAGTATACACAAAACCAAACACACTATCTCTCTTCTCTCTCTCTCTCTCTCTCTCTCTCTCTCTCTCTCTCTCTCTCTCTCTCTCTCTCTTTTTCTCTCTCATACACACATACACACACACAAACACACTCATACTGATATAGTAAGTTTATAAAAGGAAAGTTAAAGGCAAAAGTTAAGCTGTGCAAGAAAAGATAAAGGGTGTTGAGTTTATAAAATTTACCATCTCTTAAGAAATACTTGCTGGCCTGACAAATGGATCCACAGTTAAGAACACAAACTACTCCTACAGAGGACCTGAGTTAGGTCCCCAACAGTCTTATCAATTGGTTCGCACCAGCCTGTAACTCCAGCTCTGGCTGTGGGGTGGGGTCTGAGATCCTCTTCTGAAATCCACAAGCACCTCTCTACACAGAGACACTTATGTACATATTTAAAACTAAGTATTTTTAAAGAAATGTTTATTGGAGGATTGTTTTTTGAAATTTTGCTTTGTTTTGTTTGTTTGCTGGCTTTTTATTTGTTTGTTTGTTTTTCGTTACAAGGGCAGGGTAAGATTTTCTGCTCAGAATGCCTTTATCAGCCACTACAATCATAGCCAGAGGATAATTATCAATTTCTTCATCTGTTATACTTTTGCCCATGCACGTGTTCTGTTGGACTAGTAAGATAAGCATTGAACGAAGAATGTAACTGACTTTATTTACTCTGGCATCTGTAATGCAACTTTGATCTCAAATTTACTTCCAATTCCAGCCTTCTATGATTCTGAAAGTCAGGTGATATCTTTTGCCAGCATCCATTGCCTCAAAATCAAGAACCAGAATTCCACACTGTTAGGATTTGGATCAAATGGCATCACCTAGCAGATCTGCTTTGGCAGAATGCTGTGCCAATGTCCGCATGTATTAAGTTTGTTTACTAACTAGCCGTATTATTTGTCTCATGTTGGGCTTTCTGTAGGTGTGGACAGATGGGTTGAAAGCCTTCCTTGAGGCATAACACACATAGGATTGGGCAGATGGGCTCCAATAAGAAACCTTTAGGCCTGAAACACATGGATGGAACAGAGAGAAAGAAGATACGCCATTATGTAGTGATGCAGGCATCATTTTAAACCATCTGAAATATCTAAAGCAAAGCTGGAGAGAAGCACAGAGTCTCTTCCTTCAAAGGTACAGATTTTTAGTCCACGAGTTACATGTTACAAGCAGCCTCAAAAGCCTGAAAAGAGAAGTTCTAGTTAGAAAGTGGTGACCGCCAATAGCTTTCTACTAACACACAATTATTTAGTAAGTATTTCCATCAGTGATTAGATGAGAATTTTATAGACTGCTAAACAAATGGGACAATAGTCATAATCAGAAATGAAAATAACAAAATATAGTCATTCCCCACTGGAGAGAGATGGATGAAGGTACTCTAATAAAGAAAACAGACGAAGCCTGTACTGGCCGTGTCCCATAGTCACACTGATGATTACCTCGAATATCACCATAGAACCGGCAATGGATGGAAATAGAGACAGAGACCCACATCGAAGCACTGGACTGAGCTCCCAAGATCCAGTTGAAGAGCAGAAGGAGGAAGAATATGAGCAAAGAAGTCAGGACCGCAAGGGGTTGGTCCACCCACTGAGGCAGTGTGCCTGATCTAATGGGAACTCACCAAATCCAGCTGGACTTGGACTAAATGAGCATGTAATCAAACTGGACTCTCTGAGTGTGGATGACAAGGGGGCCTGACTGAGAAGCTGATGATAATGGTACTCGGATTTGTTTCTACTGCATGTACTGGCTTTTTTGGGATCCTAGTCTGTTTGGATGCTCACCTTCCTAGGCCTGGATGAAGTGGGGAGGGCCTTGGACTTCCCACAGGACAGGGTACCCTGCCCTCTCTTAAGGAGGGAGGGGGAGGGGACGGGAAGGGAGGAGAGGGAGGGAAATGGGAAGAGGGGAGGAAGTGGAAATTTGAATGGTATTATTTATAAAGCAATAAAAATTAAAAAAAAAGATGAAAAAGTATACTTAGGTGCTCCAGTACAGAAGGCAAAATTAAAGAAGCCTTACACACATGCACACTGGGAAAACCGTTATTGGAGGCAGCACATAGAGAAAGGGTGGGAATTACAGCTGACAAGTTCTCTGCTAAGACTAATAGCATGGGGGCGTGGCTGGAAAGTCAACTGACTTCTTGGGTCTATTGGTAGGAGCATTGCTTCTGTTCTGATAACTGGAAGATAACTTCATTGAGAAACTTCTGTTGGTGCCTATGTTCCTAAGACACCATCTCTAATCTGCGCAGTGTCCTAGGTGGCAACCGACCTAGCAATGCAGAACTGGGGAGTCCTCTCTGGCTTCCAACCTGCTGAGAAGAGACAGGCTGGAGTAATGATCCCTATAAGACATTCGCAAGTGAAGGTTGAGTCCCAACCATGTTCACACTCACGCATATGTCTGACAACCCTCTCCACACTCCCAAGTCTGGATTACAGGAACAACTCATTCTCTCCACCCTTTATAGCAAAGCGAAGCAAGAATATCTGGCTTTACTAGCCCTAAGAAGAGCATCATTCCAAATGTAATTTTGTAAATAGTCCATTTATTTAAGTCTTTTAAAATATCCAATCCATGTTACTCATTTGTGTATGAACACCCTGACTGATAAAGTAATATTTTTCAAACACCTACTATAAAATATTGTGAGCTGCTGCATCTGTTTAGACATCTCATCCCCCTGTGGTAGACTTCATATTTGTGTTTGTTACAAGTGAGGAGATGGAGATCCCCTAGAGTTTATTTGTTTACAATCAAAGAGCCAGTATAAGATGTGATGAGTTTGGCCCCAGAATATCTAACTTAGAGTCTCTCTAGAGCAACAAAAGGGGATTGAGTCAGTAAGAAAGAACAAAGAGAAGTCACTACTGTCCACATCTAAAGGTGTATTTGGAAACACATTTCTAGCCTTAGCCCTCCAGGCCTATGTCAGGCAGAGGATCGTTGCTGTCTTCCACTTCCCACAACACGTTTCCCCAGAACAAGACTTTCATTACATTGCCAGTCCAATCCCTGCGCACTTACTCACCTACTTTCAGTTCCCCTCCTGCAATGAGTAAGCAGGCCACACTCAGAACATTGCTTCTGTCCACAGGGAATTCTAAGGTCCCCATTACATAGAGGCGTCTAAGCACTGGGAGAGCTGTATCCACAAGAACAGCCCTGTCTGCAGAGAGCAAAAAAAAGGTTACTCAGATGTGTGCACCTAAAACAAGAGCCACTTGCCACTTTCTCTCTTCCAGGGATATTCCCGGCTTCTGGCAATTTGTGACCTGCATCAGGCCAACTGCAGCAACCAGAACAAATGCTCTGTAGGAAAGAAAGTCAGTCATGATTAGTAAGTTTTACCACTCTTTAACACAACAATGTTATGGCCAAAAGTCTTGCCTAAAGCTGTCCTTAAACACCCCCCACCACAACCCTAATTTAGTACATAAAGATATGAACTGCATATGCTTTATACCTAGGTCCTCACTTTTGACAGATTTCAAAGCATACAGAACAATAGATAAGCTCTTGGCCTTGAAAAGATCTATAATTTGTTTCTAAATCCCAGTTCTGCTACCTGATAGATGGGAAACCAGTTTTATCCATCTATCCCTCAATTGTCTTGTCTGTGAAATGGGAATAAAAATAGTATCTACTTCCTCCTCGGTCTTTTGTGAGTATTAGATGAGTTGATAGATTAAGGTGCTAACACAATATAGAAAGCCACATAGAATTCCCTAATTTCCAGAATGTAATACAGAGTGCGCAGTGCACACTCACTAAGTGCTGGAGAGAAGCAGTATGTGTACAGATTTCCATCTGCTTGGCAAGCTTATGGGGCCCATGGGTGACTTCAAACAATTATTCTCCTCCCTGCATCCTCTCCTGAAAGCCTTTCTTTGTATAACTTCAAGGGAAATAATCATGGTTTTCACCTGATCTTAACAATAAAGTAATGTATGAATAAAACATTTTCACTTAAAACAGTAACTATTTCATGTATGCTGAAGTATTAAGTGTTGCCCTCTAAAGTACTTCAACATGAATTTAAGATGTCAAATAAATCTTTCTGCTTAAATTTTAAGCATCACAATCACTGACAGGTGTACAGATTTTTAAAAGAAGTTCTTTTATTAGCATAATCTCATTTCACATCCCAGGAAACAATAGACTCTGCTGTTCTTAAGGACCTGACCAAGCAAATTAACTTGTCATGAGTTGTCTTGCTAGCCCTTGCCCATTTCTTTACTTAGAAGACCAGCCATGCCCTCCTGTGGCAAAGACGGCAAAAACTATAAGGCTGCAAGCCAACTGGCTCCTTCTTCCTCGTGAGTTTACAGTCTGAGCCTCCAGGCTCAGGCTCCAGGCTCGAGCTGTATTTACTGTTAAAGGATGCCATATGACTGCATTGTAGCCAGTACCATGCACACACACACTTCCAGCATAATGCCTTTAGCCCAGCCTGTAACCTCTACATGTTCCCTCCCTCCTCACTTCTCTCAGCTGAATACAGAGTAGTAGATCTCCAAGTATGTCCATGGCTGGCCTCATCAGCACCAGCCACTGGATGAGGAAATGCTCGGGATCTCAGCTGACAATAAAGCACTCCTCACATCCTGCTTAGAGATCCCCACCACTCCCGCTTCTTGAGAAACAACCCATCTCTTCCACATTCCCAAGACACCATCTACACACTCAAGTCAGAGCACTCAAAGGTACTCTTTGAGCTCCATACACACATTATTGCATGTCTACAAGTCATCATGGTCTCATCAATCCTTCCTCTCCTATTTTTAGGGGAAGAAACTAATCATTTCTAAATGAAAAGAGATATGCTTATTATACTGTCAGAAATAAAGATATTAACCAAGTCTCTCCAGCTTTGGTTAGTGTAGTCCACACATACCTTCAACACAAGAGTGCATTACTTTATTTACAGGTAAGATGGCTGACTAGACAGAGAAAGAGGTCAGCCTCATCTCTGGTACTTCTTAAAACAGTCAAATAAAGGAGTGAAATATTCAGTGAAATGCTATGGTTTGTGGCTTGACATTTGAGGTTAATAGTTATTTAAAGAACTTAAAAAATTAAAGTTTTGTGCAAATGGTCATATTGTGTCCCAAGCCATAATTGGTGTTTGCTTATAAAACTGTTATACAAAACAATAAGCATAGTTGATAAATGTTTCTTTCATTCACAGAATATACACAGAAACCCACACACGATACTAGACTCCTTAAAGGTACAGCACAAGTAAATATGACAAATGCATAGAATTTGCATACTAATCTAGAAGGAATTCTTCCATTGAATTGTCCTACCTACTCCAAATGTGCCAACGAATGCCCTAGGGAATCACACACAGATTAACTGCTTGGAACCAGTACATGACTTCTTCCCTCCTGTGTTTATTTTATCAGGACTTTAAACAAAATCTAATGTACATTAGGTCCTCAGAACAATACCAAGTGGCACACACATCAAAAAATTCAGCAGAAACAAGAGTGATGGACTGCCAAGAGGAGAAGTATTGATGTGGGAGTGATTTCTTACTAATAAAGAAACTGCCTCGGCCCTCATAGGACAGAAAATTAGGTAGGCGGAGTAAACAGAGAATTCTGGGAGAAAGAAGCTGAGTCAAAGAGTCGCCATGATTCTCCCGCTCCAGACAGACGCAGGTTAAGATCCTCCCTGGTAAGCCAGTTCATGGGCTACATAGAATATTAGAAATGGGTTAGAACAATATGTAAGAGCTAGCCAATAAGAAGCTGGAACTAGCCGGGCCAGGCAGTGTTTGAAAGAACACAGTTTCCGTGTAATTATTTCAGGCATAAGCTAGCCATGTGGGCGGCCGGGTGCCGGGGACGCAGCCCCGCCGCTCTTAATTCAACAAAGTATCACAGTTATTCCTTTGGGGGTGAGATTTTGCACTTTCAAGCTTCCTGAATTCAACTCTCCAACGTTTTTGTCCCTTTCCTTACTTAAGATATAACAAACTTTTCAAGAAGTTGAAAATGACAGATGAGTGGCAGGTATTTCTTACTAATATAATTAACTATATTACTATATAGTATATATTATATGCCACTTTATTATATACAGATATACTATATAGTTACCATGATAGATATACTAATAAAATAATACTTTAGGTGCATAGCACCTCCTGTTCCTGCTGCAGGGGCTTCTTTGTTCCACACAACCCTGCCCTTCCCCAAGCTCACCCGTTTGTCTGCAGGGTCCTTGGACTACCAAGTCCCTGTTCCTGTGCCGAGGAGATAAATCCAGACTGAACCTTCATCTGGCGATGGATGGAGATAAAGACAGAGATCCACATTGGAGCACTGGACTGAGCTCCCAAGGCCCAGATGAAGAGCAGAAGGAGGGAGAACATGAGCAAGGAAGTCAGGACCGCGAAGGGTGCTGCGTCCACCCACGGAGATGCTGGGACTGATCTAATGGGAGCTCACCAAGACCAGCTGGACTGGGACTGAACAAACATGATCAAACCGGACTCTCTGAATGTGGCTGACAATGAGGGCAGACTGAGAAGCCAATGATAATGACACTGGGTTTTGATTCTACTGCATGTACTGGCTTTTGGGGAGCCTAGTCTGTTTGGATGTACACCCTCCTAGAACTGGATGGAGGGGGGAGGTCCTTGGACTTCCCACAGGGCAGGGAACCCTGACTGCTCTTTAGACTGGAGATGGAGGGGGAGGGGAAGAGAAGGGAGAGGGAGGGAAATGGGAGGATGGGAGGAGATGGAAATTTTTAATAAATAAATAATACTTTAGACTTGAAGTGATGTTATACCTTAATTAAATGAATATTGGTCCGACCTTTTTATTTCTAGCTGCCTTTATTTGGAAAATGCACTAATCTACTTCTTACAACACAAGTCTTCTATAACGAAATAAATTCATCTCATATAAAAATTTCTGCTGAAGGGGTTCTCTTTGTATCACAGTTGTAGAGGTGATGCTGGCATGAACAATGGAATGTACAATTCATGCTGGTATTGGCTCCAGAGCAGATAAGCCGCCAGGCCAAACTGTCCTCAGCTACAAGGACAGTTGTTTCCTTTTGTCCAGGTGTGAATTTGAACCAATATGTTACATTTTCTACAAGTAGCATCATTTCTGAGGCATTGCTCAAAGCATTTCTAGTAATCACTCATAAAAGGTTATACAACCCATATAATACATACAAATGATAGACCCCCTCTATCTTAACTGTGGCCCAATACTTTCCACCTCTTCCTGGATGGATGCAGCTCTTCCATCCTATTCTGTCAATGACCAATCTATCCTACTTCAGAGAGTGAACACTGGCATATGGAGGGAACCATCTGGAATTTCTGTTGCTCAATGGGAGGCTGATGGGAGAGCTGATCTGGAAAGAGCCTCCAAAAAGAAATAATGAGTTCCAGATGTAATTAAAGACTGTCTTTCCCCCCAAAGGGGCTTAGGACCAACCATGGTGTGGCATTTCTGGGTACCAAATTATACTCTCTTACCACTTGTTCATCCATCAAGTACTAAACACCCACCATCATTATTCTAGTATCTCTTGCCAAACAATTGGGTTGGGGGGATTGTTTGTTTGTTTTGGTTTGATATGGTTTGGTTTCTGAACATGTTCTCTTTTGACAATCGGAAATATAAAGCTTTAAAAGAATTCTCTGGAAACAACACGAGGTAGCATCTTTAGGAGCTCCCTGTGCACTTGATATAAGGATAATGGAAACAAAGGAGATCCAGTCTTGTACCAATGCATCATCATCTTCAAGAACAGAAAACTGAAGGCCTGGCCCAACTGTAAAAACAGATGTTGCTAACATAGAACCGGGACTTCCTTTTATTTCAGAACTCATTTAACTAATATAATCACCAAATATTTCATATAACTTCAACCCTAGATTTAAACTCAGTTTTCCCCCAGAAAAGTCTAAGAATCAAGGTCACTATTTGGTTAGCATTCCAAGGGTCTGACACTTGTCTCAATCCTGCAGAAATGAGATCAGGGGCAAAGGGCACAGATCTTAGGAACAATGATGGGGTCATATGCACAGGCATGATTTAGGGGAGACAGCACCACTGTTTTTATGGTAGGCAGTATATCAGGCCCATAATTGAGGAGGAGAAGACAGTTCCACTACAACTCTCCATTGTCAGGGAGGAAGGCTGCACCAACAGCGGACATAAATGAGGCTTCTGCGGAAGAGCAAGAACATGCAAGGCACAGCAGAGCACACAAGGACCATTTGTAGATTGTCATTTCCCTGCACCTTCCATATATAATGTATTTGTTTCTCGATCCAGACTCAGCTGCAACATTTTCCTATAAACACCTTAACCAAATGAAAAGTCAATTATAATGACATTGAGATTCCCAAGTAAACGAGCTATCCTTCTTTTTAAAAAGAAAAGTACTTTTAGATCAGAATGAAGTTAATATGCTGTGGTTATTCGTGGTACTTCCTATCTTTTGTGGCCTTGTGTAACTTTACGGGATATTAACATAACTTATAAATATGGCCCAGAACAATGCTCCAAGAATAGTGGAGCTTTCACACATAAATAATTCACCAGGAAAAAAGGTTACTATGACTGAAAAATGGTGTCAAGGAGACACATTACTGGAACATTGGTCCCGGGTACTCACGAGAACCCTCCCCACAGAAAAACTGAACAGGACTGTGTTTGACAATAAGTATCCATTCTCCCTAGAACAATACTCTGTTCTGCAAGCTTTAGTGCTTGCAAAAAAAAAAAAATCAAAACCACACAGGTGCTTTCTTTATTCCACCCCCTGACTATCATCTTTTTTTCAAACTGGTCTTAAAAATAGGCAAAAGAAGCAGTTTGCAAAGGGCCTGAAGGCATGACTCAAGAAAGAAAGCCAGGTTCCTCACAACTTGACAGAAAACCATCTGCCTTCCTGATGTGTGTGTGTGTGTGTGTGTGTGTGAGAGAGAGAGAGAGAGAGAGAGAGAGAGAGAGAGAGAGAGAGAGAGAGAGAGAGAGAGAGAGAGAGAGAGAGAGAGAGAGAGAGAGAGAGAGAGAGAGAGAGAGAGAGAGAGAGAGAGAGAGAGAGAGAGAGAGAGACTGATACAGAGAGGCAGAGATAGAGATAGAAAGACAGACAGAGATAGAGACAGCAAGGAGGGAGATTGGGAAGGGGAGGTAATAGCCTTCCTCGTTTAAACCACACACTACATTCCCATCGCACATATACTCTAAATGTCTTCCCCAGTCCTTTACAGACATGCATAATTCCCACAGCAGAATCAACACTTTAAATTATGATATTTTAATTGATCAATAAAATGTTTAACATACAATGTTTGTCTCTTCCTCTAGTCTATACCATCTGTTCTACAAAAACAAAAAATATTGTGAATCTGTGTAATAGGAGGGTTTTTAAGTAAAATTACCTACAGTATCAGATCAATCCTCTGAACTCCAAATTCTGAACGGAAAATGCCAAGGAGTGCTGCTGTTTTCATAATAATAAAAGAAAATGAAAAACCTTTCCTCCTCTCATCTGGCCTTACTGTTTTAATGCAGGGCACGTGCTGTGCTCCTGTGCTGGCTAGTTTTATGTCAAATTCACACGAGCTGGAAGTCGTTTTGCAAGAGGGAACCTCAACTGAGTAAATGCTTGCACAAGATTGGCCTGTGGTGCATTTTTTTGATTAATGATTGGTGTGGGAAGGTTCAGTTCACAGTGGTAAGTGGTGTCACTTCTGGGTTGGTGGTCCTTGGTGCTATTAAAAAGAAAGAGATAGAGACGGGGAGGGAGGTAAGAAGGAGGCAAGGAAGGAAGGAAGGAAGGAAGGAAGGAAGGAAGGAAGGAAGGAAGGAAGGAAGGAAGGAAGAAGCTAAGCAAGCTCTGAGGACCAGTGTTCCTCCATGGCCTTGTTTTGAGTTCCTGCCTTGACTTCCCTAGATTTTAGACTACAAGCTCTCAGATGAAATAAACTCTTTCCTCCCAAGTGGCTTTTGATCCTGGTATTTTATCACAGCAACAGAAACCATAGCTGAGACTGCTGCTCTCCTCCACAAAGCCTCAAAACCTTCAGATAGGCTGACTTAAAGTTGGAATTTCAAACATAGACCAAACACCTCTGCTTCGACCAATAGGTCACATATAATAAAAACAAAAGAAATCAAACCTTGGAATACTACAAATAATTATACAATTTAGTAAATTTGAGATTAGCTGTTAAGCTACAAGTTTGGCTTTAGTCACATAGTTCTATTTCTTCAGATCATTGTGGAAGAGTATAGGCTAACATGAGGCTTGGGGATAAAGTTCTCTCTCCAAACCGAACAGTGCATATGTGACTAAAAACATGTATTTTGTGGGAAGGAAAAAGCTGGTGTGCCTCACCTGCTCTAATTAATATATTTTTACAGGCTACAGTTTGTAAGAACCAGACTAGGCATCAAACATATTCCCATGTAAATTTCGTTTGATTTTTGTTTCCCTAAGGAAAACAATGAGACTGGCTTCTTTTTTGTTTTGTTTTTCAAGACAGGGTTTCTCTGTGTAGCTTTGGAGACTGTATTGGAACTAGATCTTCTAGATCAGGCTGGTCTTGAACTCACAGAGATCCGCCTGCCTCTGCCTCTGGAGTGCTGGGATTAAAGGCATGTGCCACCACAGCCCTGTGAGACTGACTTCTAATGAGTTCATGTATGTTCACAGCTTAACCTTGAAGAAAGAGTGTAGAAACCTACAAACTCATTTGCTTATGAATGAAGCACTTGGAGCAAATGTCTGTACAGCGAATGTTCTCTATCCAGTGTTTTTTTCCCCCATGAGTTGGAATCAAAGGCCCCATGTTTAGTTTCCACTTAAAACAGAGAGGGAAATATATTCAGAAAGTATAAGGTTCTTCATTTTTCTTCATTGCTGTTGATTGTTTGTTCTCATGCTGTTAATGTATTTTTCTAACTGGAGGAAAACCCCAAACCATTACTATGTTCCTTAAAGATGTTAACGTTTAGAGTCTATTTTGCTCTTAAATTTTATGAACACTGTTTGGTGAATATATATTTATTGTTTGAGAAGGCTTAAAATATTATCCTGACAAATATTGGCTCATACCCTTCAATATGCTATTGCAAATTATTTAATTGCTAAGCAAGAACAATTTATATGTAATACTCATAAATTTATAAAATGATTTTATTATACAAAAATGTGCAAATAACTTCTGTGGAGGTTGTTATCGTTCTGAATATCTGTAATATTTATAATGTTCTAGAGTCTTTTTGCTTCTATCTGTCTGCCTGTGGATTTCAGTAAATTATGTGAATCTAAAGAAAAGAGTTTACTTGGGTTTTCAAAACAAAACCCTTCCTCTTTAAATTCAAATTTTTTCTCAGAGATCATGAGGTTCACTAGAATCTTTATTCATAATTCCAAGCATTTTGATAAAACTATCCAGATTCTACAAGTTCAGCCAAAATCCCAGTTCTTGAAGTTTCTGTGTGTGACTGAGACAGGGACTGGAATTCTCCCTTTGTGAAATCCCTCTTTTCAATGCAGGGCATATGATACTCTCCAGGTCAGGAATGTAAGGGAAAGCATTATCTTTGGTGAATATTGTTCATCCATATGGCAATATCACCAAATCTTAAACAATTACAAGCGCCGTTCAAATGCCCCCACTGCACTAAGAGAGTAACTTTTTTCTTTACTTTTGACATAGAGTCTTTTAGTTTATCTCAGGGTTACATCACCTGACTATTGGGACTGTAAGTACGTACCTGACATGGGAAGAAATTCTTTGGATGCTACTGATTAGGTGATTTTTACTTTGGAAGAAGTAGATTTGAAGGCATATTAGCATACTCCCTGATGAAATCATCAGAATAATCATGATAATAAGAGAACACTGTGAAGTCCTATGTTAAGGCCCAGAAGATGTAGGGGAGTGTGAAGGGGAAGCCCAGCCAGAGAACATGTCCCACAAACAGGATGATTGTCTGGGCTTCCCCTACAGGAGTTGGGGTGGGCTGGAGGAAGGAAGGGGATAAAGCGGGAACTGTGATTGGTATATAAAATGAATAAAAAGTTTAAAATTTAAAAGGTGATAATAGTATTTTATGTAGTAATAAGGAATAGTCATAAAATGTCTCTTTGTAAGCAAGGGTAATCATTTGATATGTGCTATCTATGAAAAAGTAGAAACTAATGAAAATATGTGTATATAATTAGATGTAAATGTTTTGTGTAGATAGCATAGGATCTGTGGTAGGACACCCAAAGAGCAAGCAGCATTGTCACTTACAGGAAGTAAACGAAGGGATAGGACAAAAAAACAAAACCTAATGGGAAACTGCAAGGAATATTCCTTTGTGCCTTGGAACGAGAAACACGTGCTGCCTATTTTTAACGCTTTAAAGTGGAAAGGTGAGTGAGAGGGTGAAGGTGTTTGCTTCCAAATCTGGTGAGCTAAGCTTCATTTCCAGGGCACATATGTAAGAAGAGAGACAACTTCCACAAGTTGTTCTCAGACCTAAACACACAGTGGCATATGCATTCACTTCCTACACATACACACACAAACACACACACACACACACACACACAGTAATTAATTAATACTTTTTTTTTTTTTTTTTTGGTTTTTCGAGACAGGGTTTCTCTGTGGTTTTGGAGCCTGTCCTGGAACTAGCTCTGTAGACCAGGCTGGTCTCGAACTCACAGAGATCAGCCAGCCTCTGCCTCCCGAGTGCTGGGATTAAAGGCGTGCGCCACCGTCGCCCAGCTAATACTAACATTTTTCTGAAGATGAGAATGAAACTAAGAGTTGAAACTGGTTACATTTCCATTTGTTATAAATAAACATATAAATCCTACAATGTTGCTACATTGTCATTAGCTTTAACTAGTTTTAGGGGCCCTTATATGCCGTTTTTATGTGTAAGATCATGCCATCTAAAGACAGTGATAATTTGACTTTATCTTCTTCACTTTGGGTGCCCTTCAAAACTTCCTCTTGCCTGGTTGTTCTGGCTAGGATATCCAACAGGATGTCAGATAAGAGTAGAGTAGAAGAAATGATTGCTCCTGTTAGTTCCGAGTTTCAGGACACTTTAGTTTTCCCTTATCCATGATAATGTTAGCTGGTGTATGTCATAGTTGCTTTCAGTAGGGTGAAGTATGCTAGTCTTTAAACCTATTTATTCAGAGAGGTTTCCTTTTCTCACAAAAAGGTTGGAGTTTGATGAAATGTCTTTTCTGCATCTATTGTCTTTTATTTTGTTTCTGTGGGGTATCATACTTATTAACTTGCATAAATTAACCAGAAATGTGTATGAGGAACTATCTTTGTTTTCCTTCAAGGAATCTTACCTGATTATACTTGAGCATATCTTTAAAAACTGGGAAGAAGATATGGCTCAATTGGGTAAAGGTGTTTGTTGCCAAGCCTGACCACCTGAGCTCCATCCCAGAACCCATATGGTTGAAGAAAAGGACCAATTACTGCAAGCTGTTAACTGACCTCCACATAGACATGACACAGTGACATGCACATTCACCCACACACACGTGGGCACACACACACACACACACACGCACATACATGTACACAAAGATAAGAAGTTGAAAAACTTGTAAAGAGGAGACTAAAGTGTTATTAGATATTTCTATATCTCTATGTAGATTTATTTTTCAAAGGAAATTCTAATGTGTTATTTTTAAATAAGTTTATAGAAGTCTGGTAAGAATTTCCAATATTAATAGAGAATTTGATGAATGACACAAGGAACGAACATGCTAATCTTTTATTCAGGCTCACAGAAACGAGCAGAACAGGCTGAGATAACAAAGGAATGTAGCAATGAGTACAGGCCAGCACTCAAATCCCAACCAGCCATTCTCCTGCTGTGGGAACCTAAGAAATTACTCAGAGTCGGGTACTTTGTATTGAGGTATTTCAACAGTGTAGTCCCTGCCTTAGCACCACTTACTGACCTGGTAAACATTTAGACTACACATTTTAAGAATGTCTAATTTGGTTCAGATACATGTTAAAGATGACAAACTAACAGCTAAAAGGGATATGAAGAGGTGGGACGTAGTTGGAGAAAGCCCTTAAAAGGGATACTGTGTCTGCACCCCTTCCATTCTCTCTGCTCTAGACCACCACCAAGTGATCAGGCTACCCCACCCTTCCCTCCTCCTGTGATGTCACCACCAGGTGAGCAGGCTACCCCACCACTCCCTCCTCCTGTGATGTCACCACCAGGTGAGCAGGCTATCCCACCTTCCCTCCCCCTGTGATGTCACCACCAAGTGAGCAGGCTACCCCACCACTCCCTCCCCCTGTGATGTCACCACCAGGTGAGCAGGCTACCCCACCCTTCCCTCCTCCTGTGATGTTACTCCATTGCCTCACTTTCTGTGGTTCTGGTTCACAGCAACTGAGACAGTCAACCACGGACTAAAGCCTCTAGAATTACGAGCCAACATAAATGTTTCTTCCTTTTCTTGGCCATTTTTTTTTTACAGCAATGGAAAATGACTGCCACAATCCTCATTAATAAGAACTGTGGTTTGCGTTTGCCTGAGATGAGTGATGGGGACATTAAAGGGGAAACAGAAGATACTAGGATAATCCAGTCTATAAAAACGGCTAATTTTATTTTCCTGATGAGGCTTGGACTAAACATGAAGTACCAAAATATATGTTATCAATCAAATCCTAATTTTCTGGAAGACAATCCGTCTCTGCCTTCCCTTTGTTACCTGAAAGCCCTTGGCAGGGAGCCATGTAAGTCTTTAGTCCTGGGCCTTTTCCTTGGGGTGTGGGGGGCTGGCCACATTTCTTACGCAGCTTTAGGGGAAACGACTCATAACCATACTTAATGTATAAAACCTGTGATTTCCATGCAAACTGCTGCTTTCCTCATATTAAAAAAAAAGCAAAAGCCCTCTTTAGCAGTTTAAAGTCTTTTAACTATTTCCTTTCTGTGTTTTAGGAAACACCTTCTAGCTTTCTCTGCCTATAGCCTCCCCTTGAGGGACACTTTCTGATGAATAAGATCACTTTTAAAAGATTCAGACAGTATTTGAACCCTTCAAGCTGGCAAGATCTCATTGAGCACACACCAAATACATCAACTAGGAGACTCAAAGAATGTCAGGCCATCTGCAGCCCCTCGGTCACAGCTGATTTCTTCAGCGATACTGGTATTTAAGCTCGGATAGCACAACTCGGGCCCTCTCTTGTTGGCGAATGCCATCCTGTCCAGCTGGCACCAGGGTTGTCGCTGTTCCAAGCTTTTCTTATTATTTCACTAAGAAAAAAAAAAAAGAACCTGACAGAAACAGGTGCATCCACGCTATGCAAATGAGAGAAGGTAACCCTCTGAGACCATTTCCCAGCGAACAGATGCACAAGCTGCTCCCTTACTGAAACCACAGGAGGGGTGTCAAATCCTGGATGCTGAGCCACAGGAGGCTTGCAGGCAGGGGAGGCTGTGAATCCCCAGTGAGCTCTAAACTCCTGATTGGCAAAGAACACCAGGCCCAAGAGGCCCTAGGGTTTTGAGCCACAGGGGAGCCATCAACCGCCCAGGTGGGAGGTGAAGGGAGGAGGAAACAGACAAACCAAAAGGAGCTTGAGTGAGAGGCCACAGGCTTGCCAAGGGTGAAGGAAAAGCTACTGAGGCACCTACTGAGATTAACTGAGCCAGAACTCTATTAAGAAAGGACCCCTCCCTCTCTGGCATGCTGCATCTTCTTCCCCAGGGGAAAAGGCTTCTCACAGAGGGAGTGTCTGACCCAGGAATTCTGAATAAATACTGTGCTGAATGAGTTTCAGATCAGGTCCAACAGCAGGAGTCCCAAGCCAGCACTGCCAATGTCCTTGCAAAGGCCTCCATTCCTGTTGACGAAAGTTCTCTGTGTGGTATATTCCTGTTCATGTGGCCCCAGATCACTGGAAACACATTAAGAAGAGCCAATGGGATTCTGCATACCCATCGTTCTCAATTTCTTGTTTTAACACATCCTGCTTTCTGATCATCTACGCCATGACAAACCTTATATTCTACCTGGTAGACAAATAAAAAAAATGAGGAATATCCCTCTGTGACCTCCAGGTAATATAAAAGCAAGAAATTATTACAGAATAGTGGTTTACTATAGGAAGATGGCCAGAGTATTGTAGGAACACAGGCAGAGGAGGACTAAATGAACTGAAATTCAAAGGTATATTCCAGTAGTTCGATGTTAAAAAATAAGAGTGGAGCACCAGGAAAAGAGAGATGAAGGAAGAGAGGGAAGCAGGTTTAAGCAAATGGTGTTGTCTAAAATCCGAATACTCAGATTGAGCAGGAAGAGGGCCTCAAATTTGTGACCTGTATGGGCTCTAAAGTGATTTCTGGTCCACTCATGGATCCATAGATTGACTGCTCAATAAATGAAAACCAAAGCTATGTATATCATATTTGAAATATGCATATGTTTTGTCAAACTCAAACAAATGCTAAATACACTTTTACTGGAAAAATAAAATTTTAAGTATATGTTATCAAATATTATTTTATTTCTTGATGCAGTGATACACCGATAAATACATATACATATCACAATAATCCTATAAAAAAACAAAACACTGGCTATGTAATAAAATATATACAAATAGTGTTCTAGTTAGTCTTTAATGCCAATTTTAAACAACATCCACTGGCTCCATCAGGTCAGTCTATGGCCATATCTGTGAGAGATGATTGATGTGTGAGGGCCCAGCCCACTGTGGCAGCATGGTCTCAAAGCAGGTGGGTAGGTGTACAAGGAAGCTAGCAGAACAAGTCAGAGGGAAAGCCAGTAAGCAGCACTTTTTCGAGCTCCTGCATCAAGTTCCTGCCCTCACCTGAAAGTGTAATCTGAAATAAACCCTTTTTTTTCCCCAGGCTTTTGGTGATACCATTTGTCGCAGCAATAGAAGGCAAACTGGAACAAACAGGTTTTCAAAGGATGAGATACTATGAGTGAAAACAAACATTTCAACATGCCCTGCTCTTCCCATGGTTTCTTTCATATCTGAGCTCGTGCCCACCATGTTAAACACATGGCTCAAACAGAAGGACTTACCCTATATTTTCTGTGTGCCCCTGCCAGCATGCTTTCAATTTTGTAAATAGAGCGGATCAACAAGTACAGAAAGGCAGAGATGAGAAAAGTAACCAGGGGTAATGTACCCATGAATATGTCATGAGCTATGTAGCCAGTAAGGATTGAAGGCCATCTACTCTGTCTAGACAGAAGACGCTTCCTCCCATCAGCTCCCAGCATCAGTGTGAGGAGCAAGGATGAAATTAGTCATCATCAAGCCCTTGATCCTCTTTCTAGTATCAGAAAAATAACCTGAGTGGGTTGGGGGGATAGAGGCAAGGCATTTCCCCTGAGAGGTGAAGGGAGGTCATGGCACCCAAGTCACCCTATGCTGAGCAAGGTATCTTCACATTACCAGACTTCTGAGATCTCTGACACAGATTTGCTTGGGGGGGGGGATTATTTTGTTTGTTTGTTTGTTTGTTTTCTTAGGGGATTAAAGGACTGCTGTACCATGAATTCTAATTGGTCTTAATAATAAAAACCCGGAGTCAGATATTAGGGGACGAAAGCAGAAAGATCAGAGAAGCAAAGAGCCAGCCACTAAAGTTCTTACTTATATGAAATCCTCAGTCTGAAAGGGGTATCCTGTCTCTACAAGTCCACAGACTGAATCCTGAGTTCCTGTCTCCTCCCACCTTATATTCCTCTCTCTGCCCAGTGCTCAGCCTTGTCACTTCCCATCTCCACTTTTATTTATTTGAGGTAATATTTCTCAATGAGCTAGCTTGTGAAGGAAACCCTTGTCTCTGTCTTTAGAGTGCCAGGATCGCAGGGACTTTCAGATCTGTCTAACCTTTACAGGAATTCTAGAAATTGATGTTGGTTGGTGGCTGGAGTTTACAAAGACTTTCAACTGGTGGGACAAGCACAGACTCTGTATGTGGTTTGTGATTCCCATAGTTTGTCATTCCCTGTGAACTGAGTTACATAAGGAAAAATCCCAATGGCAAGTGAGGCACATGGTTATTAATGCAAGAATTCTTGCTACACAGCCAGTGAACTCCAAGAACTTAACTGTACATCCTGTCTAGCACATCATTAAAGTGAAGATTCAAGAGGAGAGGAATGAGCCCCACTGAGGAAGGAACAACATACCACCAAACGAAGGGACAGAATTAATGGCAGACTTTTATGGAAAATATTAGCAATAACAACATTGAAATGATGATAGTTATTAGACCCTACATGAGACATTACTATTAATTTTAAAAAGAGAATGATTACATCACAAAATTTGTTTAAAACATTTTCATAACTATATCCATAAAACTGTTTTCTTTTATAATTCTAACAGGTTGATTATGTATCATACCATTATCCTGAGAAAGACAATTCTTCACTAGATTGTTGAAGGGATTGAGGCCACAAAAGACATTAAGAAACCCCGGGCACAATGGCAGTGTGGCAGTCCAAGATTCAACAAAGAGCCACCTAAATTTCTGTCCCTGCTGGCCTCTCCACCTAAGATGCCTAGTTATTTGACCAAATTCTTATAGTTAAATGCTGCCTAGGAGGAGAATCCAGAAGTCCCCTCAAGGGGGTATAATCAACTCAAGAAATGGCAACTATACCTAAGCCAATAATAAGGAAATCATGAATTATTTAATTCTGCATTCCAAAAATATCTGCATGGAAAACAGACCATAAAGAAAAGAGCAAAAGAGTAATTCAATTAGAGCAAGCAAATAAAGCCCTGCTCTACATTACAAACCTCCATGGGCACTGTTCGCTGTTTGGCTCACACTCCTGCACTAGCCAGCAGGGAAGTACATATGTAATCACTCAGGTCCCCTTCCCTTGCAAGAAATGCCAGCATCTCCTCAGAGAATATTAATTCCATAAAACAGAGGTCTCTGTGGAATAAAACTAAGTAAAGTGGGTATATGTGTATATCAAGAGGAAAAGTTAGCAAGTGGGTTGTAATACAAAGAATCCAGGATAGGATAAGCTAAAAGGTGATGGCTTCTCGTTAGGATGACATTATGCATTCCTTGACTTCATATTTTTCTAGATTTTATCACTAAGGCCCTGAACCCCAGTAAACCCTTCAGTCCTGGGGAAAACTAGGGTTGATAGTCACTTATTTTTATAATGATTTTTAAGGGATTTATTTATAATATAATGCTCCTGAATTAATTTCAATTTCATTGGATGCTGCGCTCAGTCCTTACAGCTGAAAAGAACCCATCAATGTTCTGAATTACTAAGACTGTCTGTTTTAAATAATATGAGTTCACTTCTGCAAGAGGTAGTCACACTCTCTAAATGTTGTATAATTTTCATAAGACTATAGCCCTTTAGAAAATGACCATAATGTCTTGCAGGACATAGCTGACTCTACCTTCCCAATAAACTGATACCTGCATACATTGGCTAGTCAACTAGACTGTACCTATCACAGCAGCCTCCTGAAAAGAAGTCTATGCTGGCATTATAATCAGAGAGCAAGCCACAGCAACTTGCCACACTGAAAGTCCACAGTTTCACAAGGAAGCAACAGCTTTTAGTTTTAATGCAAAACTGTAAGACAAACAAGAAATGTTGCATCAATTGTGTGAATGATTTGTAAGAGCTACCAAGAATAACATGACTTACTCTCAAGTTTTAGAACATCTTGGTTTGTTGCTAACGGCATTAAATGATCTTTACTTGCTCCTTGAAGTGTTAAACCTCTCATTCAACAACTGCTTTTTCTGATAACTTTTCTTGCCACACAAATAGTAACTTCATCCAAGATGTCCTCTTCTTCCTCCTCACACCTATAAGAAGCAGCTCCCATGTTCCAACGTTTATTGTATTCTCAAGGCTTTCTTCTTTCAGGATCATCAGACCTAAACCAACATTCCCAGTGAACTTTCAGCTGGGCTTCCAGCTCCATAACTACTATTACCATCTGGGCATTTACACACAAGATTTTGCATTGATATAGAAAGAAAATTATCAGGTTCCTTGATAAATCTGTCCCTTCCCCAGTGTGTTAGTGATATGAGATGCCCCTCTGTATGCTGTGAATACCATGGGTAATAAAAGAACTGTCTTGGGCCTGCACAGGGCAAAATAGAGGTAGATGGGGAAAACTAAACTGAATGCTGGGAGAAAGAAGGAAAAGTCAAAGAGAATCCATGTAACCCCACCAGAGACAAATGTCAGATGGGACTTTCCCCCGGGAAGCCACAGCCAAGTGACGATACACAGATTAATAGAATGGGTTAAATAAATTAAGATTTAAGAGTTAGCCAATAAGAAGCTAGAGCTAATAGGCCAAGCAGTAATTTAATTAATACAGTTTCTGTGTGGTTACTTCAGGGCTGCACATCTGAGAACAAACCAGAGACTTCCTACTACATGTTAGCTACCTTTCTCGTTGTTGTAACAAATATTTGTCAAAAGTCACTTAAAGGAGAAAGAGTTTATTCTTTTGTATCACTCAAAGGGATCATTTCCTCATAACAGGGACAACATAGCAACAGGCAGGGAAGGCATGTATGGTCACTGAGGCAGGAGACCATTTTATTACACTGTATTTATGGTCGGGAAATAGAGATCAATGAAGGTTACAGCTCATTTGTTTTCTCCTTTTATTTGGTCCAGGACTCCCATTTACAGTATAGTACCATCCTCACTTTCGGTGAGTCTTGTAATTTATATAAAATATAGAAAATCACTCACAGGTGTGGCCATAAGCAAATCTAATCTAGATATTCTGTCCAAGGTATGCCCAATGGCCATCGTAATTCAGGTAATTTCTCATATAGGACCAATGTTTACTTTAAAATCTTAATGGGTAGTTTCTTTTAGAAGTAGCTGTAGGTCCAGGAGACGTGGGTAAACAGCTTACTACCCCAGTGTCTGACCCAGAATTTGGATCTCCAGAACACACACAGAAATTGTTAGTATACATTTATAACCTTAGGACTCCTAGAACAACATGTGAGGAAGACAAGAGAATCACTGGAAGCTCTTGGGCCAGCTAGCCTGGCATACTCAAACAAGAAAGCCAGTCTTAAACAAGATGGTAGGCACCACACCTAAGGTTAAACTCCCACGTCAGCAACTGTACCATGGAGTATGTATACACACACACACACACACACACACACACACACATGCTCGCAATACACACATCAGATACCATTAACAAAAGAAGTAGCTGTAAACTTCACATGAAAGTTTACATTTTCAGAGTTTGTGCAGGAGGAAAAACGTTGTCTTGGCAACCACAGAACGACATTAATCTGAAAGAGAAATGCATCATGAGTACTCATCTAGATTCACTTATTATGTTCCTCTCCTCTAACCCACAAGGTGTTCAGTAGCTCCTGACTTCTAAGAGACTGTAATAGGATAAAAAGAAGTACTAAAACCAGGGAGTTTTCTAGAGGATGTTAAAAGTCAAAACAAACAAGGGTCTCTTACCTTATGCTCACCAAATCCTAACACTCACCTCACCCAAATCTGTGCACCATGGGCAAGTATGCCCCCTCCTCTGCAGTTTATGATACTGATATTAATGGACTTCCACAGTGAGAACGTTTCTCAGGTGAATGAGAATATAAAGGGTTTGGAAAAACTACTCGATTAGAGAAAACTCTCATTAGTTCCAGCAAGTTAGCAAGCCATAAAGAGTGTCAGGGCCTACAGGAGTGTGGATCCCAAGAGAAGCATCTAAGTGAGCCCTAATTAGCCCAGTGATTGAGTCAAGCTGAGAATGACAAATTGGAATTGGAGAAAGGATGAAAAATCTATCTCCACTTTATTCTATCATTATTTACATTTTATGTTCATTTTGTAATTTATAGGAAGCAAAAGTAGCTTCTCTTTTTTTAATTGAAATTTCACTTTTATAGAGAAAAAGAAAATAGATCTCAAGTTAACATGGCATTCTTTCTACTTCTAGGTTGGTCACCTAGCAAGGGCACAAAGTTATAGGACTTGCTGGCTAAATTGGGCCACTGGTATTCTTCCCTTGGGAAAGCCATGTGAATTCTTTGTCTCCAGAGTTTCATCTCATGAATTCAATCCTATGTAAGGGACTAAAGTCTAAAGCACAACCAACAAAGTTCTAAAATTCACTTCATGCATTTTTAGAAGGCAATTTACAGAAAAGCATTAAAACAAGGAGACTGAAATTCTATTCTTTGCCTTGGAATAAAAATTTGAGATGAGCTGGGCGGTGGTGGCGCACACCTTTAATCCCAACACTCGGGAGGCAGAGGCAGGCGGATCTCTGTGAGTTTGAGACCAGCCTGGTCTACAGAGCTAGTTCCAGGACAGGCTCCAAAACCACAGAGAAACCCTGTCTCGAAAAACCAAAAAAAAATTTTTTTTGAGATGATATTAACATGTTTAGCAGCATTTTACAATTTATAATACTCTTGCAACATCCTGATAGACACCAAGTTTTTTGCCAGTCATATATTTTATAAATATAAAATTTCATGTGACTTTACAAGTATTTACTTACTACTAATAAAAATACAAACAACTGAAGCAAATAAATTACTAATAATTCCCCTTGTCTAAGGTTCAATATCACATTGGATTTTTGTACTTAAGTTACTTCAGGTAGTAAATCTAAACAGCACATTTTTAGTAATTCAATATCGTAAAACAAACTTCCTGGAAACAACTGTGGAAATACCTACAATTTATATTGAACTCTAGGTTTCCCTTTTCTGTGGCAGACATATGAAGGTCACAGAAGGTTTCTTAAGCTTTCGTTTCCAGAGAGAGTTCCATCCGTTGTTTTAGATTATCTTTCTATTTGTTTATTTCTATTTGATGACAAAAGTGTGTTTCCTTGTAGATGCCTTCCTTCAAGATGCCTTCCATCCTCATGTTCCAAATAATGCCCCCCCCAAAAAAACAGTGTAGCTGTTGTCTCATTATTTTCTGCATTGAAATGAAGGTCTCTAAATATTTTTTTTAATTTATCTGCTTATGTCACCATAGTCCTCTGTCCTTCGGAGAGGTTCCTAGCTGTGTGTAAGGACTGTGGGCACAGACAGAAGCCAAAACACTGCTGTACATCCCTGTGTCACAATAAGGGATGTTACCTTAGAAGCCTCGTTTCTTTGAAGTGCTGAAGATTATCGTTTACCAGAAAGGAGCCTGGGCCATAACACTAAGCATTACAGATAACACAAAAGACAAGGAAATTCAATCCTTGGACCAATCTGTCTCCCAGGGCTCTGAACTTTTGATTCATACAGGCTAACATAACCTAAGTAAAAATCTGTCCCCAGAAGAAAGACAACACAAGCTTAGCTCGCCCTAAACACCTTTTGAATTGAGTCAGATACATCTGTTCTTAATTAGCTACATACACATACACACATGTAAACACACATACAGTGGTAGATTAAAGACAGCTGTAAACGCTTAGCTAGTCTTCTCTGTCAGCTATGGAGACTAGCACTCCTCCCACGAATTTGAGCTGAACTTTGGGCCTTTCCTGACTAACACAATGTGCAAGCCAAGATGTTCTGAGGCTGTGAGGACTGGCTCGGAAGGAGCACGTGTTTCCCCAAGCTTTCATCGCCCACTTACTCTGGTGGCACTCTCTTAGGCTACTCGTGTTTGAATGCCACAACCATGCTCTGAGAAAAGCTAACAAGTTCCAAATAAAAACCCTATGAGGAAAGTACCAGAGTCCTCTTAGCCAGTTTTCCTGGATAAGCTGCCAGGCACTAACCAATAATAAGGGCAGGTCACATTCCTTCAAGTTGAGATTGTAGATGGCCAGCCCAGACACCATCTCATGATAGTAGGTGATACGGACGAGAACCTCAATGGAAACACTCTAGTTTGATATTCCTCCACCAAATTGTGAGCAAAATAAAATGTGTATTTTAAAAGGTTAGGTTTCTGGGGATTTTAGAAGATAATGATAGAACTACAGAATATTCACAACTAGAAACACACATTCTGATGCCATGTATCAAAAAAAGGACTCTGGTAATTCATGCCTAAAAGCCCGTGTTTCCCATTTCTTAGTAAACCAGAAGTGGGTGGTGGTCATCATGACTGTTTTTTTTTTTTAACCTCCTAAGTGTTACTTAGGATATCAAGACCAAAATGATAAGAACTATTCCAGCTAGAAAAACACTATTAAATGTATATAATGTTTCGTTTATAAATTGTGTCATATAACTAAATATTTATGTATATACAATCCATCCTAAATTAGACATAGGCTCAATTAGTGAAACAAAGTAAGTAAATGAAGCCAATTACTTTCATTCATTCATGGTTGCTTTCTTTATGTCTGTGTGGGGATATGTGTGTGTGTGAGCACAAGTACCCATGGAGTTGAGAGCATTGGGTCTCACTAGACCTGGAATTGTAGGTAATTGTGAGCCACCAAGTGTGGGTGCTAGAAACCAAAACCGAGGTCTCCTCTGCTAAGACCACCACCTATTCTTACCATTTGACCATTTCCCCATCCCAAGTAAAACCAATTTTATGATTGTATCATTTTACAGAAATCTCATCTTTCATAAATTACCTTCTAGGTATAATCATCTTGCCTTACATCACTAATATTTTACAATGTTTTGCAGTTTAACCAGGAAATGCCTTAAATGTCGCCATGTCTGAATGCCACATGGCTTCGATGAGACTCTCTGGTATTCAAAGTACCCAAGTATTGAAAAACAGAGCAAACAAAAGGACCATTATAAAAGAAAAAACAGTACCCCCCATTCATGTCATCAAATAAGACTAGTTCAAAGCAAGAGAGGAAACGAAACTGGGACTTCTATCATCTTATACACACCGAGAAAGATTCCAGAGGGTACATGACATGTACCCAGGTACTTTGAAGTAGAATCCTATCTTTTGGAATTATGGCACATTCTCCTTCCATTAAAACCTCACTGTAGTGTGTGTGTGTGTGTTTACCAAGACTGAGAGAGCTCGTCTAGAAGATATTCTGGAAGCATCCTATATAAATCCTCTCACTCTCAAGTAAGTTCAGGCCACTATATGAAGTGAAAAGTTAAATGAATTGCTTTGCCAACTGATCAACTGTTCGTTAGGAAGGTTTGGGATTGGTGTCTTAGATTAGATAGAACTTGTTCTCAATACTTAGGATATCTAGAATGGATAGAGCTAATTCTTCAAGTAGTGATGAAGCAACGCAGATGTAAGAAGCAAGATTATCGTGGATTAAACCACAAGATCAAGTTCTTCACAATCTCCTCAGCTTACTGCTTTTAATACCACAGGGGGACATTTACAGCCTTCTTGGAGCCCAATGTCAATAAAGACAGACCACCTTAAAGAAAAATAGCATCATTTTAAAGACAGTGGTGCCTTAGACTGGTAGATAGTGATGCCTGGAACTGGGGTAGTAAAGCCCTGTTTTTATGGAAAAGGATGGGTCTGAGGTCATTCCATAAAATTGATTTCCCAGAAAATGGAAATAGGCAATTTACTCTAAGAATTTTATTGAAAAATTATGCTATTCTATTTGAATAATGATGGGAATGTTCTACACATTTCCTTTATTAATGAATTAAAATACACAAAACACCATAAAATTATATTAGAGGTTCAAAAGTATCACTTAAATCTTCTTTACCAGTCACTTTCATTTTGTAAAATCAGCAGTTCCATTAAAATCGTATTATGCAAAAATGGGTTTTTACTGTAATAATAGTTATTACCTATTTAGCTCCCAAGGATGTTGTGAAAATTAAATAATAAGCCTTTGGAAAGCAAATACAAAGTGTCGCTAATATCAGAGGCCAAGAGGGGCAGTCAGGTGGCAACGAGGAAGGGTAAGAGCACTCCTACACACCACAAATCACAGCCTTCACCTCCGATTCCATTACTACAAACAATTGAAGCAGTGGTCATGTGGGCTGATGAGATTTCATTTCATCTTCTTAATATTATGATATATTAATCTTAGCCCTCATGTTATATAGATGAGGGTCATTTACACAGTTGGTAAATGTCAGGAATCCAATAGGAAACCCAGGTTTGTCCTCTTTGATGGCTCACGTTATATGCACTGAGGAATTCCCCATTTTCCCCGCGTCTTATAATTGTGCTATGAATTCGTACCCCATCTTTCGCAGTTCATTTCACATATCTTTTCCTCCAAGACCCACTTTTCCTCTCTTCACTGAAGACAGTTGGCATCTAAGCACACTGCGTTTGTTGTAGTTTGAGATTATTATTATTCATTGTATGTTTTATTAACACAGCTAAATCAGGGGCAGCCTGAGAGTGAGTATAGCTTACTCACTTTCAGTGCCTAAATATGTGATACATAAACTCAGACACAAGGCAAAAGATTTTTACCAATGGGTCACTGTGATAGGCTCCCATCTAAGCAGTTCCTCTGTTGTTGGTTTTTTGTTTGTTTGTTTGTTTGTTTGTTTGTTTGTTTTTCATTTTTTGAGACAGGGCTTCTCTGTGTAGCTTTGGTGCCTGTCCTGGAACTTGCTCTATAGCCCAGGCTGGCCTCGAACTCACAGTGATCTGCCTGTCTCTGCCTCCTGGGTGCTGGGATTAAAGGCATGTGCCACCGCCGCTCAGTTTCTTCCTCTACTCCCCTCTGGTTTTCCAAGAGCAAATATGTCATACATCAAATTGGTTTGTTTATTTCAAGTTAAAGGAAAAATGTGAAGAATAAATATGAAAATAAAATTTTTGTGTAGACTGATTTTCATGAATCAAAGCAGGTGGATAAGGTAACTTTAAAAAGAGAGGGTGATGCAAAAAAGAAAGCTAGGTATGGGTCTTAATGGTAAAGTAATTGCCTAGAACATACAAGGCTCTGGGTTTGAATCCCAGTGAGTGATTGCGCACACACGTGCTTGTACGCATGAGTGCGTGTGTGTGTGTGTGCACATGTGTATGTATAAATGTGCATGTGTGTGTGCTGTATGTATATTCATATGTATAACTATCTTTATACATATGAATATAAGTGACATATGAGTGAGAGACAGAGAGGGGAGAGAGAAGGAGAGGGAGCAAGAAGAATATCCAGTGCTGGTTTCCTGCCTGACCGTCTTTACTCATTAACTGGGTACAATCAGAGTGGGTGACCTCACATTTCCATGTCCCAGATTCCTCATTTGTAAAAACATGGATAGGAACGGGATCTACTTACAAAGCAGGTATAAGAACCAAGTGAAAAAGTAGCCATAGGAGAGCATAGTCAGTAACACACCCCAAGTGCTGTTATCAGAAAATAAAATAATTCACATTTCTTAGGAATCTGTTCAAAAGGATAAGAAATAGTTTTCACAGATTTGTACAGTCTTGAAGTTGTCCTGTGCAAAACCTTTCAACCTCAGAGATTTGCTTTTGCTGTTCAATTACAGCTGACAGCATTAAGCTCATGTCCTTCATCCAAGTAGCAGATAATATCTAACTTGTGAACCCTCTTGAATCGAAGAAGTTTGGGAACTAGGAAAACAAAAGCAATCACGAAAGAGTGAAGAATTCAGACATAGGCAAATATACAGGGAAGTAGATTCATTATGAAGACCCATCAGAGGCCAGAATATCAAGAAGATTTGTCAAAAAAAAAAAAAATACAACACAGAAGCTCCTGTCCCAGACCCAACATTGAAAAACACAAATGGAGTTAACTGCTGGGCACGATGAGGCCATCTGCTGGAACAAGAGCAAGGAAACACAATGGGGAAAGAGCAAGGTTTTCATTACCTAATGCATGGCTCCTTTTTCTCACCTCTCTTTTTACTTGAATGCAAAATGTAACAAACAATAACTAGGGATGTTTTAAACCCCTTCCTCTTTCCTTCTCATAGTAACACAGCTGGTTGTATTAAAAGATACATTCTATATATCCTATACCCGCAGCTGAATTCCCAGCCCTCCTTTCCCTACAGCATAGATTTGCGTGTTTCCGAGCAGCTTCCTGAAGAACTCAGGCCTGTCATCTGAGCTGATGATGATCACAGGGATGAAGGGAAAAGGAAAACACCAAAGGCTCCCAGGCATCAGAGCAGACAGTCAACATAGCTTGCAACGCCAAGCAAGATAGTTGAGACTGCTGTTGTTTGTTCAGCATCAAAGCCCCAAAGATACTAGAAGCTTGGGAAGAACTTCCTGCATGGAGTGAGAGAAATTGTCAGCTTCATGGGAAAACCACAGACTGGGGCAAATCTACTGGCTAGATTAATCAAAGACAAGTCTGAAGAAGGAGAGATTTTTTTTCTTTGTAGTATAGGAATGACTCATAAGCCTATTTATTCAAAAAGTTCCATCCTCCATTGAAGACATAGGTGGATAATGGGGATGATGATATTTCAAGTTTGCATTTGACAGTACATTTGGCTTAGCATTCATCTTTCTATGCGGTTACAACACATCACTAAGGGCTTCCAAGGGACCAGAGTGCTTTGTCTGACTCTGACATTGTCAATAACATGAACAACATATCTACTCTATTATTACTTTTCTCTTTGTCCTTTTGGGAAGGAAACAAGCTCTGCCGCATAAAAATAAGGCACTAGAATCAAATTGTTTGGGTTCAAATCCACACTCTTCTGAATTATAAATTGTGCAACTCTGAGCTTGTATATTACTCAGCTGCCATGAATTTCTGTCTCTCTGTCTGTAAAATGAAGACAATAGCTTTATTTTATTTACAAGGTCCTTGTGAGGGTTAACAACATAGGCAAAGAATAGACCTGATACAGAGTTAGTGTTCAGTAAATCCGTGACATTATTAGTGAATCACAGATAGACAAGTGTTCTTTCCCCATTGCAGATCTTTTGTTTACTGTAACCTTGAGATATTCACATTTACCACAAATGGAATTAAGTTCCATGGTGCTCAATATAAATGTTCTAGTTACCTGGAACTTTAGTAGACTTTCCTTTAAGGAAAATGAATGTTTTAAATACAAATTGCTTTGGTGTATTTCTGAAATTATCTTTTTTCTACATCTATTCTCTTCCATTGATTCAAATCTTTTAAAACTAATAATAGTGTACAATATACAAAGGAATCAATTTCAGAAGTGAAGACAATCAACAGAACAGTAGAATTTTTGCCAACTATTTATATGTCAAAGAGTTAATATCTAGAATATATGTATAAAGAGAAAGAGTCTGAGATGTAGCTTAGTGGTAGAGTGCATGCATTGGATATATAAAGTCCTCAATTCAATCCCTAGGAACCAAACAAATAATTTAACTAACTAAACACCAAAAGAACAAATAATCTAGTCATTAAATAAACAGATGAATTTGATTGCTAGTTCTCAAAGAAGGAAGTACAAATCCAATACATACGTGAAAAGTACTCAATATTCTTAATCATAAAGAAAATGAAAATCAAAACTACACTGAAGAGTCCATCCTAGCAAAATGGCTACCAATAAGAAAACAAATGATGACAAACGCTGGCCAGGGGGGAAGGACCACTCACTCACTACTAGTGGGAATGCAAACTGATTCAACCACTATATGAAACAATATAAAGATTCCTCAAAAAATTTAGAAAGTTTCTCTCCTGTATCAACTTGCCTAAGGGGTCATAAAAATAAATAGCTACTCATTTCTACTGTTTCTCTGTCTTGCATTACACCATGAAATGTTACCGCTGATCGGATTTGGTTCAGTTCAGTTCATCTGTTTCCGCTCACAACTGGTTTCACTCACTGGGTAAAATCAAGACGTCATCACCAGGTCCTGGAAGGGTCTGGTTGTATCCTCCCCAGCCTTCTGCAACGTCCTTCCATGTTTCAGGAAGGGACCATTTTAAAGCTGATTCAGGTACAGATGTAGAAGCTGGAATATACAGGAGAGGTGCAAAGTTAACTATGAAAACCTAAATCTTTGTGACAAGGTCAAGCATCTATTGTTAATTTATGACTGGTATTTTCACCTTTCAAAGTAGCTGCTTTTGAATATTAGAAGTTTCTATAAATGTACCACATTTTCCTTATCCATTCTTTGGTTGAGGGGCATTTAGGTTGTTTCCAGGTTATGGCTATGGCAAACAATACTGCTATGAATATAATTGAGCACATGTCCTTGTGGTACAATTGAGCATCCTTTGTGTATATACCCAAAAGTGGCATTGCTGGGTTTTGAGGAAGATTGTTTCCTAATATTCGGAGAAATCACCATACTGATAATCCAAAGGTACATTTACACACTAGAGTACTATACAGCAGAAAAAGTAATGGCATCCATTTGTAGGCAAATGGATGGATCTAGAAAACATCATTTTGAGTGAGGTAACCCAGATCCAGAAAAACAAATATCATATGTACTCACTCATAAGTGGCTTTTAGACATAAAGAAAAAACAGCCTACAATTCACAATCCCAGAAAACCTAGACAACAATGAGGACCCTAAGATAAACATACATGGATCTAATCTACATGGGAAATAGAAAAAGACAATTATTCTACTGAATAAATTGGGAGCATGGGGACTATGGGAGAGGGTAGAATGGAAGGGGTGAGGAAGGAAGGGGAGCAGAGAAAAATGTATAGCTCAATAAGATCAATAAGAAAATTTTAAAAAGAAGTTTCTATAAAACATTTCATAGCAGGAAAGCAAACTATTACCCATTTCTTACACTTTGGGAAAATATATTCCAAGCTTATTAAACATTAGCATTCTTCTTCATTATAGATATTATATGTGCTTATTATGGATTATTTTGAAAATGCTAATAAAGAAAAGCTAATAATTACCCAGAACCTCACCACATAATAATTACCACAATCAACCTTTTATTTATATTTCTTCCCATCATATCTCAGTGTTATTATATAATTGAAATTATATCAGTTCCAGTTTTATTTTGTTAGTTTAGTTATTTTTCTTATGTACTTTCTAATGATATTAAAGCTCTTGGTAAACACAATTTTAACAATTACACAGTATCTATCATACTAGAATCCATTAGTCTCTCTCTGTAACATCCAACATGTAACATCTTTCTAATGATAAACAAAGTGATGTGGGTAGTCTCTCTGCACAGCTAACCATAATCCTGATTGTCTTTTTAAAATGGATTCTTTCTTGGAAAGGCCAAGTCATAGTATGAGCTTCTCACAGCTCCTGAAGTATAAGAATGGCACTCTTATGACATGGACACTTCTTGGGATAGTAACTTATGTGCAGATCATTTTTCTTTATTGATTCTGTCCCTGACCATTAGCATTCTAATGGTACCAAAATCATGTGACTGATAACCACTAACCACTTTACAAAGAGGCATTACGGAAATTGCCATGCTGAGCTGTATCCAGTCGCCTTTTTCTGCTTTTGTTGTTATTTTGCTCTTTTCCATGATATACCAGCACAATTAGGGGCCCAAAACATTGTCACAAAAAATAAAGATGCAAGGCCACCTCTTGACAGAATGAAGAGAATCTCTTCGATTAGTGATTAGTTTCACTGAGCATAAAAAAATGACCATCTTTTTTCAGGATGTTTCTAATAGGGGTGTAAATCCCAGATAAACTTAAAAAGCATTATCTTTGTTTCCATGCAGCTAAGGGTCTATGTTAGTAAATACTAGGGAGATAAAAAAAAAAAGCTTGCATAGATTGAGAACAGCTCTCTTTAAAGAGAACTTTCCTGAAGGAAGTAGTAACTGACCAGCATTTCAAAGACTTAAAGTTTCTGTAGGTAAAAGGCCCTTGTTCCAGATGGAGAAATGCGCAGAAGCGTATGCAAGGTCGAGAAGTGAGATGCTGAGAGGGAAATCAAAAGAAGCTTTGTGAGACAGAGTTAGAAAGAAGCAAAAGATGAGTCTGAAAAAATAAGGGGTGCCCAAAGAGTGAACTATTATGAAGGCAGAGAGGCAAAAGATTTCAAGACCGTTAGGGTAGATGTTGATGAGTTCTGTCAACTTCTAACCAACTGAGCAGATGGCAGGCATTTGGGATAAATTTGAGGTATCCGGTTGGAGGTGCATGGCAAAGAATAGATTCTGAAGGGAAAGAGATAACACCAAGAAAAAAAGGTGGGTATGGCTGTCATCCGCCATTAGATATCTTTCAGTCTTTGAAGATGAATGTAATATCACCAAAGATAGCAGCATGAGTAGACATAATCCCTGATGTCAGAAGCATAGGGAAAACCTGCCAGTTTTCCTATCAGTGCTCAAATCTGAAGCATTAATCGTTTAATTTGAGCTCCAGAATAGCTCAAAAGCATGCCCACTGTGGTCATGCAGAAGTTATAAACAATTAGCACATAAATATACCACACAGCCTGGGAATTAGGCACTTCTTAGAGCAGGCCTATCTTGGAAAGAAACTTTACAAATAGTTTATAAATACTAAAACTGCAGTGCCTTTCTATGCTTTGTCTTTATTGTGCCTCCTTCTCAATGGGGCTCAAACAGTCCAAAGGCTTAAGGGCATTTGCTGATATAACCACTAACTAGTATCACAGAGGCCAGGCAGGGTTTTTGATGTTCTCTATATAGTAATTTATCCTATAGTCAGTATCAAGGCTCTTCAAAACTTCACAAAGACCCAAATGAAAGAAAACAGAAAAACAGTTGCTTCAAATTTATATCACAGATGGTGGAAACAAACATTCTGCACCTCAGCCATCTTCACTCCAGTTTATAAAAGACCGGAATTATTTTCAGTCTAACCACCCAGACCTTACAGTGACTACATTAATGTTGAATGTTACATACAAGTTCCATTCTACCTTAGACCCTAATTCAGTTTCCTGATAGTTACTAGATTTCTATGTGGCTTCTATATGGCTCATATTGTGCTGAAAGTTGGGGAGAGAAAATGAACTCTGAGTTTTAAAAAAGAAGCCAGCCATATACTGCTATCTCTTCTTGGAATCTTATGCAATAGAATGAATCAAGATGAGATCTTGTTAATAGTAAAATTCTGTAAAAGAGAGTATATCTATTAAGTTTAGCAATCAGGGCATGTGTGATCAAGATGAGATGATCATCAGAGAAGCTTCTTCTAGTAGTAGATGGCAGTTAATATAGAGACTCACAAGTTCACAATGTGTAGAGAACAAGAAAATTTGGAGGAGTCCCCCGAAATTCGATGACTTTATGAAATCCCTCTCCACAAGCTCAGGAACCTATATGCAGAAAGATTGTAAGAGCCAAAAGTGATGGACAACTCCAAAGAGACAGCATCTTCTAGACACAATAGGACTGATAAACATATGAACTCACAGAGACTGTGAAAGCATGAACAAGACCCATTAGTTACAGGTTCAAACCAAATAAAATCTCAGCAGTGAAAAAAGGAAGTGGACACCTAGTTCCACCCCTTAACCAAGAAGCTCTTTGCAAATGATAAAGAGAAAATCAGTTTCCTACAATAGAATGTCACTGGGTGTATCAAACACACACACTTGGAAGTAGTTAGTCAACACAAAACAAACTCCATATTTGTGTATGTGAGTGTGTAAGTGTGTGTACATTTTTTGGTTGACATTGTTTTGGGACATTATGGCCTTTTGAGAGGGAAAAAGGAGAGAGTGAGGGTAATAAAGTTGAGTGGGTGGGGAGGATTTGAGAGGAATCGGGGAAGGAAAAGCATGATAAAACTATATTGTATGATGAAATTACAAAGAAAAAGGAGAGCCTTCCCAGTGCTGTGTTTGAGATAGAAACCATAATACAGAAGATTGAGGGGTGCACTGGAGGTAGAAGAAGAAGAGCTTACATTGGACCATCCAAAAACTCACTGCTTTTAGCAAAGGAGGGCATGAGCCTTTTCTCTTCTCCCAAACCTTCAGATCACCTTTGGTGAGGACCAACATTTATAACAAATGCTCGCCCTACTTCTCTATATGAATTTGTTAATCAGCAGCAACTCAAACTTGAGTGCTCTGAAGCTGAATATATCAGCCAAATATTGCCATCTACCCCTTCTCACTCCACTCCCCTCCTCCTGGATTTCTGTGGATCTGCTTTGAGAAAGCTAGTCTTTTAGGAAGCACCCGTGAAAACAGTTAAGAGGCAATTCATCACACATGGTATTGGGAGGAGGTTGGTTGGTTGATTCACACTGGTTTCTTGGCATGGTCCTAGAATTTTCCTGTCTACCATATCCTCACGATAACCTCCACAGTGTTGTTGTTGATTTATTTATTTATTTTTATATAACAGGCTGTCTATTAATGGATTAATGGAGAGACTCTTTGGAGCATATTCTCAAAAGTTTCAACTGCATTACTTACTCATATTGAAGCTTGCAATAGGCCAACACATAGGTAGAACTTCACTGCCTATGAAAAACTGGTGTTGAAAGTACAATAATTGCATTGTCTCCATAGATTGCACTGCCATATTTTAAATTCATGATTAAACTTTATATTCTTTATCATGGAATTCAAGGAACTCCCTGGAATTCTCCTGGCTGAAGTATTTTTCTGATGTATTGTTTCTGTGGTTTCATAGGCTTTGCAATACTTTTCTGCCCTAAGATATGTAAGAGAGGAAAACTGGCTATGATTTTCTTTCACATGTAGATTAATATATATATATCACAAATAACATAAGCATATGAGAGGCAACATGGTATAGCAAAAAATACAGCACTGAGATGAGATATGTGAGGGCTGAGACTCAACCACTGGATGCTGATATGACTATGTAAACTGTTTAATATCTAGGCATCACGTGTAGTCCCATATACAGTAAAGGACCCGAGCTCAAGACAGCCTTTCCAACCAATATGAACCTATGAAATATGGACTCTCCCAATTTTGTGGGATTTGAAGACAAGATTTTCCAAGAGAAAAAAAATGGTAATAGTTATTTAAAAGGGAATGTTAAATTAATTACTTTATCATTTATTTGACACCTGCCAGAATCAATGAGACATTATAAAGGTAAGAACCATTTTTATTGCTCATGGTTGTTACACACAGACACACACACACATACACACACACACCACACCACACCACACCACACCACAAAGAGATACCTTATAGAGAGGCAATCAATAAAGTGGGAATTTTGAGGCACCTAAAGGCAAAGGCGGAATGACAATGGAAGTTTATACAGAGTGAAGCACAACAGACACATGGAAGCCGCCGTGAAGTCAGTCTTAACTGCACTTACCGCAATATAAGAAGCAAGGACTGGTAGCCAAAAGTCCCTCTCTTAGCTTAGTGCAGTAACTCTACATCGTTTGTTTTTTAATTGAAATGGAAGAATTTGAACGTTTTTAATTAGTATGACTCTTCTGTGACATAACACAAATATCCCCCTGCAAATCAAAGGGAACCCCTGCCTTTGAAAGGCTTTATTCCTCCTGCAAATGCACAGTTAAACTGACTCACAATAAACAAAAACAAACTGAGACATACATTAAAAGGTGGTTATGAGATGTTTAGTCTTTGGGACTTTGGCTCTTTTGAGTTAGCAGGATCTCACAGAACCATCTGACTTTTGGGGAGCGTTTGTTTATCCTGATTTCCTGAAATTACCAGGAACAATTAAAGTTTAGAGATACCCTGGATTTTTTCTCTCCATTTGGAGGGGGCCTAATGGCCCATCTGCAGATCTGGAATCTTGCGTGCACATATGGCTCATAATTTATAAAATGTGCTTATTTACATGTTACAATTCTTACATCCTATTGTTTTGAAAAGCAAATGCATCCTATATCTTCCCTTGACATTCAGGAATATATTGAATTATAGGACAGCACAGCAGAGCGCTGTCAGGCTCAACAGCATGAGAGCTGATGCTTGCCTGTTCATAAACAAAGAAGAGGAGGGACCCGTAGAACGACGGGAGGACATTCTGTTCTGTTCGACATTCTCTCTAGTGTTTAGTACTTACCTGAAACAGTCGGAGGCACACCTTCCCTCACCTGGAGAAACACCTGAACTTGGCCTTCACCTGAAACTAAAAGAAAACAAAAAAAGGTGAGTGTGATGCCAAGATACCCCACGTAGAGGAGAATCACGGTGTTGCTTTTCCTTCTTCCCACCCAAAACAAAATCTGGAAATGAAAGAGGAGAAGAGTCCTTGTTAATTAGGAGAGTGCTTCGTTTCTACCATTCTATTTTGTTTGCATTGATCTGATTAAGTATAATGGCAGAGGGATAAGCAGTGAAGGAGGAAAACACTTGAGCATGCGCCCTGTGGAGGCCACTGAGGTCCAGCAGGTGTGCCTGGCTTCCTAGGTCCATAACTGTGTGGGCTCAGTTTGTAGCGTGCATGTATTGCTCACCGACAGAGTTGAGATCACCCATGAAATGTATTTGCTTTACCTTTCCCCAAACAAATTGTCCTTTTAATGAAGGTTTTCCCTCACCCTACTCCCCCTATCTGCTTTCTTCTTCCAAACCAACCAAGCACATTTAAAAGGCCCGGGGTTCATTAATTTTAAGTGTTCAATAAATTAGTGGAAATAATCAAAAGGCCTGATTCTTTCTGATAATGACAATTTGATGTCAGTATAAACCAGTAGATTAAGCTGGGAACATATGCTCCTTTGCCAAGAGAGGCTGCTATAATTAAATAGTAAATGCATCTACAAGGTGCTCCCATGCCTGATTAATTAGTAATCAGGTGCACGAACTCTATCTTTCGGGTAACACCTTGTTTCTTATTGGTTAATTACCTTTCTGCCTTATTCAATGTCATGGGAGCGAGCCCTTCCCATCACTGTAGGACCCAAGGTAGCTGCAGGCTGCAGCCTCGGGGGCTTGGCCAAACTCATGCTCTCCATTTCTGTTTCACTGGGACCCTAAACTCTTTCTTCCATCCCAGATGGGACAGAACAAATGTCATTCTTTTTAATTACAAAGCATACGCTTCAGAACATTAGAAGGAAAATAATCCCCAAAGAGATCCAAGATGAGGTCTCTCCAATTCTGCTACTCCCATTTTGCTCACTTTCTCATGTTTTTCAATTATAAAATACACGAGACTTGGCTTGCCCTTTATATCACCAAATCTAAGAGCAGGGACCTTGGCAACACTCCTTTTATGCGTATGTACATGTGTATACATATGCATGTATATGGGATGGGCAGTGCATTCATGATTGTGACACTTCTGTGTGAAAGGCAGAAAATAACCTCAGGTATTGGCCCTTGGGTATTGGTCTTTGGGTATTGGTTCTCAGGTGTTGGTCCTCAAATATTGATCTTTGAGAATTGATCCTCGGGTATTGATTTTTAGGTATAGGTCCTCAAGTATTGGTCATTGGGTGTCGGTCCTCTGGTGTTGGTCCTCAGGTATTGGTCCTTGTTTGATACAGAACATTCTCTTGGCTTTCTGCTGAATATGCTATGCTTTTGTAGAATTTTGTCTCTGCCTCCCGTCTTACCACAGAACACTGGGTAGAATTACACACATGCACTATGTATATGGAGTCTAATGATTTAAAGTCAGTCTTTAAGCTTGCATGGCCAGTGCTTTATCCACTGAGTTGTCTCCCTAAGCTAAACTGTTCTTTTCTATGATCATTTCTAAGATTGTCCTTAAACTATTATTTTCTTCTTGTATACTCTCTTATATCTCTCTTGCATATTCCCCTCTCTCTCTCTCTCTCTCTCTCCCTCTCTCTCTCTCTCTCTCTCTCTCCTCCCCATCTTCTGTTCTTTCTTCCCTAATTAATGTGGCAGGAGAGATAGTACATTGGTTAAAAGTACTAACTGCTCTTCCACAGGACCCCAGTGCAATTTCCATCACCCATGTTGGCCAATTGCCTATAACTCTAGCTCCAAAGGGTCTAATGCCCTCTTCTGGTCTACACAAGCATTGTACTCACCTACATAAACCCATACATAGGGCGCATACATATATCACATAATTACAAGTAAAATAAAAATAATTGCCATCACAGAACCTTCATCCAGCAACTGATTGAAGAAGATACAGAGATCCACAGCTAAGCACTGGGCGGAGCTTCTGGATACCAGTCGAAGAGAGTGAGGAGCAATAATATGAGCAAAGGGGTCAAGATAATGATGGGGATACCCACAGAAAGAGCTGATGTGAGCTAGTGGGAGCTCACTGACTCCAGGCTGATAGTGGGGGAACCAGCATAGAACCAAACTAGGCCCTCTGAATGCAGATGACAGTTGTATGGCTTTGGAAGTCTGTGGGGCCACTGGCAGTAGGACCAGGATTTATCCCTACTGATTGAACTAGCTTTTTGGAGCCCATTCTTTTTGGAGGGATACCTTTCTCAGACTAGATATAGGGTGGAGGGCCTTGGTCCTGCCTCAAAGTCATGTGTCAGACTTAGTTACAGAGTCCCCATGGGAAGCCTTACTCTCTCTGAAGAATGGATGGAGGTGGAGTAGGGGAAAGGTGGGGGAGTGGGAGGAGAGGAGGAAGTGGGAACTGGGATTGGTACGTAAAATGAGACGATTGTATTAAAAATAAACATATTAAAAAATAAATCACCAGTCAACCATCTCACCTTTTTCTTTAAGGTCTAACATTTCAGTTCTGTTTGCATGGTTCTGTGCCTTGCTAACATGAAAACCTGCGACTAGTTTCACACCACAATATTTATCTTGTTTGTTTTCAGTTCAATAACTAATAATGTCAAAGTAATTAGTAATTCAGGGTTGTAACAGTAACTAACATCATCTCTAAATTTTGTTTTGTTTTGCTTTGTTTTACAGTGTTGGGGAGCCACCCAAAGTCTCTTGCCTGCTGGGCAGGCACTGTACCTCTGAAGTACACTCAAACCCATAGTATTTAGTCCGGGGCTTCATTTTCTTAGGTAACGTCTGAGGTTGGACACTTCTGGGCATGTAAATTTTTATTTTCCTGGACTGAGTTACAAAACCCACATCCACAGTGTTCTAGTCTGGCTGCTCAGACTAAACAATTAAAAGGCATTCTGCTTACTCCCAAAGATGTGAAAGAATAGTCATTTGCATAGTCGTAGTGGTAATAATAATAATGTCAGTTTTCACTGGAATAAAAGGAAAGGAAAATACAGGCAAAAAAATATCCTTAGAAAACATGAAAATAATGGCAAAGATAAAATACCTTTCTGTAAGATTTGGCATTAAGTAGTACCACCTAGTCAATCTCTAAGAAAGACAAATTAGAAAGTATTCCAGGAAACATCTGAAAATGGAAATGAAATAATTTAAAGACGTTATGAAAGTCATTTTTATTCATGGTTTCCAGACAGCATAGACTTCAGCAGCATTGTACAAGTGTGGTCAGTGAATGCATTGTCTGTTTCTTATGACACAGCTAGAGATATGGAAAGTAGCAATAGGTACATATCAGAAGACTTTTAAAAAAAAACTTCACACACATTACACAATATCAAGCCCTCAAAAACTAAAGAACAATAGCTTAAGAGATAGAGTTGGAGGAATAAAAATAGTAATTACTCTCCACGTTAAATAGATAAAAAAATTAAAGTTAAAGAAAAAGCAATTCATGCACCCCAAAGACCTTGAATGAAAAAGGCCACCACTCATATCCACACCCTGTAGTTACCACAGGATGGTTAGTGCTGGGGTTGAAGAAGCTACCCGAAATACAAAGCACTTTAGAAATGATGCCTAGAGTGAGCAGTTGCTGACTCTGCACAGCCTCTATGCATCCCCTCCAGTGTGACCCCCTCTATGCATAACCTCCAGTGTGACCCCCTCTATGCATAACCTCCAGCGTGATCTCCTCTACGCATCCCCTCCAGTGTAATCCCCTACACACTCCCTCTAGTATATCCAGTGTCATTCCAAACCCAAACAAACACTGCAAAACTAAAAGTATACTGAAAACCTATTTTCCACTTTATTGCAGTGAAAGTGTCCCTCAGTTACAAGGGCAAAATTCAGAGGATCAGGGAAGACAGAGAAAAGCTATAAACAATAGGGAAGAAATCATCATAAGAGTATGGCTTCCCAAACTTCAATTTTGAACAAGTGGAGTGAGCTCTGGGTATGCACAAACGGCACGGATGACAAAACATTCTCAAACATTTCTGAGTCTGAAGAGGCAACAGAGGATGGTGGGGAATACATGGGTGCTGGACCCCAATAGCAGAGAACTGAATCCTGGCTCTTCCTCTTTCTACATAGGAACAACTAGCCATTTCTGACCCTCATTCCCATCACCAGAATATGGGGGTGGTGGTTGAAGGAGAAACTTGACGTGTTTTATAGAGTGAAGAAATATAACACAATGCATGGCACACAGGAAGCAAATATTAGCTGTTGTGGGCACCACTACCATGGCATCCTCATCATTCTTGGCACCTGTTAACAAGGCTCCAGAATTTGTTCTTCGCTAGTGTTGATCTTTCTCCAGCTGTATTCCATCAAGAGGAGCAACAGTATTACACGACTTAAGGAGATCTGTTTAATTTTACTGAATGTTTTAACTTCAAAAGACTGTAAATGTGAAGTGCCGTTCCTAATTTGAATAAAGAGAAGGAGGGATGAAAACCATTAAATAGAATGGGTACTGACTCGGGAAGAGTTTAAAGGCTTTATCCAAGCTGTGATATTGTGCACATGTTTTCTCTGAGATTGTGATTTCCAATTTTGTATTTGAAATATGAGGGTGGCTAATCATTTTTGTTTATAAGGGAAGCCCCATTGTTGATCTTTCCCAGACTGTAGGAAGTGGTTCTCAGAAACAGTGTTCGGGTCACTGGGTGTCAAACTATTCTGGTAAATGCTATATGATATAAGTAAGCCTGCTATAAACAGAGACATCTAAGAGAGAAACAGACATTTTTTTTAAAGAAAGTGACTCCTGAAAAGAGAAAAATAAGACAGTTATGCAGATATACAGGAGGTGTATAAGTTGTGCCTGGTGAATGTTGTCCTGTCCAGAGTCCTAGAAAAGAGGGGAGGGAGTATTCCCCACTCTTCCCTTAAGCAAGCCTAAGGCATTTTTGAAGTTTTGGAAGGGAAAGTAAGTAGCTATGTGTTCTAAGAGGAGAAGTATGCCAGTGCCTTCCAGGGCTGGCTTCCTAAGAGAGCTGTTGTGTTTGGTTCTTTCTCCGTGTTTCCATTCTTGCTTCCATGACTGTTGGATCTATCTCTTCTCTTAGGATTGGCTGTGAGCTTTCCTGAGCCCTGAACTTGACCTCATGCCCCCAAATATTGTTGTCTTCTGACTTAGCTGCAGGAAGCACTTACCTGCCGGTGAGTGCCAAGGCGACTTGAGTCATAGTACACACTCCTACCTGATTTTAGCATCACTAAGAAGCTATGGAACTTATTTTTTCCCTCACAACACATGGTATTTGGAAGGTACTTATGGAAAAAGAGGAAAATCCTATGTTTGAGCCTTCTCCTACCTCCAGTAATATTCACTCATGGGCAGCTGCTAATATTTTTAGAATAACTTAATCAAGACTGACAGATATGTCTGCATTAATCATAGTCCTGAGAGCTGGCTCATTAAGCCTTCTTAATTAATGTAGAGAACAATAACAATTATGGGTCTGACTCAGAACAGTGTGTACCATATTTGTGTGGAGGCATTTGCAATGTCTTGGGCCTGCCTGAGCGTGCGAGCGTGCACACACATACACAAACACATACACACAAAAAAAAAATTTTCAGAAGGATCTGGGAATGAGTGTTCTGTTTACCCATGAGATAAATTTTAAAAAACAGTATTTACATAAGTACATAACTTCTTGTGGACTTTAAAAATAACACAGCTTGTACTTGGGAACAGGTGTTCCTCACAACTAAGAAGAGAAACTCTCATGGGAAAGACCCCTGGGGTCACAATAGTAACTGGAAGAAATCAGACAAAACTTTGCAAGCGACATTATCATGCATATCCATGATTTTGGTAGCATAATGTGTTTCTTTCAAAGGCTACTGACATTTAAAGTATTTTAGAAAGATACAAGTATCCCATTAATTTCAATAGTTTTAGGGAATAGTGTTGCGCATGGCAAGGTTACATTTTAAAACTGCAACGGTGTAAAAGTGGATTTTGAATATTAAGCAAATAATACAGAGGGCATGAAAGTATGAGGAAAGGACTGGGTGTGATGGCTCACGCCTGTGATCCTAGGTCTCAGGAGGCTGTGGCAGCTGAGCCATCAACAAAAAGAGGATTGAATGGGGCAAAAGTCTAAGGATAGGTGTCATGTAGCTGAACCTAGCATCAGCTAAAACATACACGGTTTTCTTCTTGCAAATAGAAGAAATGGTTTACCTGGGTAAGGATCCAACCTTAAATTCTAAAAAGACAGTGGGTGGGATAATAAAAAAAAAAAAAAACAGAAAAGAAAAAAGCACAGAACCTAGGGTCGGATCAGCTCTGTTGGAATAAAGGTCACCTCATTTGTGTCCTGTGTCAATCACGGTTTTCCACTTAGCATGACTAAGAATCATCTTCCTAAGCCTATAACTTCGAAAAGATTTATAATAACTCATCTACGTTTCTCTCTCCCTTCCTTTCTTCCCAGCTCTTTCCCCTCCCCCAACTCACCCACTTCTTCCTTCATTCTCTCTGCTCCCCCTCTTGATCTTTTTTTTCTTTTGGAACAGGGACTTCTATAACCAGGAAGCAAAGAATTCCTTTGCTCATCGCAAGCTTCTTCCCACCATCTAGATTTTTTTAAACTATAACGGTTAGTATATTTCCAAGTCAATCGGCTACATTACTGGTAAAGTCCTTAGGGATCTTTGGAGAATGAGTTTTCTATAAGAATGTAAATTAATTTATTAACTAGAATGCTATAGATTGCCTTAGAGGCCTTCGGCATGGGGAGGGCAACCGCTTTGTGGAAGATTATGATTCCGCCCTTCCTTCCTACAGATGCTCCCGAGAGCTCTGGAGAGCAGTTCAATCCTGTCTTCTTATATCCTCACAGGATTCCGTCTCCAGGAAGCACAAGGCATCTTTAGGCACACAGAAACATGGAGGAGTCCAAATGGTGGCCAGTGTCCTGACTGCTTTGAGAACAGGAGAGCTAAAAGGCTGTCATGGTCATGAATCTAGCCTCAAACTCAAGAAAACATCGTTATTTTCAGGATCTTATAAGTTAGCAACAAGATTTCTAGTGCATCTGTGTTGAGTGCCTTGACTTTCTCCAAAGAAACTTGGCACACAGAACAAAAATTCATCTGCCTTTCCAGCCACTTCGTGCTTGATTGCAGAGACTGCAACCCCAGAGCCTCAACACATAGCAGCTTTTATCTTGGTGAAGGGAACATTTGAACACATGCATTAGCTAGTCTGCCAAGTTCTGTTTTGGTTTTGTTTTCTGGCCGGTCAGAAGGTGGTAGCATAGGAGCCTCTGAGCCTTGCAGGTGGACCTTCAGCTGCTGCCGCACACAATGTCCCAGCACAGTAACGGTCTCTGCTCTGCTGGGGGGGGGGGGCCTGTGTGAATTCAGGAGGGCTACTGTGAATGGAAACGCATCTGATATGAATTCATCACAGGCTGCTGGTCGGTCGGGTGAGGGGTGAGGGGAAGCAAAGGGTGGGGGCTCTGAGTATTTAATGCACCCTGCCACAACCCAACAGTTTGCCCTAAAGAGCCTTTTACCAATATAAAAGGACAGGGTCAAAAGTAAGTTGACCCTTGACAGAATGTACAATTATTAGAAGAGTCTGCGGAGGAGCAGCTGCTGGAACCCCACTGGCTCCACATCGGGCTTCCAAGAGTCAGAATATGAATAATCCAGTCAAGGTTGTTTTCTCCACTCCTCTCACCCCCTCGCCACCTCCTGCCGGCCTTCACCTCCTGGTTTGGGCAAGTCCTATTATATTGCTACAGGAAGAAGCATAGCCCTCCCTAGCAGCTGCAATAATTGTGTTCCTATTGTGATGAAGACCTCCTCCCGGCCACCCCCCTACAAGTGGCCATTGTGAGTGGGGAGTCAGTGATTACACGCTTGGCCTGATGCGTTGGGGGACCCAGCTGCCTAAGTGCTGACACACGAGCATGAGGAAGGCCGGAGGGGGGGGTCGGTATTGGTGGGGACGAGAAGTGGGGGAAACACAGTCTGTGAGATGGTCTGACATAGGAGACCTTCTGCATAAGTCAAGCCCAGAACAAATGAGGCTTTATCAGGCCGCAGTGATGAGGGGTCTCATCTCCCTTTGAAGTGGGGCAGAGCATGGGGCCTAGCAGCTTTCCCTCCTTTGGACCAAGCAAACATCCTTCTTTTGATATGCTACATGCTCATTATCTCTGCCCCATTTAATGATTTTTGATTGAAGGGTGGCGGCTGGGATGCTGAGAGGATCCTTAGAGAGGCTCCACAGAGCCAAGTCCATAAGAAAGACTTTCCTTGTGTCTGGGCCTAAATTTGGGATTTCTTAACAGTATGCGCTTGTTCTTAGAGGCAGATAAGGGCTGAGCGTGAAATTCTTAATTAAGCAATAAATAGAGAGCGGGGTGTCAGCAGATGTAGCCAGTAGCCATGGCAACGAGAATCACATGGGCAAGAGAGATGAGACTAGATGGAGGCCTCAGGCCTGGGCCTGACTGACAGCTGAAGAATCCTACAAAGCTTGTAAACCAGATTAATTAGCTGACTAATTATTTCATAGCGTTAATGTAACTAAAAAATAAAAATAGTTCACCATGAACTGAAACATTCCGGAGGGGTGGGGGAAGACCGCAGCAATGAAGTAGTAAGAAAGTAGCTTGGGAAGACAGAGCCGTCAGTCAAACCGTGTGAGCAGAGAAGCGGGCTGGCTGAGTTGCACTCCTGCCTGGCAAACAGGAGAGAATGCTTGTTTTACAGTTATGTGTATTCCTGAGCATAACTCGGAAGTTAGAGCTGTGGACTGCCATTCCTTACAGCTCACAGCATCAAATATTGTTTCCTCTGGGTCATAACCCGGGCTTCCGCAGCACGACTCTACTGTGTCCTCCTTAGTCAGCAGCTCCCTGCACAATATTTTCAGTGGCTTCGGAAAGGCCACCTGAACCATTCTCCCCCAAAGATAGATTTAAGTGAATGAATTGAAATCCTGTTCACAGCATCATACCAGGTATGTCGTAAGATGGTGGACTTCAAGTAATATAAAATCCAGTTTAGAAAATAGCAAACAGGCTGGGAGATGTCTCTGTTGGTAAAGTATTTGACTTGCAAGCATAGGACCCTAAATTTGATATTCAGAACCCATGTGAAAAGTGCCAAGAACAAGAGGAATATATGTATGTAATCTCAGCACTGGGAGGCAGAAATGGGTAAACTGGATTCCCGAGCCTCACTGGCCAACTGAAGTTCCTGGCCACGCAGAAACCCTGTCTCGGAAGACAAGGGGGATGGCACCTGAAGAATGGCACCTGCAGTTGGCCTTTGGTCTCCACATACATGCCCACATGTGCACCAGCACACACGCACAGACATGCAAAGAGAAACTATAGTGAGTTCACTGAAATGAAGACACCACATTAATGGAAAGAGAAAGTATTCATGGAGAAAGGTTTTACCAGAGTAGCAGGTTATGCTAAGCAAGCTTTAATGTATTTGAGTGGTTTGTATCACATTTCCAAGAGACAAGTAAATATTCTTAACATCCTTGTAGAAGTGAAGGTATTGAGGCATGGAGCAATTATAACACCATGCCCCAGGTAAAAGAGCCAGCCAGCCACTGATTAAAACCCTAAGTCCCAAGCAGTGGCCGGGAGGTTTCTGGAAACCCAGCACTCCATAAAGATGTTAGCTGAACAAAGACAAAAGTAGCCTCACTGGAAAGGAGAAATGGCAGGGTCACAATATGTGCATGGTTTATTTTTCACTGTCGCTGGGGACCAGTGAGAAGTTTTCTTCTGCACCCTGCCTAGAAGCCCCTTCCCCATCCTTTGTGGTTGGTGATCAATGATTATTTAGTGGGTAGCACACTCTAGTGGATAGATCCAGAGCCAGGAGCTAGAATGCCTGGGTTCTGTCCTTTCTTGTGTGGGCTGAAAGTTAGACAGATACCATAAGTCGTATGTAATGAAGTCAAGAAGGGAGATATAAGAAATGACAAAAAATAACCTTCCCACTATGGGATATGGTAAGATTACAAACAGACAGCGCAGAAGATCATCCACTTAGAAGCAGTTAATATTCAACCCAGATATAAATCCCAGACAAAGAAAGGGCCCTGAACAAAATGTCTCATCTCTAACCAAGAGTCTGTTTGGACTGATACCCACTGGCAAAGGAAAAATCAGTTTTCTCCAATGGAGGGTCACTGGATTTATCAACCACACTCCAAAGCAGACCCCATGCCCAGGAGTAATAGAGTCCACGTTTTTTCTTTGTTTTTGTTTTTGTTTTTTTTTGTATGTGTACTTTATGTTTTATTTTAATTGTTTATTGGATTTTTGTTTGCTTGTTTTTACTTTTGTTATTTTGGGGGCGTGGTTGAGAAAGATGATGAAGTTAAATGGATAGGGAAATGAGGGGTGTCTGGGAGGAGTTGGGGGAGGGGGGGAGAAAATAATCAATGTATATTGTATGAAAAATAATAATAATAAAAGAAGTAGTTAATGAATGAAATCCATCCAGTTGTCAGAAGAGGCTGCCTCAGAAGGAAACAGCAGCTAAGTCAAAGAACAACACAGAAAAACTGATCTAAGGCCGCACCTCTGGAAGGCTAGCAGTGTCCAGACTTCTATATACTTGGCTGGTGATTCACATCCTAGTACACACCTAAGAAATCTTGATTTGCATATTTTATGTAAATTGTTGTAATTCGAATCTTAAAAGGTCACCAAAACTAAACTAGATAGAAGTAGGGTTCTAATTTATCAAATGGGCAACACAAGTATCAAATTGTATTTCCTGTGGGTTTGTTGGAGTACCAGCTATGATAATTTCATCACGATTAATAGGATATTAGGGAAAACACACAAGTCTGTAGGATCCGTGGTGGTCTGTCCACCACATTCACCCAGAAGTTGCAAACTTTACACAGAGGATATACGTAATTACGGTCAAATGTGCACAGTCAACGTAGCTGCATGGGGAGCTAATAGAGGGAAAGAGCACACACCTCAATTCCAGACCAGAAATGGAAACATAAGTGGTTGCAGTCACTCATTTGCCCCATTCACTCAGAGTCTAAAAGAGGTAATATTGACCACACACGCTCCTACTGGGCATCCTCCTCGAGGATCATGAGTCTTTAACTACATTAGACATTCAAGCAACCCTCCATGGCTTCCTTTGACTTTCCAGATCATAGGCCAAGGAAAGACTATGAGAATATTCTGATACAAAAAAATTATTAGTAAAATCTACCTACTGAATGAAATGCCATCTATATGATGACTACCATGTGATTATTTCCTATTAGAAATAAACTAGAAATTGCTAAGTTCCTTGCAAGGAACATGCATTTTAATGCATTTGTTAAATTGTCTTTTTATGCCAGGACAGCACCAACTCTTCCTTCATAGGAATTAAAATTCAGTCGTGGCAAGGCTTTTGTGTAGGTTGGACCCAGTCTTCATATGGTTATGCCCAAGTGGGAAAGACAAGTGACCCAGGGCAACTGCCTACTATTTGCTGTGCTTAGGGCCAAGTCTGGCTTGTGGCAGGGCTGAGATTCGCTGTGTTGATCAGGCTCGGTGAATTTGTCAGAATCTATTAAGAACAATTCATAACAGAGTCATCACTGCAGAAACCCATGATATCAGATCCTCTGACTTCCATACCACCAACAAAACAGCAGTGTAGCCACTAAACCCTAAAAGGTCACAAAACGCAACAGTTAATGAACGTTCAGATTGAGCTAACGACATATTTTCTGTGAAACAGTCACCTACAGGATGACCACCAGTTGACTAGATCATATTACTGAATTGGTGAGACTGATACCAGTGGACACACTAATTCTCACTGACTAGTGAGGACACTGGAATAGAAAAATAAAACCAGATAGATTTCAGGAGGTTAAAACTGGACAGTCCTGAGCCTAACACTGGGAGGCACTGGGAAACACACTTGAGAAGGAACTCCTTCTGCTTGAAGACTGCAAAGACAGAGGGGACCAGGTTCCCTCCTCCACCTTCTAACCCTGACCCTGTTGTAATCTGCTAGTCTGGACTGTCACCTGGGTACCCTGTCCCTTTAAGAGACAAGCTTCACCCACTCCCACTCCCCTGAACACACAAGCCTTCCACTGAAGCTAATGGATCTCCTGCCCTCTCTCTCTCTCTCTCTCTCTCTCTCTCTCTCTCTCTCTCTCTCTCTCTCTCNCTCTCTCTCTCTCTCTCTCTCTCTCTCTCTCTCTCTGTCTCTGCCCTTCTACTGGAGAGGCAGCTTCTGCCTCTCTTCTTCCTCCCCTTTTCCCTTTCCCTTTCCCTTCCCTTCCACAACCCACTAAATAAAGTCTATACCCCAAACTCTCTCTGCATGGTGATGTCTATACCCCAAACTCTCTCTGCATGTCTCCCATGGAGGCCTTGGGTGACCCACTGCTGCCCCTCATGGGACTGGTTGGTCCCCTACCATATCTTTATAAATGCTAACAGGCCCTGGGCAGAAGCAGCCTAGCCTCCAGGCCTCCAAGCCTCCAAAGCAGGAATCTGTAGTTCATGCCATCGAGTCCCCCAACCTCAGCAACTCTCCAAAGTTTCTCTTCTCAAATGCCACATCAATGCTAACTTCCATCAACACTGGCAGATATTCTCTGCTGTTCCCTGAGTCTGCAGCCACTATCAGCTGGCCTGTTGCCTTCATAGGTAAACTTAGTTGGTGGTTGGTTTTCTAAGTTTTCTTTAACGTTTTGATCAGCATACAAAGAAGTGGGGCTTACTGTAACTTTTCTTCATATGCATTGTTAGACTCTGTTCCTATTCAGCCCCGACTCCCGTCCCTCTACTGTCCCTTCCCCTCTGCAGTTCCCACCCCTTCTACTTTCATGACATACATATTCCAAGACACTCTCTCATTCCTACCGCCTGTCCATTTAGATCACGTCCTCTTCCTCATAGCCCTCTTTTCTCTTTCCATGCGCCCCCCTACAAATCTGGATTTCGGACACGAGAGAAAAAATATTTGTCTTCCTGAACTTGGCTTATTAGGCCTAGCATAATGATTTCTAGTTCCACGTATCTTCCTCTGAATGTCATAACTGGATTCTTCTTCACAGATACACAAAATTCTGTTGTGTATATGTATTAATTTTCTTCTTCCGCTCTTCTGCTGATGGAAACCAAGCCTGCGTCCATTTCCTAGCTATTGGGAATGGTGTATCAATAAACACAGGTGAGCAAGAAGCTCTGGGATGCTGACCTAGAATCTTTCCACAGCATATAGTAATTCTGTCTTCAGTTTTTAGACAGGCCTTCATACTGATTTCCACAATGCCTTCACCACTTCACATTGTCGGTGGAAGTAAATAAGGGTTCCTCTTTCCGTACATCCTTGTCAGTGTTCGCTGTTGTTTTCTTGACAATAGTCATTCTGACTGGAGTGCAATGGACTCTCCAAGCAGTGTTTTTTAAATTATGTATACGCATGTGTGTCTGAGTATGGGTTTATGAACATGCGTGTCATGCCTGCAAACTCTAGATCCCCTTGGATCCCCTGGAGCTGGAGCTGAAGCAATTATTTTACTATACAAATAGAATACTCTCTTAATTAATTAATATATTAATTATATATATCAATGTAGTATCACAAACACTTATTGAACATTTAATATAGATTAAACACTTTTATAAAGAATTTTACACACCAACCTTTATTTAACGGCATGTTTAATGAAGGTCCTATTAATATTTTACAAATGATGGGACTAAGATGTAGAGCACGTATGTACCTTTGTATCTATCACTCACTACCTACTGAATCTTGAGACTGAGCTTTAAACCCACGTGATCTAATTTTAGAGCCTACCCATTTGATTACAACATATAGCACAGCTATCCCCTTTATTCTTTAATTTCACAGCACAAAAGCAGAAATTCAAGAGTAAAGAAAGCTTTCTGACTATATGCACTCAAAAAAATACTTCCGCGGTGGGCACGTACCAAGATAGGTGAGCACGTACCGAGATAGGTGAGCTGCCCCGATTGGCTGTTGAAGAACCAGTCACAGCCTCTGTCGCGACTGGGCAAAGGGGGAGACTGAAGTAGTGACTGACCCAGGCGACTTCCACACCTGATGAGGATGTCCGGGTAAGGTGGTAGGTCCCCGTGCAGCAGCAGGAGGTGATTTCCAGGGGCAAAGCTGTCAAATGTTGCTGAGTACTGAAGTGAGAAAGAAAAAACACACTGGTAAGCAAGGAGAGCCCTCCCCTCGAAGGGAGTCATTTGGCATCAAAGCAGGTCAACACCAAGCTGGACATTCTGGGCCAAAATAGGCCTATTTAAATCTATTTCATGGGAAGAAACACAAAATCACAGTCGAACTACAAAATCATCAAATGTGAAGACTGAAAAAAAAAAAAAAAACCACCCGGTTCGTCTTGCTCATAACCACCGCTAACAGAGGAGGAGAGCACGGCCCAGACAGGTGAACTGACTTCTCTCGATCAGTCAAAAAGCTGTGAGAGAAGGAGGCAGGTCGGCAGTTCGTTCCCAGCTTTCCTCACAAGATGGAGAGGCAAGCCGTTGTTAGGAACTCTGCATGCGTAGCAGCCATGGCTGACACTGCCAAGGGTACCTTCCTCACCACGAGGCACTATTTCTGTGATTCATTCAACCCAGAGAGCCTGGTGATGGTTAATCTCAGTGTCCTATTCTAGAGCATACAGTAACGTTCTCAGATCGCAAGGCAGGACAGTGCCGAGCCAGGACACAAACCATCCTGAGCCTTATTTTTAGCTTTGGGGAAAATCCCTTGGATCCACATGGTAAACCCAGTGGAAAGCAAAGAGAGGTAAGGGGACCAATATCCTTCCTCGGAGCTATGGTGAGAAGATCACATAAGCCTTTCCTGTATCCCTAAGATAAACTTTTACAGTTGTGTGGACCAGGTTGCCTGTGGTACAGTGAGACCAAACCGTGTGAAAGGAAAAATAAGCTAAAGGAAACCTGTTGAATTGCTGTTTCCATTTCAAATTTTATTTTATGTCTTATTTATTGTTGTTCTTATCATCTTGAAAAATGTGCCCACTTTCTACCTAGTCATTACCCCTAGCAATTTCATTCTTCTAGCTCTGCCTGGAGAAATGTGAAGACAGAGGTCTTTTGTAAATTCACCTTCAGCCACAAGGTGGCAGTATGAACCATGTGATGGCCTGGTTAAGAAATTTTCTCTGGCTTCAAACCACTGTAATGGATAAGTTAGGTTTTAGCTTATATAAGGGAGAGAGGGGGTGAGGGAGGAGAGAAGAAGGGAAGGTGGGAGTAAGGGGAGAGAAAGGAGAGAAGGAGGGGAGAGAAAAAAGGGAGAGAGGAATGGAGAGAGGGAAGGAGAGAGGGAGGAAGGAAATGATAGGAGATGCTCAAAGGAAACTTTTCATCGAATTACTACATTTCTAGTAGAACAAGGTTTGCATTCGGGTTGGGATTGAAACACTAAAAGCTAACAAGCAGACCAACTGGAAAAATGCTGCTGCTGCAGCTTCCTTCATGAGCACCAGATAATATTTCCAGCCTATTCCTTCACAGAGGTGCAGATAAGAACACCTTAGTGTGGAAAGAACTTACACCAGGGGACAGGATTACCTGTAAAGAGCGCTCCATCCAATCGTTGTTCTGGAACTGCAGTGAGTAAGTCTCCTGATCCAAGAGCAGAGCCATCCAGCCATACGAATTAGACAATGTGTCGCCTACGTACTTGACCGTGATTGTCTTATTTTTGCCGTCAGTCACGATTAGATTCTTAGGAACCTCGAGGGCCTTATCTCTATAGTGAATTAGAAAGAAAAGAATTCGTAAGTAAAAGTTCCCAGTCAGTGCCTGGGAGTTAGCTCAGCAGTTAAGAGTACTTGCTGCTCCTCCGTGGGACCAGATTTGAATCTCAGGATCCACAGGGCTGCTGGCAACTGTATCTAACTCTAGTTCCAGGGGACTCAACTCCCTCTTCTGGAGTCCATGGACACTTCACATAAACTGTGCACAGACATACATGCAGGCGAAGCACACATATAATTAAAATGAATGAATAAATAAGCTCTAAAAAATTAATTCCATGGTAATTTTCCCATTCTATATCAAATGCCTTCCTCTTCCATGGTCTGTATTCTTCCCTGCTGGTGATATCAGGAGGGTTCTACATATGTGTCCACGGTGTTCACAATCTATGCAGATCAGAAGTCTAGGAGACTGCCACCAGAAGCCTTGCATAGATTAGACCTCAGTGGTGGAAGTGGGTAGGCAACATTCGTATCTGAAATCACTAATAAATGTCACCTTAATGTCCACACGGGCTAGAATAAAATACGACTAATTTAACAATTGTCTACAGTAAGAATTCTGCCACGTAGTAAACTTCTTAACAACAGAGAACACATTGTTTTGAGTAATTTGATTTCCTAGATCTTTCATGAGCCCAGAGCCTGCTGGGTCTAAACTACTCAGTACCCTTCTCCTACTGCCCAAGAGAAATGACTTCAGTAGTGTTCCCTGGAATGAAGATCCTAGCATCTCTCCCAGGGCCTGGTCTACTGCATGAACATACTGCCGTAACTGACCCTTGATGCTCCTGGGTTTGGTGACCTCTGTGTTTGCACAGGGTTCTATGCACACTGCTGACTATCTGGCTTCTTATAAAATGGAGACGGGTTGGATAAGGTCTTCCAATAGCAGCCTGCACTATCTTGCTTACTTTTTTTTAATTTTATTTATTTTTTTATTAAAAATTTCTGCCTCCTCCCCGCCTCCCTTTTTCCTCCCCCCACTACCCATGCTCCACTCCCTTCCCTCTCCCTCTCCAGTCTGAAGGGCAGTCAGTGTTCCCTGCCCTGTGGAAAGTCCAAGGTCCTCCCCACTCCATCCAGGTCTAGGAAGGTGAACATCCAAACAGGCTAGGCTCCCACAAAGCCAGAACATGAAGTAGGATCAAAAACCCATTGCCATTGTCCTTGGCTTCTCAGCAGCCCTCATTGTCCACCATATTCAGAGAGTCCGATTTTATCCCCTGCTTTTTCAGTCCCAGTCCAGTGGGCCTTGGTGAGCTCCCAATAGATCAGCTGCACTCTCCGTGGGTGGGTGCACCCCTCGTGGTCCTGACTTCCTTGCTCGTGTTCTCCCTCCTTCTGTTCCTCATTTGGACCTTGGGAGCTCAGTCCAGTGCTCCAATGTGGGTCTCTGTCTCTAGCTTCATGCATCGCCAGATGAAGGTTCTATGGTGATATTCTTGCTAACTTTTATAAAGCGTTGTATACAGAGCTTATTTTACCAAATGAGGAAACTGAATCAGACTGTAGTAGAACAATCCCTAGACCTCCTGACTTGTTCTGGGTAGCCCATCCCAGAAAGTGATTTTGAAGACTTTATTAGAACATAAATATATCTAGTCAAAAGTTCAGACTCTGAAAATAAAAGAAAATGGAAACAAAAAAAATGAGGATGTTTTTAAAGTTCAATAAACATATAGCTGTATTTTTCACCTTTTGTTCAGATTTCATGAGAACTTTTCACCATGGCATTTAGCCACATGCAAATAATGACTCTCTGAAAGGAAGGGGAGATGAGACAGAGAGGCTCAAGACTTCTCACAGTGAGATGGAACCTGAATGCATCTAAGCCCAGATCATAACGCAGTAGTTTATTAATAAAGAGGAAACATTTGTGTAGAGACAGTCCTTACTACATCACCAAACTTGTCATGATCTCCTGAGTTCAAATGAATCCCTGCCTTTGCCTCACAAGTACTTGAGATTAGAGAGATGCACCATTGTAACTAGATAAAAACGGGAATAGTGAATAGTGGGGCAAGGAGGAGACACGGTAAAGGATCTCAAGTTGCAGCTCTCCCTGGGCCACAGAGAGGGACTCTGTGTATGCTGGGTAGTTTCTGTCCCCTTGACACAAGCTAGGGTCGTCTGGAAAGTCAGAACCGGGATTGTAAAAATGCCTCCATAAAACTGGATCATAGGCAAGAAAATGGGGCATTTACTTGGTTAATTATCAATGTGGAGGGCACAGCCCACTATGGGTTAAGTCATCATTGGTTGTGAGTGTCTAAGAAAGCAAAGCGAGCAAGTCGCCGTTTTTAAAGGAATAATACATGGGAGCAAGGCACTCCTCAAAGATCCTCCTCAACGGCTTCTGCTTCCGTTCCTGCTTCCAGGTTCCTGCCAGGATTCCTTTCTTGACAGACAATGATAGGGACCTATAAGCCAAATAAACTCTTGATTCCCAAGATGGTTTTGATCACGATGTTTTAGCAAAGCAATAGGAAGCAGACTAAGATTTTTTTTCAAATAAACAAAAGGAAATAAAAAATGGCTTTGCCAGTTAGAATAAAATGAAAATAGTTAGAAGTAAAATACAAAGGTAAACTGTATACCTCAGCATGTGTGAACTTGGGAATTTATTAACCCTTTAAATTTTGGCTTCTTTTCTTCTGGCATGAAGACAACGCATTCTTGATTCCTTACCATCTGTTTGAAATCCTAAACTGTCACGGGTATAACACGATAACAAAACTGCCTTTTGACATTGAGGCAGAATTGTTACCAACAAAGTACAAATTGAGGACTACACTATCAAATAAAACAGACTAAATTAAAGAAGTTTCATGCTTCAGTATGTTTGAGACTTCTGATGGTGTGTACTGAGTGCCTATGGTCTTCTTGTGGCTATGGGTCAATGACTCGGCATGAAGGGGAAGTTCACTGTGATGCCTTGTCATTTAACACAGGACTATAGGCTTTAATGTTGCAGGCCATTCTCCCGGGTATTTCTTGTGAGATTAAACACATTTGTTTCCCCTACTAATGAAATAAGAGGAATCAAAAAACCCTGTTGCATTTGAATTAGATAACTATTCTGTCCCAGGATTTACCTAGGTGGTATTACCTAGATCACAATAAGCTTAAAGGAAGTACTTTTCCATCTTTATGTTTTAGACACCTAGGATTTACCTCACCGATTTCTACTAGGATTTGTAGTAGAACTAACTATTAGTCAAGTCTTAACTTAAATTCTTAGAACCAGAATGGACACGTACAAAGTTTGCTCCAACTTTGAATCCAAGGTCTAGTCTCCCCCATTGCCTTTCATCCTCTTCCTCTTCCCAATTAATGATACATTCATGTTCCACTCTTAGAATTTTATAGTACATTTTTAATATTATTGTTGTTTGAGACACGGTCTCATCATATAGTCAAGGCTGACCTCAAACTCACTGTTCAGGCCAGCTTTGAATTCTCCAGCTCATCATCACTACAGTTAGAACTGCAGAACTGTAATATTTAGAAAACCCTTTAGAATAATAAACATTTTTCTTCATCTCTTTGCTATGTATCATCCAAACTGTACACCTTCTGGTTGGAGTCACGAGACCTAGGAGTGTACAGCCGAATTTGTGCAACTAATACATTGAAAAATGAAAAAAAAAAGACATCTAAGAAATAAATGTAAAACGAAAGTGATACGAGGAGAAAAAAGTTTCAAGCAAGAAACATGAAGGAGATAGATATATCAATCAGCTCTCGCAAGCACTATGATCCAATTTGAAGTGGGATTCTCCACAGTTCAGAGATCAGGTCTATATGAGCCATCTTCAATAGTGACTCTTTCAGTTTCTATAGGGACAGAAAGACTGAATAATGAACTGCACAGCCTAATCCAGAGGAGACTAAATGAGATGTCAAAACTTCTAATCATTGATCTGCTATGTTAAATTGTCTTTCACGCAATAACATTCAAAAGATACTTGTTCAATGAATAAACAAGTGATGTGATAACTGTGTCTGAATATGCTGACTGGCTACTGTGTGATGTGTCTGCCTAATGAAGGTTCAATACAGAGAATCATACAAGTGTCAGATGAATCCTAAACTTATTAACCAAAGATTAGCAGTTGATTATAACTTAACAGAATTTGTTAAGTCAACTCTAAGCTATATACTATTTACCAAAATGACTCAGACCTTTAAAATGTTGCATTTGGAAACCCTCTTTGTGGCATGAACAATGTGCTTTGAGTAAGTCATGATTTTTTAAAATGCTGAGGTTTTCATATAAACTCTCATCTCTTCTACCCATGTTTTGTCAGTTGAACCACTTTAGAAAACATCTTACTTTTCTTTTTCAAATGTTTGATGACCTATGAATGTCTACGAGCCTTTGCTTCTGAAAGGGTTTCCTACTTCTGCTACCCTGGTACTTCATAACTTGGAGGTGTTCATTACAGACACCACAATGGTCAGATCCTATAGGTAGTCATCTTTTATGAGATTTATATGATGTTGCTGCTGCCCAGGTTATCGTGGGGATTTGAGACTTCTTCATCTTCCAGGATGCAGCAGTGGTTGACCTTGGCATCCATCTAGCCTGTGATGTTCCTCAGGGTCTTGTAGTTCTGGGTTTCACGGCACTGCTTGCTTAGGTCTTAGTGAGTTCTACCAATGTGTAGCAAAATCTGTTGAACAGCTCCATATGCAAGGCACAGTAGGCCTTCACATACCAAGCTGTGTTTTAAAATCTCGTTGAAATCAAAGTAATCTCCAAGGACTAGGCTCTGCCTCTTGGTACCATAAGCATCATCTAAGCTCCATAAGTCATTGAAGCAGCTACAATGAATATGAATAATACCATCATGCCCAATATGCTGGGACAAGTACTTTTCTATTTCCCATTCCTTTTCCTGAGCCAATTATTCACCATTTTGGTCCACTATGATCTTGCTGAGTTGCTGATGTTTGGAGACATCTACCTCCATAGTCAACCCAAAGTTGACAATTATCCAATAAGCATTAAATTCCTCCTCATGGCTCATCTTTATGAACAGCAACCTCTCTTTGAGAGTTTTAATTTCCATCTCTCCTGCAGTCAAATGATACTGGTATCATCAGTGACCATGAAGAGCCTATAATAGTTTCTCTCCAAAGATCAGAACATAGACTAATTACTTTTCTCTTGCTGTGATAAAATACCATAATGACAGCAACTTATGGAAGAAGGAGAAGGAATTTATTTTGGCTTATGCCTCTAGAATGATGAGAATCTATCATGGTAGGAAGGCACGACAACAAGTGTGGAATGAACGGGAATTTAAATGCCTCAATCTTCAATATAAGCATAAAACCAAGAGAGAAGAGAAAGTGTCTGAGGCTATAAATACTCAATTCAACCTCCAGGGATATATTTCTTCCAGCAAGCCTACACCACTTAAACCTCCCCAAAGAGCACCACCAATAGGAGATCAAGTATTCAAATACTTCTTGGTGCCCTAGGAGAAGCGAAGCAATTCTCATTCAAATTATGATAACATATAACCAGCTCATCTCACACCTGACCTAAAATAATGAGGAACAATACAATTTGATCTCCAGAAGGCTATTGGTGTTAACCACTGGATTTACAAAGGTCTGAGCACTCAGCTCTTTGGTAGTCTTGAATATAATCCCTCCCCCCACACACACACCTCTGGCCTGACGCTCCTTTTCCTCCATGCATTCCCAAATTTTGTTCTTCTGCCTTCAATTATCAGTCTCTCGCTTCCTGGAGGAGGTCATACATCCATTAAATTTTTTCATGGTTTCCAAACTCTCAATGTCACCCACCTCCACCTAATACCCCAGCATTACCACAACCAGGTACCCCTGGAGTATCAGGTACCCTAAGAGAAGATATAATAGAGCACTGACATCTAGTCATCTGCTACCCATAGATCCTGCATATTCAGAGATCACATTGCTGGCTAGCCAGACTCAGGTTGGATAACCAAAAGTAACAATTGGTGGAGAAGGAGGTGGAAGATGCAGTAGAGCTTATGTTATTTAAGGATAAAGATCAGAAAACTAGAACTTAAGTTTGGGTCAACAAAACTAATTTAAATAATATACTAAATGAAAAAAATGTTCAAATACTTTGAACATACATGATCTGTATTTCTAATTGTTTTTCTAGTTATCATTTATACCATTTTGTAGTTATTTAAATCTTAATATAGTTCAACACAGTCAGATAGGTTTTTAAGAAATTATTCTTAATTCTTAGGAACAAGAATGTGTCCCAAGGACCCCCTTGTCATTTTGACTAGAGCTAGTTATTTATCAAATTTCTATAATTATCTTTTCTATTAATCAATTAGGCTGCTAATTTCTAGATTCATTTTATAGATGTTATAATTAAGTTCCTTTAAAAAAAATTGAGTACATTTTCCAGTTTCCTAAAGGCTTTTATAAACATGTTTCCTCTTTAAATATTGTCAAAACTCTGATGCCATTATGAAGTTCTACTTGTCTTGTGACCCTTTGGGCCATCCATTGAGTATTCTTCTCTTCTGTCAGCACACAATAACGAGATAATGGCCACTAGGTAAATCAGGGACACACCACTACACACTTGAATCTAAACCAACTTTCTTCTTCCTTCCAAGACAGCTCCTGTAGAGCGCTGAGCCTCCCAAGCCTCTCTCATCCATCTCAACCATTCAGGGTGTGGTTTGCTAGGCAGCCATGAGCAAGCCAACTTTCTGTAGTGTAAATAAAGAAGTAGGTGCCAAGCATGTGTTCATCACAGCTAGTGGCATAGTCATATTGCACATTCTAAAGAGCAAATCAAAATGTAAAAGACCCATTTCCCTGCAGGTAAGATTGACCACTGCCAGGGGCCGAAACGTTGAAATCAGATCAAGTTCTATCCTTCTGGGCCAAATGTCAGCATTGACAGTGGTGGGCTACTCTGAAAGGCACCAAGAGAACATCAAGAGTCAAAGAACACCATGAAGAGAATTTACCAACCATAATTACTACAATCTTTGCTTGCCCTAAATAGCCACCAATTTCCCTGTGCCCTAAATAGCCACCAATCTCCCTCTCTTTACTGTTAATGAAGCAAAGGAGCACAAAAGTATTTCTAATTTGGAGGAGCCAAGGGAGTCTGCATGGGCCATTAGCAGCAGAGAGCTTCATTACTAGGGGAAGAAGTCTCTCCCTGAACTTCGCATGGCTTTATGTGCAAGAAATCAGGAGGCAACCAGTCAATTTTAAATGTTAACCCTTACGTTCCCATGGGCAACAATTCCTGTACACAATCAGAAACACAAAAGGACTCTGAGGCTCCCAGGCTGCATTTTCTTTCTTCATGAACGTGTCCTGCCTAATAGCAAGCTTTGTTAAAGGACTGAATGCTGTGCAACGAAATACGGTTATGTCTAACCCCATTGACATCTATTTTCTCCCATATCTCCCTTACCACTCCCCCCTCTACTACACGTATGTTTTTCTTTTTTTTACTGTGGTTATTGACTCATTGAGTTCAGTCATTTGTGTCCATATGTGCATAGCTATAGAAACATCTTCTGCAGCATGAGAATTTTACCAGCAGCTACATCCTCCAAACAGCGATTCCTTTTAAATATTTTATCTATTTATTTTATATGTATAGATATCTCCTTTTATGTATGTATATGTACAACATCAGTGTCCTGCCCTTGGAGGCAGGAAGAAGGCATTGGATCTTGGGGATTAGCGTAACTTATAATTGTGAGCTGCCATATGTATGCTGAGGATTGAATCCAGGTCCTCTGAAAGCACAGCCAGTGCTCTTAATCACTGAGACATCTCTCTAGCCCCAGGAATGATTCTTTTTAATTAAGTGATATGATTCATTAGAATACTAATGTATTTATTGATAAAACTTCCAAACAAGCATAACAATTTATCATCTTAGTTGCTTAACAGTAATGTAATTCAGTGGCCATATACTGTATAGAACTGCTGGATGTATAGTGCCTACAAAGGATTTGTTAGGTCATCAAACAATACCAGTGGGAACAAGCACTAATTCCTTCATTGTGTTTAGCATTAGTTGGGATTTTCTGAGGGTCCATATCTCTACATATTAAGAAAAACACTGCATTGAACTCTAAATATTATCAAATCTGAACAACTGAGAAAAAACCTCTATAATTATATATTTCCTAAGCCAGATATATAATAGCTGGCCATAATGTTGCCACAAGCAACTTCTAGCTATTTATACTTGCTGCTGCATGCACAGTTTTTATTGCAAAAAACAGAGCAAAATCAAAATTTTGAGCAGCACCAGCAAATCTTGGTGACATGCCTTTTCATGAGCATCCTTCAAAACCATTCTCAGCTCAAAACACCCCCCTACATTAGCCTACCTGCCAACCTCTCACCAGCCACTATACACTGACATTTTACACTATTAATTGTTTTTCCATTGTCTGTGTTTGTGAGAAAGGGGGAAAGGGAGGGAGAGAAAGAATAAGAAAGTGCCGTCAAAACATCGGAGTATTCTGCCTTCTGAGAAAGGCAACAATAAATGTAAAGAAAGGGGAGAGTACAACATCAGTCTTCCACAAACTTTCAAGAACTCTCATGCCATCATATTGCATGGTTGTAGAGAGTCAGAACGTTTTCTATAATCAGCCTCGTGTTTCTGAAGAGTACGGCCCACTAACTTACCTCCATGAATTCAACTACATCTTTCTATCTTTGTGTAAACTTAGCAAAGGTAAAACTTAGTATAGAGGAACCTGAGTGATGGCTCCATAGTTCCTCAAAGGTACCTTGTGCTTTTTGCAACTGATTCCACTCTTTCCATGTTAAGATGCTACCTGTCACTTATTCCATTTTAATCTGTGAGGAATGATGTTCCTTTACCGGCCATGCTACTTGGATGACACTGTATACACTGTGTTCTCTCTTGTCCATGCCTTATGAATCTAGTTAAAAAGCCTTCTTCAAAAAGAATGCATCCTTAGAATGATGCAACTAGAAGGTAGGAAACCATTTAGCAAGGTTATTGAAAAATAATTGTGCCTGTATTAGGTAGGAGGATAGGCTAAGATCTATGTTCTCACCTGGTACTGGGCTTAGCTCACTGATAAACAGCAGCTTATTGGCCTTTCTCGAAACTTCAAGTTCAGCATCTTCAAATAAACCAAATGCAGCTCTGTTCATCATGTAATGATGCAAATGCCACAAATCAAGTCTTTTTATTCTGAAATGTTAGTTGATAAACATTTCACAAAATTCAGTGATTGCATAGTAGTATTATTTGTGTGCCTCAGTTTGGGGTTCATTGTGATTGTTAAATAATGTCCTGTTCTATTTGTGCAACCTCTGTTGCCAAGACAGGATAATAAATCTTAAAATCATCCTGTCTCACAGGGTGCTTCGTTAAAGGACTGAATGATACCATTAGTGATGCTATGCCTATTTATCCCTAGGAAGGAGAGTTAGGTGATTATTAGAAGAAAAGCTAGGCCAAAATTTCCATTTGAACTCTTCTTAACTTTTGCAGTCATGGAGGCAGGGGGTGCCTCATACTTTGAACACTAACACATTAAGAGCAGTTGCATAGGTAAAAACTGAACGCAAGCACGACAGGAGAGAGTATTAAGCAGGATCTAAGAATCAAGGTGATCAACAAGAACATCACCCTTTCCTTTCCTGGAAGGAGCAAGGGAGAATCAGAGGACACAGTGAACCAAATATTCGGTTACAAGTGACTCAGATTCTATCCCCGTCCAGGGGATTTTACTGAATTAGCATAATACCACGTGATTACTGGAAATCATTTCCCTTTCTCCAGATATTTGATGGATACATTTGAGCATGGCTAATTGCTTTACTAGGTGCATTTTCTCATAAATATAAAACCCTATATCACTCTTTTCCATTATAGAATGCCTACGTGTAGTTTTCTGAATAACAGGTGCCACATAGACTTTTTAAAGGTGGGGCTCATTGAGCACTTGTTGTATGTCTGAGAATGACCATGTGAAACAAATTCCATTATGCTCATTTTACCAATGTGAGAAATGAAGCGAGAACAGGTTAAGGGACTTGTTGTAAGGAACGCACACAGGAACCTGAGAAGCTGGGATTCGCAGCTGCTTCTGCATCCTTCAGTTTCTCAAGGCTAATGCTGTATTCAGGCATCTGTCCTCACCACACTTGACGTGTAACCTACAAAGCTCAGTAAGATCAAGTGACCAGCCTACAATTTTCAAACGCTTACTCACCCCCATCCATTCTCTAAATAGAATGCAAAATCAAAGTCTGATGTGTTAATGTCTAAACAAAATGAAGATTGTTGAAGGCTCTAAGTGTCTTGAGACCAACAAGTGAAAACAAATGTGTTTCCCAGTTGACAATTGTGAGGCTTAAATTCTTTTCCGCTCCCTCATTGCATTCTCCCCTCCCACAATAAAATCTCTACATCACCAGGGAAAGAAAGCATTTGCAGAGGTTGCCAACAGATTGGGGGATGGGGGTGGGGTGCAATGAAGAAAAGAATTAGCTGTTAAAATATATACTCTAATTAACTGATAGCCCCAGGATAACAAAACACTATAAGACACCATGAAAGGGCACTAAGGGTTATGTGATTTCTAAAATTTTGGAGATAAGGATTAAAGCTAGCATTTTAATACCTCGATCTTCTGAAGAAAAAGTAAACATCACGGAGATCTCATAAACATGGACATAAACCATGAAAAATAAGAGCATGAGAAGAACATTTGGGGGTGACAATTTTTTTTAATTTATATAAAACTAATTTAAGTCAATGTGTGTTCAGTGTTGTATTAGCACCAAAAGACATACAACAAACAAAACTACCCGGTTACCCTCCTTAACATCTGCAAAGGAAGGCAGCTTATAAAACTGCGCAGGAATTATGAGTATTGATCAGAGGAAGTCTAAAGAGAGAGCACACAACAGGGTTAACAGAGTGCACAAGATGCTAGGGGAAACTCATCAGAGAAAATCACCTCCATGCTGAGCTCATGAAAGCTGAACCTTATGAACAGAAACAGGCAAAGAGGTAAACATGGGACAGAAAGCTGGGGAAATAGGGTGATGCCAAGGCCTTATTCAGGTAGCAGATATAAAGAGCTGGAGTGGTTTTGCCTCAGGAAGCTGTTGAAAGCACATTTTAAGTGAGGGAAAGAAAGGGAAAACCAGGTCTGTTCAGATGAGGGCATCACCAAGTGGCAAGCAAAGAAGGGTCTGTTAGCACAAAACTAAAAGATAAATAAAGCTGGACTAGAGCAGGCAATAGCCAAAGGAAAAGACACAACATGGATCTCTCTTAGAAACAAACCTCTGTAAGCAGGTCAGACTGGAAAAATCCCAGGTATAGATAGAGAAGGTAGGAGAATTGCTGAGACTTTGAGGCCAACCTGGGCTAATTTGAGATCAGGAGTTGATTCCTTCGGTTTTTTTTTCTCACTCTGCTTAGGATTGTTACAACTTTTCAAATGTTTGTGAGTGTGTTTCCAAATTAATTATAGTATCTTTTGCTAGTTCCATAAAAAATATCTTGAAAATTTAAAGGGAGGTTATGTTGAGTCTGTAGGAATGGGAGATATTTTCCTCTTCTTCGTTGTCTTTTGTCAGTGTCTTAATGTTTTCACTGCAGAGGTCCTTCACTGTTTTAGTTAGATATATTTCTAGGTATTTTTTATAGTTATTGTGAATGAGATTTTTTTCTTGATTTCTTCCTTAGAAAGTTCGTTATCTTATATCCAGTACTGAAAGTTTTTTTTCAGGTCTATGAGTTCACTACCAAAGTCTATAGTGATGTTTCAGGAGAGACTCAAGCTATTTGCTAACAGGGATACTTTTAGGGTTGCTTTTTTCCTTTTTGTGTAACTTTTACTGTTTCTCTTGTCCAATTTCTCTAGCTAAGACTTTTACCATTATTCTAAAAAAAATCTTATTATTATTTCAAAAAATTTGTTTTCAGCATATTTACTATAATGTTGGCTAAAAGTCTGTCATGTGTATTATGTTGAAATATTTTTCTATTTCATCATGAAGAGGTAGTGAACTTGCCATAGGCTTTTTCTGCATGGATTTTGATGATCATGTGATTTCTGTCCTTACTTCTTCAGCAGAGAGTTCTGTTCAACCTGGTTATTCAAATACAGGAAAATGAAACTAGATCCACACATCTGGCCCAACACAAACACACACAAAATATTCAAACTAAGTTACACAAAATTTAAAAGATTTTGCACAGCAACAACAACAACAAAGAAAGGACGGAAGAGAAAAGGGAAAGAAAAATCAGTGAAGCAACAATACAACCTGTAATGGGGGAACAAACAAAAGCTTGCTAACTAGAGTGCAGACAAGGCATTAATATTTAGAATTTGCAAAGACTTTTTTAAATACCAGGAAGAGAAAAGAAAACAAATCAATTAATAGGTAAGTATAACAACTATTTAAAAAGACAGTTTTCTGGAAAAAGAAATACCAATGGCTAATAAAAAATTAAAATGTATTCAACATCCTCAGTCACCAGGCGTATGCCTAAAGTTAAAACCACCTTGACATTATATCTTACGGTAATCAGAAAGACCATTATCAAGGTAGCAAACAAGAGCAAGTGTAGGTGATTTGTGAAGAAAACCCTTCACTCACTCCTGTGGGAACGTCAAATTGGTATGGCCACTATGAAAACCACTGTGGAGGTGCCTCACAAAAACAAAACTATAATACCATATGATCTACTTATGCCACTTCTCGGTAGAGACCTAAAGGATTATGAGTCACCATTCCAGAGACACTTTGATGTCCATGCTCATGGATATAGTGGCCACATTTGCTAAGAAACTGCATCAACCTCGATGCCCATCTAATGATGAACGAGTAAATAAAATGTAGACCATACAACGGTATTTCATTCAGCAGTCAGAAAAAAAAAATAAAATCATGATATTCTCAGGAAAATGGATGGAACAAGGAGTTATTTTGGTAAATGAAGTAAGACTGACTTAGAACAAGACCCATAAGATTCATCACACACAGGGAATCTAATTTTAAACCTATGTGTGCATTTGCATGGTATGTGTCCACAAGTTCTTATCTCATATGCACAATGTAAATTAAAACTCTCTCTCTTTCTCTCTCTCTCATCTATGTGTGTGTATCTATCTTTTATGAAACTAGCAATGGAACCATGAAATCGGAGATAAAAACTCCTAAAATGGGTAAAAGAAAAAAGAAAGGTAATGAAATAGTTGTGTTCCTTCTCATCCTACTGCACATACTGGCTTTGTGGGAGCCTAGGCAGTTTGGATGCTCCCCTTACTAGATCTGGCTGGAGGTGGGTGGTCCTTGGACTTCCCCCAGGGCAGGGAACCCTGATTGCTCTTTGGGCCAATGAGGGAGGGGGACTTGATTGGGGGAGGGGGAGGGAAATGGGAGGCGGTGGCGGGGAAGAGACAGAAATCTTTAATAAATTAGAAAGAAAGAAAGAAAGAAAGAAAGAAAGAAAGAAAGAAAGAAAGAAAGAAAGAAAGAAAGAAATAGTTGTGACCTGAAAACTAAGGGGGTAGGTGGTGGTTTGATAATGATACCTCAAAGGAGTGTGTATTTTAATGCTTGTTCCACAACTGATGGAATGATTTGTTAAGGATTACGAGCTATGGCCTTGCTCGAGGAGGTATGTCACTGGGGATGGGCTTTGAGGTTTCAAAAGCCAAGGCCTTCCTGAGTAAATGTCTCTTCCTCATGCTTATGGATCAAGGTGTAAGCTCTTAACTACTGCTCTGGCACCATGCCTGCTTGCCTGCTGCCATGCTTCCTGTCATGATGGCCACAGACTCTAACCCTCTGAAACTGTAAGTCACAAGTAAATTCTGTCTTCTATAAATTGCCTTGCTGACAGTGTCTTATCATAGCAATAGAACACTAACTAAGACAGGGTGACTACTTGAAGTGATGGAGGGGATCAACACGAGGGTAGGCTGGTGTCAGAGTTGAGGGTAGGTAGGGGTAATGAATGAAAGCAAAACATAAGTAAACACATATATGGAAATATTGTAATAATCCATTCTATTTTGTGCTAATATTAAAAACACTTTTTAAATAGAAGGAGGATAAGAAATAAAAAGGTAGGAAGGAAGGAATGAGGAAGGGACAGGAGAAAGTAAGAGAGGGGAGAGGGAGGGAGAGGAAAAGGGAGAGAAGGAACCTGGTAGTCAACTAATGGGACAAAATAGGTTAAACAAAAAACAGATAACTTGTGTGTTTGGTTAAGACCAGCATTTATCTTGGTGTGGTCTTAGGCACCCATGGAGGAGCAATTCTGTGGAGTAAAGACATTAGTCCAAGCAATCACACTGAGTTTGAAATGGATGTAAAATACACAAGCGGAATTAGTAGAGGTAAAAGCAACCCACAAATACCAGTCACAGATCTTTCTCATTTGAAATTTTGTAGTAGACACTTTTATTTAAAAAGTAAAAAAGGAGCACTAAAAGTAAATCTGATCATAGAGTATCTCAATGTGCCCTAAATCGCACTTCAGCATCACCAGCAACAGCAAGTTGTTGAAGCTTGTGACATTATCTTTTCATAACATCCTAGAAATATGATGTCTAATTTATCCTTAGAGCACATCACAATTTATACTAGCCATATTTCATATGTTCAGTAACCACATGTGTTAACATATCAGCCAATGAAGATTGAAATGCGGTAGAGCAGTTGAACTTGAAGAAACATTGGGGAATTATCACTGAATGTGAAAATAACTCAGATGACTTGGGAAGCACATATGTTTTTGAAGGAAAAGGAAGGTTCCCAGATTCTCTAAAGACAACTGCATTTAACGGCCAGAGAAAGGAGTGGATGAATTCAAGAAAACAGTGTTTTCCAGACACAAAATGGCAGATGTACATATGAACTCACAGAGACTATGATAGCATGAGCAATATCTGTGTAAGTTCAAGCCAGACAGGATGCCATCAAGGAAGAGAGGAAGAGGACATCAGTCCCACCACTAGCTTAGGAGCTATTGGCAATTGATTAATGCAAAGGAAAGCCAGATTTCTTCAATGGAGTGGCATCTAACATATCAATCACACACTAAGAAAGGCTCCAATCCCCAGGAGTAGAAGGTCAGCATAAACCAAAGCAAGAAAGGTTTTGAGGAAGTTGGGAGGAGGGGGTGAAAATGATCAAAACAAACTGTATAAAATTCTTAATGAAAACCTTTAAAAGAAGGTCTAAATCAATAAAAATATTAAAAAGATCTAAAAGCATACATGCACACACGCACACAAACCCACACTATTGACAGCATTATATATGTAATTATACATAAAAGCAGAGGAAAATATTCATGTCAATCTGGAGACTGGAATAAAAGAGGGATATAAGAGTCAAGATGGCTCTGTGGGTAAACATGCCAGCCACCAAGTGCGAAAATCTAAGTCCAATTCCAGGAACTTACACAGTAGGCCCTTCTCCTCTGACTTCCATACGTGTGCTATGGCATGCACACACATCCTCCTCCACACACAATAAATAAATGGAAATGTAACTCAAAATTTTTAAAAGAAAACTCCTACAACTCTGGGCCCTTTCATCACTAGGGAAAGTGTTGCTGACATAGTAGTCTAGGATAAGGTCCTGTATTGAGATCATCATCCTGGGTTCCTAGAAAAACGTTGCTAGAAGCAGGAGCTTGGGAATAAACCCTCCCCACGATACCAACGACGTAGGAATCACCATGAAGATGAAGCATGTTGTCACTTAACAAATAATAAATATGACTCTGCCTTGTACAAGGCAGCCATTTGTTCTTCACTTGGACACTGAGTATTATGACCAATTTTAAATATTTACTTGCTTCTGTCAAGCAAACTGTTGGTGTTGAGTCTGGGAAAGTTCTAGCACAGACGTGGGCTCCAGTCAGTGCAAGGAAGACAGTGAGTGACAGGATTCTAAGATCACTCACATCCAACAAAGAACTTAGGGATAGTGAGTGAAAAGGAGATAGAGATGGGGTCTAACAAAAGAAATCACCCCAAGTATTGGATGTTAGCAAACGGGAGGAGAGTGGAGCTTTGTTTGTGCAGCTATATAGAGCCTTGCTCTCTGCCCTTTGGGGACTGCTTGCTGAGAGAAGGGAGAAACAGTTGAAAGTAAAGAAGGCAGCTCTTGCCCCAGGGTAAATAGCACAACAAATTAATCCTTTCTCCAAACACAACAAACTTTGGATCTAAGCTGAATTCAAATTGCTCATTAGCACTGACATGTTCCTAATGAGGTTCTAATGCTCTGGGACAAAGATCAAGCCACTGAGCACAAAGAGGGAGGGGTGAAAGCCCGGAGTGGAGAATTAGAAGGACCAGGGAGCAGGACCACCCAAAGGTTCCTTTGCATCACTTAGGCTTTCTCAGGGGGTCTGAGGTCTGGGGTCTGGACTGAAGGTCTGAAGCGTTTCCCATTGCTGCTGCGTGAGAGCCCATAGACTGCTTTGAACTGCCTGGCTTCACAGCTCATATAATCTAACAGTCTTCTTCTAGAGAGGGCACAAGGGCCATAACACCACCAGGAGCATGCTGCGGTTTCCCTAGGACTGATTTGTGACAGCTGAGCATTTGTGCCTAGACCTGTGAGTTCACTTGAAATTTTGAAATAGAAGTCTGGGTAGAAAAGCAATGAACCTTCTTGGATGTTGTGTACTAAAGAGGTTTCCAGGACATGGAGTTTTGTATTTTAAAACTGGGGAGGAGGTGCATGAAGATCAAACAAGGTCACTATTTCACCCCACCATGAGTCTTTGGGGCGTGTTTGAAAATAACAGACGAGGATGAGCATGACCTGTCTCTGCAGCAAAGGGCTGCACAGCCCCAGAGATCTCCCAGAACAGATGCTGGGACAAGCCTGATGATTAGCAGAGCCTTCTTCACAATGCCTACTACCACTACACACACACACACACACACACACACACACACACACACAAGAGCACCTAAGCAAACCTGAAAGAAAGCCGTTTTAGAAGAAGTTTGACAGATTCATATAGATAAAATCATACATGTACATGATGTCCCTGTTCACTACACAAACCTCTTATTATCATGTAGGGGAAAAATCATATAAGAATAAAAAACACTAACTTTCATAGATTCCCCAAACATGCCTTCAAGTCGGGTTTTTGTGAAAGCATACTGATAATAATGATAATTAATATCAGGCTACATTCCTGAGAATAAAGAAAGCAACTTATTCTCAGCACAAGAAAATCTGAAATGCAAACATCCCCCTCTATCACTCTTATGCTACTTGGTGGGATTTGGGGCCCTTTTGCAGCAGAGAAAATAATGAATACTTTGGAAAGCAGGGAGAGAAAATATTTGGACTATTCAAAGATAACTCTAATTTTAAGTCTTCCAAAAGAAAATGAGAAAATGGACTTTTCTATGCACTCAGTTTGCAGCTAGTACAACCCTGGACTCTTTGACTCTCCCGCCTCTAGAGAACACCGGTTCAAGTAAGTTGCCAGTGTGGTCTGACCGAATTACTTGGCTTAATATTCATGGAGTTGGGACACTTAACAGGAGGAAATAAGTGTGGCTAAATATATACAATGCATTTGAAATAGGTAAAAGGGAGAGCCCCAGACACTCCACTATCATTACCTGGAAATTAAAGAGACCAGAAGCAATCCTATTATGCATTATAAACAGCCCAGCTGATGACTTAATGGTAGTTTGAGTAGCATAACCAAGGAGTCCTTGCTCCAATATTAATAGGAAAGGTATTGTACGGATCCAATAGTTCATGAAATTAACAAGGAAAATGAACTAGACGAAAGCAACCTGGCACGTAAGAGAAGGCATCCACAATTGCTCCCCTGAAGCACACTGAACACTTAAAAAGTGCTTGGGGAAAGTGCATGTATATAAATGAGGATGGCATTATTGGAATTTTTTAAATAGTACTTTCCATTTAAATAAATTTCAAATATTTTGTTGGTCATGAGTCTTTTAAAGAAGAAGCTGTTGACTCAAAATGTCAATAAGCGGTCACGGGCTATAACATCTGACCTCAAGGTACTGACAGCTGCTATTTGAGTCAGCCTAAAACAGCCAGAGATTCGTGGTTTCACAGTGGTCAACATTAGTCCCACTTCACTTTTAGAGAAATAAAAGCTTCAACTCATCAGAAAACAATTCCCCTTCAATATGCTTAGGCCTGACTGAGTGGTATATGTATGCCCATTGACAAGCTAAGAAGTACAGTTAATGCTACTTACAAACGAATAGACATACGATGGAGGACAACAGTTTCCCCACAAATGCTCCCAGGGACAATATGACTGAAGCTTGCATTGACCAAGCATGTATAGGAGAGGGTCTCCATAGAAGGAAGAATGTGACTTCCATTTTTCCCAGACAGGGACCCATCCAAGTCTTCCAAAACTGCTGCGTGAGGAAATGGAAATGCTACTAAATTTGGAGAGTTTTCAAACTTTAATTCTCTGGTCTTCACAGTAAATCCACCTACAAAATAGAAGACAGACTGTTATAAGTGACATGAATCTGTTATTACAGAACTAAATTCACAAGGTTTCTATCAGTACTTTATCTGGAATGTTCTATAATTTCATAATTCATTCAGTCATCCATGAAAGAAAAAAAGAACACAGATATTCTCTTATATCAGGATACATGTGCTAGAGATGTTGGAGGCCAAGAACTGCATGGCCAGCCACTATTCCGTTTATTCTGTAAGGCAGTTATTTTGTTCTAGAGGTAAATTTACTCTCCAAGAAACATTTGACATTCTTTTGAGTTATTATTGTCTGTCACAACTGTCACATTGGTGGCGCTACTGACAACTGAGGAGAATGGGAAAGAGATGCTGTTAAGTTCCCTACAATGAGTAGAATTTTTTAGATAACAAAAGAATAGCCTCAGATATCAATCATACCATGGAGGAAGGGCTCTTCTATTAAGAAATAGAAACAACAAACATTAGTTCTCTGAAGACCAAAGGTGTTACACTCTAACATCTCAATCTTTTGGCTTCCATTCCTCTACCATAGCCTAACCTCATCAATGATACCTCAAACTGTGAGGTTTAGACCTTAATTTTCTTATTATACTCACTTTCGCAACCAATATTTTATTAGCCATTAGTATAAACGGTCTTAAGAACACATTTTTTAAGTACTAGTTCAAGCCACACTTCTCAGCTCATTCTCTCATGTCACAATCATTGCCAGTCCATCTACCTAGGGACATGTTTATACCACACATCCTTATCACTGAAGGATAAAAGCACACAACGCTCAAGATATGCATTACATACTATAGTGTTGTGCACATTATAAACTACAGAAAAAAAAAAACAAATGAGAACAAGATGCTCACAGATGTAACATTTTTGCTCTGCTTATCAGTGGATTACATGCAGTGAAGCAAGCCATGTGTGAAAAACTTCTTAATTCCATATTCTGTAATGCATAACACTTACTAACACCCTCACCTCTATAATTTTCTTATGTTGGACATGTGTTTCATTTCCCAAGGAAAACATGATCTATAAAATCTCTAAGATTCTGCCTCTGTTATTTGTAATACTTGGAAATCAGGCTTTCCTGATGCAGTTTTCTCTTCAACCTTTGATGCCCAAGAGAGTCACTTCTCCAGGGCACACCCATCCCTGGTCCTTCACTGACTGTGTTCAATTCACCAAGACTATACTCTCATCACCCTTTGGAAATTAGGTTCTCAGACACTCATTTTTGAACAAGTATGTGTTTTTCCTGATTGAACCTTCTAGATCCTTATGTAGATCCAATAACAGACAATTTTTTAAATAAATGAAAAGTTCATTTACCCAACATCACCCAGTGATGAGAGCTTCTTTATTCAGTGTCTGATGAATGATATGAAATCATCAGGGAATTGGAGAACTATGAGATAAAGGGCACTTTAATATACCTATGACGATCTCACAGTCTTAAACTAAAATTTCCCGATCTTTGACTCTGCCTACACAGGGGTAAAATAGTAAAGTGGAGACTGGCTGATTATTCATTTAATTAAAAAAACAAACAATTATCTAAATTGGTGATTCAAACCACAAGAGCATATTTACTTGAATTACTTGGTTTGGCTGTTTACAACGATCAGACCAACTAAATTGTTCTCTGCCTCTTTCCACCTTGGCCTATGAGTCCTCCAAGGAGTTATTTCTCACCACTCTGTGTAGCAGTTGACAAGTTAGCAAGAGTTGCCTGTCTTTCTTTGTACACATCACAGCCCAAGTTGCTGAAAACTTCAAGTACCCTCATTCTGGATCTTTCAGCAATGGTGTGTGCAAACCTGTATAAGTTCATGTGCCCATCACCCGTCTAATGGCATTTATTCATCTCACCAACAAAAGTCTTCACTGGGCAACAGTCTCTCTTGCATGAACCAGTTTAAAAACAGGCACTAGACAAGAGAGATGTCTACATTTCATGAAGCTCTGAATCCAGATGAGACATGACAGAATGTCATGGTCACTGAAATACGTAGAGGACAAGGACAACAGATGACATGCAGGGAGCACCTAGCCTCCTGGATTCCTTTGAGGAACATAACAGTTTGTGTTGATATAATCTTGCAACTGAAAGCAATATTGACTCATCAAAGCCTCTGCCACTGTTTGTCAGCCTCACTTGATGCTGGTCTTATTTACCATCTGTCCTGTCTGCTCAAACTTACCCTGTCCTTGGGAACAGCCAGAACAGGTTCTGATGGCCACACAGTTCAGATCAAAATTAACAAAAGTTGTATTAGAAACCGTCAGTTCCCATCTTTTAGGCGTTTTAATCCCAGCTGACATACATAGACTTCCCTACAATTTTTTTTAAAAACAGAAAGATAAACAGAGAAACAAAGTAAGACTAACAGTCATATGAGATGTAGTTGTAATCACAAGTAAAAAATAATTAAAATGAGAAAACTGAAAGCTACATAGTGAAATTATTGAAACATCAAAACACTTGTTACTAATAGATATGAAATAACATATCTAGAAAACAGAAACCATATACCTAAAAAATAAAAATACAGAAAGTCCAATCAAGGAAGAAAGTAAAACATTTCTGTAAAGTGCAAGGGGTGCATGGTAAGTAGGGACATTTGAAAATGTCTAACAGGTAAAATAGGGAAGTAGAATTAAAATACAATATATCAAGTAGAATTTTAGATTTTTTTAAAAAAGTATCAGTTTCAAGTAGCTATGAAAACTACTACAGCTCATGTATTGATCAGGGAATATGAAATGGAGTAGCTACAAGGGAAGCCACTTAGCAGCTTCTCATCATGCCTCATATGGAACAGCCACTCAATTGAGAAGGAACAGTCATACAAAAATCATTCATAAATGCTTATACCAAATGGTTCATTATCACAAGACCTGGAAAACAATTCAAATGGTTTTCAACAAATGAAAGAACAAAAGAACTATGTTTCATTGGTGCAGCAGTATATAATTCATAACCAATAAGAAATAAAATCCTAGTAAAAATAACAAGTTGAATGAATACCTGAAAACATTTGGCACCAAAAGAAACCAATACCAAAATGTTGCATGCCATATGATCTCACTTATGTAATTATTGAGCAAGACCCCTTCCCAACAGAAAGCAGATTAGTGGTGGCTCAGCATTAGTCGTCAGCAGAGGATGTGGTTAGAGAGATGAAGCCCAGGGCAGCTGAGGTTGAGACAACTCTTCTGTATATTGATTATGGTAGTTGTGGTGACACAAATTTATACATGTGTTGAAATGTAGAAAAACACATCAAAAAAGGTTAGCTTCTTTACAGATAATACAGAAAAGGAATCTTGTTTAAATATCCAAAATGACACAACTCTTTCTAGATTTTCCCACAAAAACTTCCTCAGCAAATCCATTCACCTAAGCTATTGGCTCTGAATTTTTCCATTGTTAAAAGTCGTTGCACAATTGAGAACCATTTCTTTTTTAAAAATCTGCAATAGGAAAAAAATGGCAACGAATATAAACAAACAAGGGAAATAAATAAAATCTTGGAACTCAGGACCGCAAGGGGTGCACCCACACACTGAGACAATGGGGATGTTCTATCAGGAACTCACCAAGGCCAGCTGGCCTGGGTTAAAACCAGTTTTGCTGAACATAGCGGACAATGAGGACTACTGAGACCTCAAGAACAGTGGCAATGGGTTTTTGATCCTACTGCACCTTTTGGTTTTGTGGGAGCCTAGGCAGTTTGGATGCTCACCTTACTAGACCTGGATGGAGGTGGGTGGTCCTTGGACTTCCCACAGGGCAGGGAACCCTGATTGCTCTTTGGGCTGACGAGGGAGGGGGACTTGACTGGGGGAGGGGGAGGGAAAGGGGAGGCGGCTGGGGGGAAGAGACAGAAATCATAAATAAATAAATAAATAAATAAATAAATAAATAAATAAATATCTTGATGTAAGTAAAGTTAGTATACAAGTCCAAGGAAAATGAAAACAGTGTAATTAATATGATTCTACTCCTAATAAAGTAAGTGTTGAAAACATCACAAATGTATAAAGAGACAGTACTAACGAAGGGGGCAAGAAGCAAGCAAAAGTTCTCCAGTTCTCCAGACAGAAGTGACTGTCTACCGGTTCGTGGGTGTGAACACACTGCCTGCACCAGGTGAATTATCAACCCATCCTGGGCATGGACGATATAGGAATAGAAAACTGTTGATTGACCAAGCTGGGGAGTTGTATTAAGGATCAGGGATGAAGAAATCTTAAAGAAATGACGGCATGAAAAGATAGGAAAATGGGAATGGAAGGAAGTTGAAAGCAATAAGAAACATGGGGTGTGATAGCAAAAGAGGATAGGTAACGGGGAGTGAGAAGACAGATGAGTAAGAACAAAGTGTGCTGATGTATCTACACAGATATCATGACAAAATGCTGCTTTGTACTTTAGCTTAAACAATTAATTTTTAAAGGAAAATGCGTGGTGGGGAAATGTCTGAAAGGACAGTCAAAGTGGGTGATCTGTTACCAGACACCTGACCACTGCAGAGGACAGGGAAGCACACACACTGGACGTCCCTGTTACCAGACACCAGACCACTGCAGAGGACAGGGAAGCAGACACACTGGAAGGCCCTAGAGCTCTGAATAAAAGGACTAGCTCTTGAAAAGCATCTGCTTCTTTGGTGAATGGCTCAGAGGAAGAGCACTTTAAACCTGAGTTTTTCTCACAGAAGGAGTAAGATGAATTACATGAGCTCAGAGTATAAGTTTTAAAACTCCAAGAGTCTATACAGATTTTTTCAAATGAGGAAAACAAGGTAGAAAATGGTTAGAAACTGTCAAATACCAACAATTCCTGTTGGAAATTCAATAAACAGAATTTGATCATGAGAAAATATTTGGTACAGTCAGAAAATGGAATAATACACAATGACTGGAGTAAATTACTACAGCACGAAAAGACAGACAAAGCTCATGGACATATTATTGTGCCAAAGAAACCCAGGAACAATAATGTGCTCTGTGACTGTGTTATATCGAATAATGAGGAGGAAAAAAATCAATTCATATCACCAGGAGTCTGAATCATGGTTCCCCTTTAGCTGAGGATACTTGTGTTTAAATCTGGGGGAAAGGGAAGCCAGTACAAGGGAAATGGGTAGTGTTTCTTATCAGGGTGGTATATGGTTGATTTGCTTTATTAAGAAAAACACATTGTGATCATTATTGTTATATACAGACATATGTGTGTGAGTGTGTGTGTGTATATGCGTGTGTGTGTGTGCACATACATGCACACACAAATAGATGAGTACAATCTGCTGAACCTCTCTCTCTCTCTCTCTCTCTCTCCCTCTCTCTCTCTCTCTCTCTCTTTTGCTAGTTTTGTGTATTTGGTTTCAGGACTGACCACTATGTACTGGATAACCAATAAGGGGGCTCATCCCTGGGAGAGGCTAATTCTTCTTTCTCCAGCAATTGTGAGTAGCCTGTGTCCAATCAGGGAAAAGAGACTATCAATTTGAGAGCTGGAGGGTATATAGGAGGGATTGGAGGGAGAAAAGGAAAGGGGAAGCTGATGCAATTCTACTTTAATTAAAACTTCACTGACAAAATACATTGTGTGCTTTTCTCTGTAAATATTTTCATATAAAATTTACTTTCAAAGGTAGAACCAATAGGGCGTAAAAGAAGCAGAGGATAAAAGGATAAGTAAAGAAAGAAGGTAAACAAAGCCTCATCCCTAGCTGAGAAGCTTCTGGCCACTGAGGATTGCCGGAAAGGGGAGAGAGTTTCCTTCAGGGCTGTAGCCCCTGAGAAGCTACCCATGATCCAGAGGATGGTCCTATGTCCTTCACTTGCAGGTATCTCTAAGTGGACTCAGTGGATTATCTTTTAGAAAAATTACATGACGATGAGAGTAAATAGTGGGGCAGATAAAGGAGAAGACGGAGTGGAAGGAATGGAGGAGTGGTCTTGATCGTACCCTGTTATATGCATGACTAAAGATCTTGAGCAATAAGAAAAGAAGAAAAAAGATTGAAGTTAAAAAATTGAAGTCTGGAATTGCTGAGGTATAGTTTAGCATCGTTAATGTAATTATAACATCATCACAACCAGCAGGCATGTTAAAAATTTAATCCCAATAGCTAGAATGTCAAAGCATAATGAGTATGTGAGAAATGAGAAAAATATCTTTGAAAAGATGCAACACAGGACAATACAAATCAAGTTAGAAAAATGGGGGAAATGAAAACAAAAATAATGATTAAAACTGAAAGCACAAAACAAGACAGTAGAAAATGCAAATACGTGGGAGACATCAGCACGGATGGTAATTGAAACCGTGAGAGAAAATGAGATTTCTCCCAGCGGGAGCGAGCGTATTGAGAAAAGAGGGGCCCTGCAACAGAATTCAGAGACATGAAAAAGATGAAAGGTCTAAACTGGGGTAGACAAATCCCCAATGAAAATGAGAAATAACCCCTCGAGAAAATGAACGAAGAATGAAACAGCTCCACCAACACCTGCTGAATATTTTAATTCACATTTTATAAATATTTTCAAATGAGTGAAGAAGTTGAAAGTATAGAGAATTTTATGATTAACAATGATCTAGATTCAAGTATTTACACTATGGCATCTTATTCTTATCACCTACTTTTTTCTGGTAAATCACATGGAATGTATTTACAGACATACATTATACCACACCTATACACATAAATGTGCATCATTTAAACACAAGTCTGGTGTAACTATAATGTCATTATCCCATCTGCAAAACTGTCTGGCCACTTTAAACAAATACCAAATTATTTCCAATAGCAACACAAAGACAGCCAGCCTGAAGATACTCAGAAACATAAGGAGACCAAAATTTAAATCCAAACCGGGGTGTTTCTATAAATGAAAGGGGATGACGATTAAACAGGATGTTAAGCATCTAGCCTCAAAAAACTGCCAAACCAAACGAAGATGTGACATGCATCAAGCATTTTTCCTGAATATTAAAAGTATTCTATGCACATGAACACATGGGTGAGAATACCAACACAGACACGAACATGTTTATTTTCCTCTACTCAGAAAAACCATAACTAGTGTCTGTTGGAGGATATGATTATCTTATAATTGAATGCTAACAATCAAATGTGAGTGAGAAGGCCAAATTCTCTGAAATCTTTCATTCTACAAACCCAGGCAAGCTTGGAAGACAGAGGTGGAAATCTTACTCCATAGTCAGTCTAACACCCTCCTTATATGGAATAAAAAATAAAAAAGATGCCTGCCAATAATATAAACTTTAAAATTCATTAATTAAAGACTGTCATTTCTCTTGTTGTGTAGATCATGGGGTTTTTCAGACTCTTCAATACTTTTTTGAATGTTTACTTGATTGTGTATATTTAAGAATTACAGGATCCTGGTATCTAGGTAGAGAGTAAAATAGTTATTGTAATGAGGACAATTAACATATCTGTCTTCCCACACATTTGTTTGTTTGTTGAGAAGAGCAGCTAAGATTTATCTATTGAACAGAAACTGCTAATACAGCCCAATCTGACTAACTGTAATCTTCACAGTGCATTGGGCACAGTGCATTTATTTGAGATTGCAGACCCAAAAGGGTTTACAGTATCAGCATCGGGTAAATGAAATTAAGCAAAGAATCTCCTTTATAGGACACTCCCCTAGAACAAGATTTTCATAGAGAATACTTCAGAGGAAATGGCATACCTATTAATAAATGTTTCCCACTGAAGCGCCTTCCTTATACAATCAATAGCATTTGATCACACACGGAAGAGCAGCAAGGCTGCCCTATCTAGCATTCAGCACGAATATGGAGCTACCCTTTGTACAGACAATGGATCTCTCCATTTTATCTTACTTGCTAATTCAGTGTAAACAATATCATCATTTAAGTAACAGTAGGATATAAAATTGAATGCTTTTATTGTTCGGGTGACTGACCTTTATCTAGAATCCTCTAGATCAAACGTGTTCAGGAGTTTTTATCAGTAATCTCTTGGCCTGCATTTGCTGAGAGTCTCAATGGCCATCAACTGCCTTTCTAGTGAATAACCTCAGGGGCGTGTGATTGTATTTTATTATCTCATTATTTGGCCATAATTTACATCTTAACTTATGGTACTCTTCCACTAATTATGATGTCTAGTTAATAGTAATTAAGAGACTAAAACATTAATTCACCAGGACAGTTACTCAGTTTGATGGGAATCTTGCTTTAGCATATTCTCTGAAGTCATGACTGAACTTAAGGTCTGTTGACCATGCAACATCCCTTCTGGAAGCAACACAGGCTAGAGAGATGAGTCATCTCTAAATCAGCAACTTTCTCAAGAAAAGGAAAAACTGCAAGAAAATAGATAGTTCAAAGAGTGAACTCAAAAGTTGAAATCTAAATATAGGAAAGTCTAATAATTTGAATAATTTTTTTCAAATCTTAATTTATCATATATCTATGAATAATCTATGTAAGCACAAGAGCCAATTACTATATAAATTCCTACCAATACATTTGGGAACATACTGAAGCAAAATGATTGCCATGGATCCCTAGAATTCTACAAGCCATCTTCTAGCTTCAAATTGTTAACAGTGTGTGTAGGTTCATTGTTCTCAGGTTGGCAGGATCTACAATCACATAGGAGACGTGGCTCTGGGCATGTCTGGTAGATCTTGGTTAGATTAGGTCACCTGAGCTGGAAAACCCCACCCTGAATAGGGGATAGCATCCAGGACTGCGATATAAAAGAGAAAGCTGGCTGAGGACAAGTGTTTGTTCATCACACCCTCCTTCTCAACGTGGATGTGACATAAGCAGTTGCCTTGTGCTCCTGTCTCAGTGACTTCCATCCTGATAACCATACCCTCAAAATGTTAGCTGAAACAGACCCAATCAGGCATTTGCCACAGTCACAAGAAAAGTAAGTAATATAAATGTTCATTGCTTATATCCACGTGACTCTTTTAGAAACAAGGACAAAGGAAATTACTGAAGGCCTAGAGCCTAAGAGGCCCTGAGAGCATTCGGGAACTTCCTTAAGAGGAAAAGATCCTGTTAATCTGGGAAGCAGCTTTTGACTACACTAGGATTGCCATCTCTTGACTATGAAGTGTCCACCACAGGCTTGATATCTGATACTGGTTCTATAGCGAGAGCCATCATTTACAGAGGCTATGAAACCACGAGAAGGTGGAGATGGCTTGGCAAAAGTCAGCCATTGGTGGAAGAACACGATCTACCCAAGCCCTGATTCCTACCATATGCTCTGCTTCCTTATCGGCTGTGATGTTATTCCTCATAGCTATTAGAATTTCCAGCCACCTCCCCTTCCCTACCATGAAGGACTCAAGTCCACGCAACTCTGAGGCAAAATAAATCTTTCCTTCCTCAGTTGTTCGTGTCATGTATGTTGGTCACAACAATGTAAAATGAACTCATGTGCTTCCTTGGACTATGTAATGCAGGACAAACCATCTATAATCTGATTTTTATAATACAGAAACAGTATTTTTTGAAGGACAATGAGTCACATCCAAAATCTTATCACACACATTCCTTTGTCTCAGTCTCCAATACTGGAGGCATTTTCCTTGAAGCCCATTGGGCATGTTGGTCAGTAAATCAGGTAGACAATCTTCATTCTTCCTCTTGTCTCCCAATTCCAATTCCCCAGTGTCATCCCCCGTCCTGTAGCACACCATCTTCAGAGTCCCATCTTCCTTCTCTTCTCCCATTTCCTTGGATGGGTGGGGCAGTTCACAGTTCCTCAAGGCACACTCAGCTTTCCTCCCCACGTGGACCCTCTCAACCCCACCCTTCCCCTTCTACCCCATCCTCATTCCTTTTGGTCAGCTCCCAATACCTAGAACACATTCCATCTGGGACCCCTAACTCCCCAATGTCCATACCTGGCAGGGACTCAGAAGCCACCCAAACAGCCACCATACTCCTAAGTTCCAGAGAGGTGAATAGATGACTCACCCAACAAAACCTATTCACATAATAATAATTTGTATAAACCTGGGTAGCCTCATCCATGCTCTTTGGGGTGGCAGGCTAAATGGAGAAATGACCCTGTTAACAAAAATGTGACCACAAAGTGTAGAAAACCACAGCATGGGGACAGTGTAGCTTTGTGCTATTCACAATCTTTGACAGATTCTAGAAAATTAAACTAAGTCAACATGGGGAGGAATTGCTCATTTGATTTGGTTTTTGAGACAGACTTTCATTTTGTACATCAACCTTACTTGGAAATTATGTCAAATCCCCTGCCTCAGCCTCCAAACTGCTTGGATAACAGGCGTGAGCCATGACACTCAAACTATTAGGTTTTTAGTATTGAATTTGCATACATCAAAAGACCTACCTTTAACTCAAATAAAAATTCTTCAGACTGTTAATAACTTCTGGTTTGTATAGACTCGATACTCCATCTCTAAGTATTTGCATCTTATTATGAACATCATCACTATTACAAATAAAATGCTCCTTTTAACCTTTTTTTTCACTAAAAATTCTATTATAATTATGTATTAGATCATCAGGGAGCCCAGTCTCCATGATTCAGTCTTGATGGACAACCCACAAGAGCCACAGTAGAGCACCCACCTGGTGTGTGAAATGACCAAGTAAAAAGCTGTCCATAACCACGGTGTCCGCATCGCTTTCCAAGATGTCGATTCCGCTGTCTCTGCATGCATAAACCTGGAAGTTTTTCAGGTGCAGATTGCTGCTTCTGAAAATCTATAAAGTAACAGCCTACATTATGCTAAAGGTCTAAGGATTATTTTTTCTCAGACTACAAGAACTCTTTAATTATTGATTAAGTATAAATAAGTAAATAAGCACACTGGCATATTTAAGCAGGTTTTGCCTACCAAGATCAGTACAGACATCTCAACGTTGCTAACAAATCCCCCTGGAAATTACAGTTTTCCTCTGTCAGGCAATACATTAAGAGGTTGATGTGAATTGTCCACATATTTAAAACAATTTTATAGTCCCCAAATGTGCAAAATTAATTAATAAAAGTGTCGCATTACAAAAATCTTCAGTGCTTAGCATTTTAGCAAGGCATTAGCAGTGCTAGTCAGATTTTGCAAATACAAAAATCAGTAAGTTTGTGTGTGGATTTAACATATGCATACGTACATATGAGTATTGGGACTAACACCTCTACAAAGGCATGAAGGAGTAGCAAAGTTTAGTAGGGCTGAAAAGAATCCCATTAATCTGGCAAATGGGGTTCTTGCTATTCACCTTGGTCTCCTAGTATCAAGTGCTCTTGGGCAAAATGATTTTTAACTTCCCTAGGCCTGAGGTTCCCCATCTTTAAGGTGAGGACCAACAGCTAACCTAATGGCCGTGCCTTGTTCTTTAAATCATATCATATTTGCATTCATACTTGAACTGAAAGTGTCCTGCTGAGGCCTAGGTATCCTTCACATATGATGTAGCACGCTTTCACATGTCATTCAGATTTTGCACATCCATGGCCTAAAATGTCCGCATGCAAACATTTTATAAAATGACACTTCTTTGGAGACGGGCTATGAGTGCAAACCAGGTAAGACCTGAGCTGGTAACTGCATAGCTACTACCTAATTACAGGCACCCACAAATAACTCATTTGCAAATATATTTAAAAACAATAACCAAGCCTTAGTTAGCAAATCTTGAGTTTTAAATTATACAGTAGCTAAGCGTAAATTAAAGGTGCCGGTACGGTTTTCACAGTGTGCTATCATTTCTCTTCATTATAGAAGAAATACCATCTGAAACATGGTGAAAATAATGCTTTTAAACTATTATTATACCTAGAAAATGAAGAAATATTTGGTTCAAATAAATAATTCTTATCTATGAGACATGAGAAAACATTTCCCCACACGCAAAAAAAAAAAACACCTAAAAAACCTAAAATAAAATGTTCAACATATTAGGGATCTCCTTGCTAGTTATCCTAATTGTATATTTTAGGCTTTCTTCATGCAAAGTTTTCTTCCTTTTATTAGGAACTTGAGTAAATATTTGTCTTTTACTATGATTTTGCTTTTGTTCTCGTCCCTAAAGGCTTTAAAAACATATTTCCTCATCTATGTATCCTAGACTGCACAGCTCTAAATTGCAGAAATGAATTCAATGCAGTTGTCTCTTTGTAGTACTGGTGACCCTAGGTAATTTTGTTCCTAACTGACAGAAAACAAAATTTCCCTTTTAAAAGTCACAGTGGCAATACAAACTAAATAAGTAAGCACGAATCTATTGTTTTCTTTTGAGGGAAAAAAAATAGAAATTAAAACACATTGGTTAAAGTAAATGACAGCTAGAGCTGAACCTATTTCCTTTGAGGAACCATGTTTTTCTTAACACTGAAGCATTCATTATTCAGGAGATTACACTAACAAACACATATTTGTGTCTTTACTCTGCAGTTGGTTGTGTTCCTGGTTGTGTGACATTTGACAATTCCATTACTTTTGGGTTCTTCAGTTATTAGTCATAAGTAGGAACTGAAAGGGAAGTATGGGTAGATGAACCTGTACAATTGTCATCTCCTGATTGTAAATGTCATTTAAAAGCCCTGTTGCCTTACAGTTTTGAGAACCCATATATAAAATGACCTCTGATGTAGGATTTGTGCATTCAGCACCATACACACACACACACACCTATGATACCATTGATACTAGATGTGATAACATCACAGTGTTCTCATTCTCATCAAACTAAAATGCCTTGGATAGAGTGATGTAACAGTCTGCCTCTAGAAAACAAAGACTGTGTATGTATATATGTATGTATGTATGTATGTATGTATGTATGTATGTATGTATATGCATGCATGTATGTATAAGCTAAAAATCATACCTTGGCACCACCTGCACTTCCCCAAACAATGAAATCTTGGAAGAGAGTGAAGCCTGTGTCATTATTCCAAAGTGGTTGAAATTGAGGATATATAAGAAGGCCATACCTAGAAAGAAAGGCAAAGAATAAAAATAAATTCAATATTTCCCCAGTGGGATTAAAGGAAGTTTTATTCATTTTTAAAAGAAGACATATTGTCATGAACATCTTTACAGGTGTGTGTGTAAGATGTGTGTGTGTGTATCTGGTAATAGAATTAATGGATCAAATGATACTTATATTTTTAATTTTTAGGGGATCTTCTATGTGTGTATAACAGTAATACTAACATCCCCATTAGTAATTTATAAGTTTGATTTCCTTTACCCAAATCCATGCCAATACCATAATTCATCATTCTGAATATATTCATCCTAACAGGTGTGAACTTATAACTCTTCATGGTTTTAATTTTCAGTTTCTTGTTGATCATCAGTCTTAAGTATTTTAATATACTAGCTCATCACTTCTATATGTTCTTTTTAGAAGTGTCATCTTAGTTCTATTGTCTAGTTTAAAGTTGGATTATTCAGAGCAAGTTCTTTGATTGTCTCCTGTAGTCTTGATTTTTATGCTTCGTTAAATATAAAAATAATGAAATTTGGGAGCATGGACACAAGCAAAACCTGGAACCCTCCTCTCTGATGGACTCTGCTAATTTCTCAATCTTTTCTTTTTGTACCCTGTGACTTGCTTCTGCCATTTAACCATAAATAGATAGCCATGTTTCCTGATATTCTATCAGCCCTTATAACTACTCCTTTTAGTAGAGTAAACCCTAGCACTTACTTATATCACGTTTTGTTCTTCTGTACTTTCATATTCTACCATAGCTTGCTCTTGTCCATATATTCTTTATCTCATATTCTAGGGGTAACAAAGAGAAGGAGTGTGTGCTTTATAGCTACATTTACAGTATAAGAGACCATGCCCAAGTGGGCTGGTATCTTAAATGCTATTGGCTGAAGAAGTGGAATGTGTTCCCACAGCATGTATCATTGCCACATCTCAAATCAAATTTCAGGAAGCCTTCACCCTTTGTCCATAAAACCAATCATGAAATCATAAGCACCCCACTTATATATAAATGAATTTAACCAGCATTACCTGGTACAAGAGTGAGCAGTGTTCAACGTGAACGAAAGGAGCGGAGCTTGTGAGGTTTGCCTGGTCACAAGGTAGAAAACATAGCCATAGCCAGCTGCACACACTCTGTTGCCCTACAGAAATTAAGGGAGATTTAAAAATAGTTATTCCATACATGCAGAGGTTGCTGCAAAGAAAGAACTTTATTGTCCCTTCCTACTTTCTTACTTATTCTTTTTTCACATGTGATAAAAAATTTGTGGACTGAGTTGTTCCAGATTTCACCATAGGATCAACCTGTGCCCTTACTTTCCAAACTCCAGAAAACTTGACTACACTTTAAATTGTCCCTCTCCAGAACTAGCCTTCCATTTTAAATTTTTCTTAAAGTTTCTGTGGCATGAAGATGTGTGGGCTAGCTTTATTTTAAATTTAACTTCTTTATTGATTCTTTGGGAGTTTTACAGCATGCACCCCAATCCCACTCACCTCCGGATACCTCATATCTTTCCCTCACCACTTTAGTGCCCCACACAAAAGAAAAAAAGAACAAGAAAGCAAGCAAAGAGGTAGGTCCTTTGTTTACAAGCCACACAAGCAGCAAGGGGATCCGGTCCACGCACCAGGAGAGACATCACTGGGGTGAGTGAGTTTCTGACCGCGGCAGCAGCCCGGGACAGGGAACTCAGACACCCCTCCTACACTTCCTGGTCATCCTCAGGGGCTACTCTGCCCGATACCCCCTCTCTCTTCCTATCCCACCCAGCTTATATCCACAACCCTCCCCCCTCCATCTGACTCCCTTCCCTCTTTGACCACATACCATCCACCAGCCCAGCCTGTCCAGGCTCTAGGACCGAATCCGAATCGGCAGGGCAAACGGGAGGGTGCTAGCTCCTTTG
>NW_026068106.1:1926737-1941887 GCF_014885135.2 Alexandromys fortis
CAGGGAACCATGACTGCTCTTCGGATTGGAGAGGGAGGGGGAGAGGAGTGGGAGGAGGGGGAAAAGAGTGGGGGAGGGGGAGAAGAGTGGGGGTAGAGGGAGGGGGAGGGAAATGGGAGGCTGGGAGGCGGTGGAAACTTTTTTTTCTTATTCTCAATTAAAAAAATGTTAAACAATAAAAAAAGCAAGCAAACATGCACACAAAAACAAGAACAAAATAAAGAAAAACAAAAAAACCCTCTTTGCTTCTGCTTCTTTTCCCTCTCTCCAATACATCTTCATTCATCCTGGTGGCTTTGGGAACAGGGGTGTATCACACAGTATATACCCTTTGTCCTATAAGCTTTACTAGCAAATGTTTCTTGCAATGAGTCCCTGGTCTGGATCAAGGCTTCTAGTGTCCAGTATATCGTCATCACTGAATCCTCCTGGAACTCATCTGGGACAATTTTGTTGCCCTGAGTCTTAGACATGCTGCAGTTATTGTTTCATAATATCAGTCCCTTCATGAGCTCCAGCGGGTCCTAGTTGGAGTAGATGCCAAGGTGGGTCAACATAAGACCCTGCTGTATATCTGTGTGATAGCCAAGTGAATCAGTCTGGGATACCAGGGCAACCTGCCTCAGGTGAGGGGGTGGAGTCAGCTCACCTATGTCCATACCCTCAGCGTAAGTTTACTCTCCCCATAGTAAGGGATAAGGCTATCTCTCTGGAGTTCAGGGGCCAGTTTGCTTGTTGTAGTATCCAGTGAGAGGTAAGGCCAGCTTTCCCAAGGACAGAGAATTAAAGGGACCACTCAGTCCTCTGACTTCTTCTGGCATGGTTCCTAAGGCCTCCTGAGTGACGCAGGCCACAGACATCAACACAGATGCAACCTGCAGCTGGATCACAAACCCAGCCATGGTCCTCAGTAGCTACCTGGCCCTGTAGGACATCCTGAATCTGAGTAGAAGAACTAGCCACTTAGGTCAGGATGGTTCTGGCAGCCACGTGGCCAGCAGACACCACCAACTCCTCAGGTTGCAGCCCCAACCCTGGGCATCTGTGTGACCTTTGATGGCAATACGGTACTTGGACTTCAGCAAAGACCCCAGCTGTGGTAGAGCCCCAAACACAGATGTGGTCCTTCACAGCACTAGGTCTGGATGTGACCATGTGCTACCCCAGGTAGCAGTATAGACCATTCAAGGTCAGCACAGGTCCCAGCAGCAGTGTGGAAAACATGGTCTTCAATCTTATGTGTCTATGTGGCCTTTGATGGTAACAGGAGCCTCAAATATCAGCATAGACCCTGGCTACATGAAGGCCATGGATCATGACATGGCTTCCAGCTACAGCTCTGGCCCAGATGTCACCATGACATTGACCGACAGGTCACTCAGATCTGGATGCATCCTGGCTTTGGTACACCAACTCAGGTGACTGATCTGACCCTGGGCATCCTCATGGCACTTGGTGACAACAGAAGCCATGTACATCAATCTGGACCCCGGCCACTACAGGGTCACAAACCCAGACATGGCCCTCAGCAATAGCCTGACTAATATCACACCATGGTACCGGGTGGCACCACAGGACACCCATATCTGTATGGTCCCTGCTGTGGCATGGCCATCAGACTCCAAACAAGCCTCAGGCTCTGGCCCAGATCCTGGGCATCTGTGTGGCACCTAGTGGCAACCTTGGTAACAAACTTTAACACAGATCCCAGGTGCAGCTAAGCCATGGACTCAGACATGGCACCAGGCTGCAGCTCAGCTTGGTTGACATTCTAGTTCCAGGAGGTAACCCCAGCCACTCAGTCCAGGATGGTTATGGCAGCATCATGGCCACTGGACATTAACAAGGTCACGGGTTGTGGCCCAGACCCCAGAATTCAAGTGGCCTTTTGCGGCCACATGGGCCATGAACATCAACATAGATCTCAGCTGCTATAAGACAATGGTCCTAGACACGATCCTAGGCAGCACCTGGGTCTCGTTGTCACTTGGATTAAAAGCTAGGGCCTGTCAAGTTGATTCCCTGAGGTGGCACTATCAGTAGGAAGAATGAATAGTTGATTTAATTATACTTGATCAAACTGTACTTCCAACATATGTGTATATCCTTGCTTTTCTCAGTTCGAGAGCTTTGTACTAGTACAGGATATCCAAGCCTACCTGATAAATCTATGTTACAAAACAAACTTCTGTTCTTGATACAAGGATACAGGCTCAAATAAGTTATCTCCTATTATCTGGGAGGTGACCAGGTGTTGGCTAGTATAATACCAAGGAATCCCAGAATGCCTTCACTGTAAATAATATAGCCTCAAGTGCACATTGTGAGGACCGGAGAATTCACTCTAAAGTGGCATTTATACCTGTTGGGAGAGAGAAAGTCAGTCTTCTCCAGTGGAAGACACTAGGTATAGCAATTATTCAAGAGTAGGCCTCATATCAGGAGTACTTCAGCAACATATAAAGGAACCCAGAGTTTCTTGTGTATGGGCTTTTACTTGGTCACTGTTTGGTGAGGTTTTTTTGGAAGGGATGGTCTATTTTGTTTTCTTTGTGTGGGGGTTGTTGTTTTATTGGTTTGTTGTTTGTTTTTTGAGAAAGAACTTGAAGTTGGGTGGGTATGGAGAGGAAGAGGACCTGAAAGGGCTTGGGGGAAGAAGAAATATGAACAAAATGTATTTAAATTTAAAAGACTGTTTTAAATAATAAAAAGAACTTTAAAAATGAGCAAAAGACCAATATGTATTTCTCTAAAAGATATATAAAATAGCCAATAAATATAGGAAAATACAGCCAGTGTCAGTAGGGATCAAGAGAAGGCAAAGTCAAAGCAACAGTGAAACAATACATGAGCCTAACAAGATAGCTAAAAGCATGGTGGAGAAATCAGGACTGTCACATGCTGTTGGTGGGGCTGCAGAATGGAACCACCACTCTATTCAAAGTGTGACAGCAGTTGTGCGTTTTCCTCCATAGGGAGAATGCAACAAAAGAAAATCTACCCTAGAGTAGGTTAGCGGTCTTCTAGGGATGGAATAGCAGCCATCATCAGCTACCTTTCTTATACCTTCCATGACCATCTACCTAGGGAGGGCACCACCCACAGTAGGCTATGTTCTCCCACATCAACCACTAATCAAGAAAATGGCTTCATGAGCTTGTTCACCAGCCAATCCTAGATTGATCTATTCTCAGTTGAGATTCCCTCTTCCCAAACGACACTAGCTTGGGTCAAGTTGACAAAAAAACTAAATGTCACTTTCACTGAATCATCTCTGCAGTCCTATTTTGACCTTTTAATGCTGATATTTGAGAACCCTCATCGTCCTTGTGGTATTCTATTGCACTGGTAGCTATTTCTATTTTCCTTAGATTGAATAAAATCACTTTGTCCCATGGTTTCACTCATTCTTTAGCAATGTTTTCATTGACTTTAATTATAAATTAAAGAATGATTTGGGATCTTATTAGACTTTGAATCGAGGTGGCACACTGACAGATGACATGTAGCAGCATTCTCTACAGAAGGTAGAATTTGAAAATCCTATTCTCTGGATGTGCCCATGTGCCACAAAACACATGTCCAAAATCCATGAAGACAAATGGGAAAAGCTTTTACATCAATAAGGGTGAAAGAATGTTCCTGCCTCAGAGGCCTTCAGGCTGTTGAAGTGTGAGTCAGGGCTAGAGCTGTCCTGAGTCCGAAAGGCTGACTGACCCACAGGACCCAGTGCAGGGCCAACCCATGCTGACACAATCATCCTGCTGTTTACTTAACTTTAGCTCAGTATTTACTGTGGGCCCCCAAGGCTTTTTACCCTGGGTGCTTGTGAATAGTCTTTCCTTGTTGTTATTCAGTTACAGAATGTTTTCTTCCCGAGTGGACAAGTTGGCCTGTTCTCTACTAAGTGTCATGATTTGGGATTCCAAACAGTTCTTCTGTTCCCCGAGGTCATTCACAAGTCTAATCATATCTCCTCAGTTACCACATGGCCCTCAGGAAATGTCACTTAGGAATATCTGGACGCTGTGGTGTATGAAGTTGAATTACTATTCAAGAGGCCACAGGACTTCAGGAACTTGGGGCCTTCTCTAAGACATTAATGTTCTTAGGGAATCACAGTCCAAAGAATCTAAACCAAGAATAATTTTCTTTCCTGGGAAATGTGGAAATATCTGGAAACAGTTACTGTTAGCACAATTCACAGGGCAGAGGAAAGCACCGTTGGTGTTTAAAACACTGCTACATAGAAGAAACCTATAACAATCTACCATGAGTACCACTGTGGAGAAATACCAGGTGTCATTACCACTGTGGAGAAATACCAGGTGTCATAAGCGTAAATTAAATCCACCTCTTAATATCTTACATTTTGTGGAATTCCATATTTTTATGCTAAATATAAAAATGCAATTAATTATAATGAGGAATGTTTTAGTGGTATTCACATGGAAGGTAGTTTCAAAATAATCAAACCTGGCACTAAGCATTCTCAAAAAGGGTATTACTTAGCTATCTCAATACTGTGCTAAAAAAGGAACAGAGTGTGCAATAGTCATTCTCAGCCTCAGGAAGAATCTTTATCTCCAAGAGGATGAATATAAGTGCTCAGTATATCTGTCCAAAACAAAGGCATAACATAGTGCTTATTCCCTATCATGATGACAAGAAGAAACCTTCCCCAGCCAATACCATGTGAATCTCCATCTTCCAGATTATCTAGTGTCTGCGCCTACAACAAGTAAGAGCACACCTATAACCCAAACTGATGATTCAGCTATACCTAAGAACTGGGAGTCAAAGAAAACATCTCTAGGGACAGGGATATGACTCAGTTAATAGAGTGCTTCCAGGCAAACATGAGGAGAGAAGTTGAGAATCCCAACATCCGTGTAAAGAGCCCTAAGTAGCCACTCATTTCTGTCTGTTTTCTCAGAGCTGTAGATAGAGTCAAGAGGTTCTGTGGGGTTTGTTGGCAAAGTCTCAACTGAATGGGTGAGCTCTGCAATCAGTGATACCCTACATCAACAAATAACGCAGAGGGCCAGAAAGATGGCTCAGCTTATAAAGTTGCCCTGAGTTTGGCCCCTGAGCATATATGGTAGGAGAAAACCAAATCCCACAAGTTGTCTTCTGGCTTTCACTTGTGGGTCATGTTATATGCGTGCACACATACACACACACAAATAAATAAATAAAATGTAATTTTTAAAAATTGGTTTGATATCTACTGAAGAAGACACCTGACATCAACATTTGGTTTATACACATATGCACACACACACACACACACACACATACACACGTGCGCGCACACATACACATGCACACATACACACAAACAGGCACACATGTACACATCAACATTATATTAAATGGCAAAAAATAGAAAACATTTCCTCTGAAGTTCGGAATGATACAAGTTGTCAGACTCGACATTCTTTTGATATAGTGCACATGTGTGTAAGCACACACACACACACACAAATACAGATAACTCTTAAACACCCACCTTCTCTTCAAGCACTGCAAATAATGAGAAGTACGCCACAGGCTGACAATGACAACATTAATTTAACACACACATCCATTTCATTGTCATGTATGCCAACTCATTACCAAGACTTGATGAGAAGGGAGAATGTTCCAAAAGTTCAGAAAGATATTCCAGAGGCTACACCCAGGCTCATCACCAGTGCTCAGAAAGCATACGTGTTCAACAAACAAAAGTGTTAAATTCTAATAGAACCTGCCTCAGTTCTATTAGAATTTAAGGAACATCTGAGTAACACACGCAAACAGTGTCCCAGTACATTTACAGTGAGAAGGGATGTGGCAGCTTTAGTCCAATGTTTGCCCGGAAGACTCACTTTTCTTATAAAAGAAGGGCATCAGCAGTCAGCTCACGTTACCGCCCACCCTTCCTCTCAATTCCAATTGGGTACTCTACAAAGGATTCGTGAAGAAACCACACACTTATGCAGGCAGCCAGAGGCCTGCAGGAAAGGGTTTAAGGCAAGCAGGGAATTTTGTGTGGAAATCAATTCTTTGCGGAAGTCAATGTGTTATGGACATTCAAGCAAGAGAAATTCCAGAGAGAATGAATTGCTCAAGAAAGCCAGCTCCTTGAGGTGTATATCTGCAGTCAGTAGAAGAAAAAAAGATGGAAGGGGTGAGTTAACCCTTCAGGCAGCTCTTAAATATGCATTACCTATTGAGTTGGGGAAAGCCAGAGAACTGAGGTTGGGTCCTTTAAAACAGAATTCCTTATAAAATTGATTCACAAACTAGAACAAATTTCCCCCAAATCAAATGGATGTCACCAACAGGCTCCTTCTTCCTTGTGCTTTCCTGAATAGGACCATGCTCATAGGAAGATTCTAATATCTCTGTGAATATAGGACACTCTGAAGCACTGGGAGTGAACTGTCCCCTGATGCCTGAGAATAATCACTCCAGCAGGAGAGTCTGGGAATAGTGGGTTCATGAATATGATGTCAGATAGAAGGAATCTGCGTGAAAGAAATTGAAGACTGGCTGCTGATGTCATTGCTGTTGAGAAAGGCAGGCCTAGCACAGAGAGCAAAAGCTATGGCAATGCATAAAGAGAAGGCCACCAATGTGCTTTTAGGAAACAAGTCAATGTTTCACAGAGGAGTGAATAAAGATGGTCATGCCCCTGTAGACTCCAGCAAGACACTGCAAACATTCTCACTGATGAGAAGGCACAGGGCTCAGATTTGATTTTCAGAGAAACTGACTTTTATTTGATTCACCCAAGCCTTGGTAGAGTGACAGCAGACCAATTGCAGGTATGAAAACCAAAAAGAACTCCCCCAAAAAATCCCTTTGTACTATGCAGAGTTGAAGGTGAGGAAGCTGGTGTCCACCTGGGTGTGAAGATGAACTCTCTACGCTGTGACAAAGAATCTGGTTCAATGTCTGGAACAAGTCAAGAATAACATAACACCACAAACCATTGTCCAAACTTAAAAATATCTTTCCCATACACTAGGTCAAGATGTCAAAGGCAGGCTCATATGTGGAAAGAGAGTGAGTGTGCTTACTAGGTTGAATGTCCATACTGAAAGACAAGGTAACCTTCCTCAAGTCTCAGTGAGGGGTTTTGCTCAATTAATATTGAGTACACCGTTAATTACTATTAATAAATAGTACATCAGTGTAATGTACCCATTTTGATATCATTCAGTGATCAAAGATACATTATGGGAAGAACTTGGGTAAAAGGAACAGGAGAACTCTCTGAAACTTCTTATGAGTCTGAAATTATCTGTAAATTAAAAATGTAAAGGTTCAGAGTAGTCTCAGTGAGTGCAAGAGGAAGGAGCCAAGCTCAGATTCCTGGCATCCACAGGGAGTGTAGTGGTGCACAAATGCAACTCCTCCTCAAATGACTTGAGGATCTTAGAACTTATCCTCTATTTCCCTTTAATGCAACTCTATTTGCATAAATATATAGTGTACATTATGTATATGTATTCATATCATATATAAATATGATGTACATATATTTGTGAAATATATATACATTTGTTAAACAAAAATATTCCCAAAAGGAAAAACAAGCAAACAGATAGATCAAAATGGAAGGCATCTGAGAAGGAAACAAAGGACTGGCTTCAGCTTCATTTTTCTGTTGCCGACTAGGTCTGCTTTCTAGGTTGAATGCCTACACTGAGAGATTCGGTGATCTTCTACAAGTTTAAGTGGAGATTTTGCTCAATCAATATGATCACACCCATGAAATATACTCATATTGATATCATTCCATGACCTCCATGTTAATAGAGGAACCATTCACCCAGGTTCTTCTCACATAGGTACGATAGTCTACAGGTCTCTACTTTCCAGGCCGGTATGCTAGTATGAAGGATGTAAGATGGGTCAACTTTTCTTCTAGTCAGGGAATATGCCACCTACCCCAGGAGCTAAGGTTGTTTCAGCATCACATGGGATGAGCTGGGAAACCTTGACTGCTTTTGTCAAGATGCTTCAAGCAAGTCTTAGAAAAAAAGAACTCTAGGCCCCACAGCTGGCTTCCTAACTGTTCAACAAGCCTGCCGTGGCCAAAAAGTTAAACGCAACTTGTCTAGAGTTTGGTTTCTGATGATCCATGAAATTCTGCCTCTGTTTATCACTGGCCTATTAGCCACCCCTATTAGGCACCTAAAATGGTGTGTAAGTGCCGTGCTTTGGGAAGACACAATTAAAAGTGTAAGGAGCGTTGAGCAGAGGACCATACTTTTATTGGGGATTACTCAACTGAACGTAATTAAGAGAAGTTTTCCCTGTGTGTTCCTCAGAAACTGGGCATAGACGTCAGAATACTATAGCAGTGGAGGATCTGTGGAGACATGTGTCCACAGATGCCCAGAGTAGCATCCTGGGAAAGGGAGGGTTTTAACCCCTGCTGGAGGTAGACCAAGGGATACAATAACTAATAAAGGAGAAATTAAACGGCCTTCCACTATTGTAGTGCAACTCCTCACTCACAAATCTAATGGTAAACAGAAAAACTTATTTCACCATGTGGCTATAATTTCACTACATTAAGTTACACCAAATCATGGAATAACAATTAAGATCATGCTCCTGAAACGTTATGTCTTATATGCATCCTGATTCAATGTAAAATCCTCTTTTGGCAAGAATATGGTCAACTTAATATGATAGGCTACAGGTGATTTGATAAATCATTGACTTCAGAACCAAAAGATCCAAAACAAGATGCTTCAGTTTGGATAACCAGAATACCACTCGTTGGTCTTATTTATTATACTAAAGAGCTGTCATAGGAATTCTGAGAACAATTGTGAAATTTCTCATCTAACACAAAAATCATAAACAAATGTTTTAATACTAATCAGAGTGAGCAGCCAAAATCAAATATTTGATGCTACTGTAAACTGTTAGAAGAGATGTCGTGCACCATCAGCTTAGCCTCTCCTGGTAGAAAGGAAGCTCTTACCTCTATCACATTGGTGGGACTGAAGGTGTAGATGCCAGCAGGTGCCAGCATTTCAGGATTGGACAGTCCTTCAGCCCCAGAAACACTGATGATCACATTGTTTCTTATTGTACTTCCCTGTTCCCGCCAATCTAATTAAAAAAAAAATAAACCAAATACAGGGGATTCACAATTAAGATTTAAATAACTCAATACTCTTTGACTCCGTTAATGTAGACTATATTTCATATATATGCATATTATGTACAACATTATCTTAAATATCAATAGATATTATAAAGATGGTATTAGTGATACATCAATATCTATAAGAATAATCTATTCTTGAAAAGAACCAAAGTTCAGTTTCCAGTACTCATACTGGACAGTTCACAACCTCCTATAGTTCAAACATCTAGCATGATGGGTAAATCTGATTCCTCTTCTGAGCTCTATAGACACCTGCACACATATTCATAAATTAAAATATTTTTTAAAAACATATATCTTTGTATATGATTGAGAGATGTTCTAATCTATGGGTAGAGCAATAAGCTATCAGAAATCATTTTAATACTCTATCACTTTAGCAAGAGTAGTACTGGGTTTGATGAGAATAAAAGAAAGACACAGAAGTCTTCTCAAAGTTGAGTGGGAAGGGATAAGAAAGCTGAAAGCAGGAAGTGGAGGGATGAACATAGTTCAAAATATACTGCATAAAATTCTCAAAGAATTAATACAATATTTATATATATAGTAAAATAGTATATATAATATACAAAGAGTATGCTCAACAAATTTGCAATCAACAACATTTCATATTTGCCTATAAATTATAACAACCAAAGGTGAACTATGACAGATTCAGAATAAAATAAAGTTACATATTTACCATTTTTTCTTCCAATAATAGTCTCACTAGTCATAAACTTTCTGTCCATATAGGTCCCTGAGAACAGAAGATTATATTAATTTTGCATATTTGATATAATTCAGGAAAGCAAGAGAAAAATAAAACATGATTACTTTTTTTGGACAACTTTTATCTATGATGCAGAGAAAGAGATACATATTGTATCAACTATGAGTCTTAGCATCCTGTGGAGCTGAAGTTTCTTTAAATATAAATAATAATAGTAATAGTGATGTTTTTAACAAAAATCTCCATCACTCAATTTTACCAATAAAGTCTCATAAGCCAGATGCTAGGGTAAAAGTCTGCTTGCTCAGGCAGAGAAAGCACCTAGCTGACCTTCTTCCTCAGACCACATCTTAGAAGCCTTTTGCCTTTCCTAAACTGTAGCTGACATTTTCTTTAGGATGCCAATAAACTTTCAAATAAAGATATGGAGACTTATTATTAATTAAAATTAATTCATAATTAATAATAAGCTTAGGCTCGCTCTACTCTAGCTCTTTTAACTTAATTTAACCTGTTTCTGTTCGTCTACATTTTGTCTCTGGGCTTTTTACTTTTCTTTTATTCTGTATGTCCTACTTTCAGGTTTCTTCTGTATTTGGCTGACTGGCTTCTGGTGTCTCTTTTTCTCTCTTCCCCTCAGCCTAAATGCCTCCTCTTACTTACTCTCCCTGCACAGAAGTCCTGCCTATACCTCCTCCCTTGCTATTGGTCATTAAGCTTTTTATTAGAGCAGTCAGGTGCCTTAGGCAGGCAAGGAAAAACAGTAACACATATTTAGGTAATTAAACGAATGCAACACACTTTTACATAGCTAAACAAATATTCTATAACATAAACAAATGCAACACAGCTGTATATAGTTAAATAAATACAACACATCTTTGCATAGTTAAGTAAATATTCCACAACACTATGCCATTTCAAAAGAACCTCCTCAAACTTCATGTGTCTCCCTTCTATTTCCTATGCATCTCTCTATCCATCCTTCTGATTCCCTCTATAATCATTTTTAATGATCTTATGTTCACTCCCTATCAACTGGTTGTTTGTTCTGCCTCTCGACCTATGGTTGACTTTATTTAATCCTATTTATAATATCCAAGCAGAAAGTTCTTGGATTAAACAAAGGTGTGTACTAGGGTCGAGCCACACCCATAACTAGAAACAGGCTTTTCCAGTCAATAACACAATCTCAGGGTTCATAGCATGATCAAATATCCTGCAACAGAATAGGCCTTTAATATTAATTCTTAGATGAATTCTAAGTAACTAGCTTCATTGTCCAAACCAGACAGACGGCCCTGATTGAACTCATTGGGTCACAAAAAATAGACAAATGTGAGAAGGAAACTTGGAGTGTAGGAAACAGGGAGGATAAAGAGGTGGGTGGAAAATGGGAACAACCAGATAACCTTAAATGTGTACATAAATTCCCAATGAATAAATTTAATAAAAAAAATATAAGAATGAAAAGCCACACAGCTTGTGCCCAACTGAGCCTGGCTATCAAGTTGGATGGATTGATTTTTCTAGAAGAGCGGACATGCTCTGAAGGGACATGCTGGACAGGATGAGGCAGTGACAACCTCAATGAGAAAGGACTAGAAAACATCAAATGTCCCAACCATGAGGCACAAAAGGGATTACTCATTTAGGCTGGATCACTACTGCATAAACAGTGCCACAGAACCCCTCATTACTAGGACTTTATTCTATCTGAGACTGCCATGTCATTTAATGGCTCTGAACCTGTGATTGTTTTAGGTATGACAGAATTTTATAGTGAATCAATTATTTTAATTCCCTTGATTACAAGGGATGTCAAGAGTCAATAATCCACAATAACCAAGGCTGAATTCCTCCTACAGGTATTTTTATTGCCTATTCAGTATTATTTTATACTAAAATCATATTGTTAGGATGCCATCCCAAATCTCTGCTTGCAGTCATAGACTTTCACAGAGAAAATTAAGAACACAGTCAAGCCTGTACCTGTTGGCTTGATTTCTGTAGCCACACTTCTCTCGCCAAAAGATTTTGTGTGGCTGATGACTTCATGTATCTGCTCTTTGCCTTCAAGATGGAGTTTGTTTTTATGTGAGTTCGTAAGATCCATAGCCCCCCCCCAAAAAAACATCTCTTTTGGGATTAAAACGTTTTCAGCCTTTTATCTCAAAAGATTGCTCTTACATGAATCATACACTTTCCCTGGATCACACCACAGGCCTCATTTAAAAATAAAACACTAACAATTATAGTAATAGCCTTACTTTCTACAAAAATCTTTAGTTTGCTTTTATGTTGTGACACAATCAGAGACTGCTTATTAATTCATCTTTTTCAGGTACCCAGCCTACAACAAATTATCAATACGAATGCCAAGAAGACAGTGTCTCACAAAACCTAGCTGTAAAACAAGAGGAAACAGAAGGCGACATCGAGTTTTAAGTTGACAAGTTCTAGCCTGGAGATGTAGGGGACAAAGAATGTTCCAAAAGAGTAACTGACATGATCGGAGAGGAAAAAAAATTATGCAAAAGCCATGTGGCAGAAGAAATACTGATCTTTGAGAAGAATAAAATAAAGTAGCTCCTGCCTCGTGACAGCACAGAGGAAGAAGCGAAAATGATGAGGATCGCTTTGCTGAAATCAGTTGGGGTGGAAATCACTAAAAGGGCACTCTTTAGCCCAGCTAAAACTTCTGGATTGCTTTCTGGGAGTGATGTGTTGCTGATTGGGACTTCTAATTATCTAAGGACAATTCTGGGGTTTGGTCATGACCTTAAAGGAGAGTGGCAGACACTAGTGCACAGTCTGCCGGGTCGGAAACTGTAGTCCCAGCCTACAACAGAAGCCTTTTACGCACAAATTAGATTTTAAAATCTTCAGCCAACATCATTCAAGTCTGAGCGTCTGAGACTATGTGTGAACTTGGAATTGCAGGAAATTTCATGTCAGTAAATTTTAAAACCTCCTATTAGACACTTATTAGCTTGAATTCAATTTTCAAATGATTTACTTCCTATTGATACTGCTTAGTAAGTCACTCGGTGGTGAGAAATTTAAATTTGTTTTTTTGTTGGGGGGGGGCTATATCCTATTAGGTAATGCTCGGAAAAACAATGATTTGATAAGTTTGGAATTCAACAATGAGTAAGAATGCTTATGAAAGACTACCCATACTACTCTAGAATATGTAAATTAACCCAGCAAATGTACTTACCCACCAGCAGGGCATGACCTATAATCTTGTAGAATATATTATTCTCCACCCTCAGGCCCCAGGTCCTGTGCATGCTAAGGCCTCTGCTGAAGGAACCCCATATTGAACAGCTCTGGAGATAGGAACCTGAATGGAAAAGAATAAGGTGAAGATTTTCTTCACACTTTAGAGTCTCCTCAGATTCTGTTGACCATATCCAAACAAGATATACCACCATCACCAGAAAACATTTTCCACAAAAATATGAAACTGTCCTTTGGAAATAAGCAAACCAGGAAATTGGGTAACTAAGGCCACTAGAACTTGAAGATAAAGCTAGTTGAAATCCAAGACATAAATGCTAGAAAGTGTTATCCATACATGAAAGAGAAAAATCTGGCCAAACCACAAAGCCACATGGCTATCAAAAATTCTACCTATTCAATGGCCTTTATCACAATATGGTTGATAGCCATCAAAGCCTTATGTGGTTTCACTTGGATTTTTAAAATCTACCCTTGCATATGAAGTTGTGGCCAGTATTTCGTGGATGAGAAATTCCTGTTTATACCTTGTCAACTGTTCCTGTTCCAGTTTAGCTTCTATTGCTATGTTACATACTAGGGCCACAAGGAAATTGGGGATGAAAGTAGGATGTTCTATTCTACAGCTTCCACTCTGTCCCTGAGCAAGGCAAGGCAGAAACCACTGAGGAAGACTGTTTACTCGCTCACTCTCCCACGGGCCATACCCAAGTAACTTTTTTATACACACGTGAGCAGTGCCATGGGCTGGAAGATTGACAGAAACTGTATCCTGTGCTGCACAACTGTAGCTGATAGCAAACAGTTATTTGTTGATGGTTGTAAAACATAAACCATTCTTTTTTGAAGGATGCAGAGATGGAGATATTGAGGCAGAGCCATCACTTTCCTAAATGTCATTTCATTTCAGTAGAGTTGAAGCAGCTTCCCCTGTATTTGCATAAACCTGGTTCTCAGGTCAATTTTGAGTTTTGACTCTGCTACAGTGAATGCTGCCATTAACTGGAGGCAGGTGGCGCATGTGTTTCTCTCTCTTATACTTCTTTTGAAGATCATATGCATGTGTGTATAGTATGCATGCACACCCTTTATGTACATGCATATAAAACAGAACCTGATATTTGCATGTACTATTGAAAACTAAAAAAGTATGTTCCGCTGTATACATAGAAATAGGGCATTGATGACCAGGTGGTGGTGGTGCACAACTTTAATCTCAGAACTCAGGAAACAGACACAGGCAAATCTCTGAGTTTAAGGGCAGTCTAGTCTACAGAGTGAGTACCTGGATAGCCAGGGCTACATAGATAAATCATGTCTTGAAGAACAAAAAAAGAACAAATTGGGCATTTCTAAGAACTGAGTTATAAATTAAATTTATAATCTTATTTTTCTTATCTTTAAACAAACAAAAATTTAAAGTTATAATTTTTAGCACAGGCTTCTCTAAGAATGAACCTATTTTTATTATGGACAGTTTTTCCTCTTTTAAGTTTATAATAACATGCACCATAGACTGTCTTAAAAATGAACTGTGTTCGTTGAGATAATACATTTAAGCAGAATGAAGGCATGGAGGAAGAGTAAATGAATGGGGTGATGGAATGTGATATTAGGAGACTGAAGATCATCAAAGTATACTTTATGCATGAATGAGATCTTATAAAGAAACCCATTAGTTTGCACAATTAATAAATTTGAATAAAAATGATGAATAGTCTACATCAGTCAAGATATATTAGCAAACTGTATTATTCCATTATGACTTTAATCATATGAGTACTATACAGTTGGTACAATATCTTTTGAAGATAAATCCCTGGAATAATCAGGTAGGATTAATATAGAAAACTGTATATTGGCTCATAACTAACACTGAATGTATTTTATAGATAATCTTAAAAGTAATGAAGATAAATCATTTGCTTTTGAAATACCAGTTCAAATTTTTGCTTCATATTTCTTCTCAAGAAAAAAAATAATTATTAGAAGTTTTAAATATTCTACCCCCCCC
>NW_026068106.1:1942740-1997578 GCF_014885135.2 Alexandromys fortis
AGATCTTGTCTATTTCCTCTTCCTAGGGGGATCTATGTGTGTTTTTCTCTTAAACTTTTCCTTGTTTCTTAGTGCTGATTATCCTTTGCCTTATATCTAACATCCACTTATGAGTGGTACATACCATGTTTGTCTCTTTAGGTCTGTGTTATCTTACTCAGGATGATTGCTTCTACTTCCATCAATTTGCCTCCAAGTTTCAAGCTGTCATTTCTTTTTAACCACTGAGTAGTATATACTCCATTGTGTAAATGTACCACATTTTCTTTATACAGTCTTCAGCTGAGGGGCACCTAAGTTGTTTCCAGGTACTGGCTATTATAAATAATGCTGCTATGAACATAGTTGAGCAAAGTCCTTGTTATATGAATGTGTATCCTTTGGGAATATGCCCAACAGTGTTATTGCTGGGTCTTAATGTAGAATGATTCTCAGTTTTCTGAGAAATCACCTTACTGATTTCCAAAGTGGCTATACAAGTTTGCATTCCCACCAGAAATGGAGGACTATTTTTTTTAGTCCACATCCTATAAGCTGTTATGAATGTTTTCATATTAGCCATTCTGATAGGAGTAAAATAGTATCTGAGTTGTTTTGATTTGCATTTCTCTTTATCTGTTAACTTATATATTTCTAAATAAAATTATGACAATTAAAGTGACATTTGGGGGACAGCATTGGTACAGTGTGGTGACCCAGGGTAAAAGTCTTAAGAACAGTCTTCCCTTCTATGTATTCTATTAGGAGCAAAACCACAGAAGCTTAGAAAGATGGGGGCTGCTTTTATTTCATCAATATATATTTAGCATAATGACCTCATTTAAGGGTAAATTGTAAGTATTTGGCCTGTAAAATCTGTATTTCCACACAGCTTTATGTTGATTTTAGAGCAAAATATCTAGTTTCCTATAAGGATAAAAAAAATAATACCTATAAATTAACTCATGAATAATCACTGCTTTCAGAAACACTGTCTGGATTTTTTTTCCCAACTCTGAATCTCTATCAAAACATCACCCCCTCAGAACACACTGCACCTGAACCGCTAGCACTTCCTCACGTGTCCAAGCTGCTCTGTGGTGAGGGAGAGCATCTCTGAATTTAAGAAGCTCCACGTGAGATTAATTTAGGTACTAAAGGTTGGAAAGTATACATATAACCTATAAGCATTCATCAATCTCTGAATTTGTCAGTCCAACATATCACCAGTGTGGTACCATCAATATTGAAGAAGAAAACTGGGAAGACAGAGACGCGGTCTCTTACCTCTCAAAGCTCCCACCAAGGTGAGTGAGCTTGGATGCTTACGGAAGGCCTGCCCCAGGTCTCGAAACTGCACTCCATTCAGCTTGACCAAGCTGGGCTCCTCTGGGAAGGACTGAATGATTACTCTGGCACCCAGATCCCTGGCTCCCAGCATTTTCTCACTCTTATAATACAAACAGTGCTTTGGGTTACCTGAAACACATAATGATGTTCAGGGGAGACTTCTAAGAATGCTTCTAGACAAATCTCTGTGTGCAAGGTTCTATGGCTACACAGGACAAACCATCCAACTGTCTTCTTCCACTGTTTGTGATTTCTTCCTCTGGATTATTTAAATAGATCAAATAACTAAAATATGACATTACCCCTTGCTCTCTTATATCTGGAGATGCTCCCCTCTCCATGCCCCACCCACGCAGACATAACCACCTTAATTCCTATCAGAAAGGGGCAGATTACAACCCCCAAACCAAATACACTGGTTTTGATTTAAATGCAAAAGATAACCTGTAGGAAAGGTGAAATAAAATGGACTTTTCATATTTGATAATTCTTGGGGAAGTTAGGAGAACTGAATCCTACATAGCACCTTATATCTTTAGGAGCCCAGTGGGGTTTCCCTTAAGTATTTGTTTGATGATTTTAGCAAAAATGTCTTCAGTGAAAGGTCAGAGGGCTCGGAAAAGTTGCTGAGTTGATGCCAGTCTGCTTTCCCAGCTGTCTTCCTACTAAGGACAGAAAAGTGGCCCGCACCGAATCCTCAACTGCCATTGCTCCAGTGATGAGAAACCAGCACTCAGAATATTTTCTGCGGACATGCAACATTTGATAACGGGAAAGAACCTCAAAACGCTGAGGTCATCTTCAGAATTGATTTGGTATCGGTCATATTACCTAGCAGTCCATACTTAGAAGAAGCAAAGTCAACTAAATTCAGATATACTCACTTTCCTTTCTTTTGCTGTAATAAACACGTGGCCAAACGCAGTTTAAGGAAAGAAAGGTATTGCTTTATTTTCCATTTCCTGTCCACAGTCCATCCTTAAGGAAAGTCAGGACAGGCACTTAAGCAGATACCATGGAAGAACAAAGCTTTCCAGCTTGTTCTCCAGTACTCAGGTACCCTTCTTCTATAGCCCAGACTCACCCACATAGACATGGTGCTGCCCACAGTGGGCTAATTTTTCCCCTGTCAATCTGCAGTCAAGACAGTCTCTCACAGAAATGACCAAAGGTTTATCCAATGTTGGTAGTTCCTTAAATGAGGCCACTTCTTCGCAGGTGACAGGAGGTTCTGTCCTACTGATTACAAAGATTAACCAGCTTATCTATGTGGCCTTCTGTATTACTGCACTATGGTTAATATTAATAACTCAATAACCAGCAAAAGAGGGGGCAGTAGTTCAAAATAATGTGTCACTGTCTGGTGAATTACAAAGTCTAATCCTTCAAAGAATTGACCTATAAGCAGTAAATGAAGAGATGATCTGTGTTTTATGTTTTGGCACAATTGTGATCCTGCTTTGGTGAAATTTTGAAGGTGGCAATCAGTTCTAACCCACTTTTATCCAAACATTTTTTTTTCTTCTTTTCAAATTACATATTGGTTAGTTGATGACTTCAAATGGAAAAGAGTGAGGTCATGCTCATTCTCCACGATTAATAATCCCTTATATCCCAACACTGTGTATAACTGCACCTCTGTGTACATATCTCTGAAATCTTTAACTCTAGCCTTGATATTTCTGTCAGGGTCCAGATACTGTCAGACATCTCTGCTCAATTGTTGGCCTGCCCTCTCAGTTTCAATGTGTGCAAAATTAAACTTCTATTCACCACTACACCCCTATCCCCAAACCTTCTCCTCTTCCCATCACAGTAAAAGCCTCATCATCCATCCACGGCTCATGCCTGGAAGTCATCCTTGACACCCACAGCATCCTGGACCAGAGTTGACAAATGATATCTTCACAGCATGTGAAAGCCTCATAATCTACAGTCTGGGAAACCAAAACATAACCTCCTAAACTAACCATCCCTGAAATAGATGTTTAATAGGCACATCAGTGTGATTCAGTGCCTGCTATTCTACCAGAAGATAAATTGACTCCTTTACCCCTTTACCTAGAGTATACACTAGGTCACTTGGAAAACAAACATCCAAAGAGAGGAGGTACAAATCTAATCAATGAGAATGAACTGCCCAAGCCTATGATTCTGGAATCATGGTTTTCTTGAGAATCTTGGGAGAAGCCTGGGATTAAAGAAATCATTACGGGATCCCAACTATCCAGGTTTAATTCATCAACACAAGTCTTCCTAGAGCCAAATCATTAAACTATTTCCTTTGCCTTTTGTCTATTTCTTTCACCTATAAGTGGGAAAAGAGATGAAGTGACAAACTGTCAAGAGGATTCTGAAAAAGTACAGAGGGATATAGACACTCAAAGACGAACAGTGTGTTCTAATGCAGAAGACCAACCATGGCCCCACCACATATTGCTAGGCAGTGAGAACACTTATTCACTGTTTGGGTTTTCCACCGATCTACATTTATACCTTCAGCAGCGTTGACCTCCTGGCAGGAATGGAGGTGCTTTACCCTCTCCAGAGTAAGATTTCCTTGGATGACAATGTTCCTGCTGAGAAGAGCCACAGTAGCATTCAAAATAGGATTCTTTCCAGCTACTCCATTCTCTGTGATGTTGTAAGAATATCTGAAAAAAAAGAAAGAACAAGAGTGGAAGATGCACTTGAGAACATCATTCTACATCTTATCAGAAATAGTAAATAGATTCTTCTTTGGGGAGTGTCTATTTCTTCAGAAACTCAAATACCCAAGAATGAGTCCTATATATATGTGTAAAACATATTGTGTACAGTATTGAGAATTACATACTGACCATGTTCCAAAGCAGAAATTCTAGGGTCCCACTAAAGAAAGCATTCAAGAAACCTTCATTTTCATAACATCCAAGCTTTATTATTTTGTTTTCCAGGTGTCTAGCACTATTTAACACTAACGTATCTCATCAAGAGATAAATGTCCAGAGGCCAATTTGTGCAGACCTCACCTTCCCCCACTGTAAACCTATCCAAGCTGAAATTTGAGTACCTCAAGGGAGTCCTGAGATGGAGTTGTGCATTGTGCACAGTTTCCACAACAACAACCTCTTCCATTGATCCGGTGCCCTCAACACTCATCCCACTGATGATGACAGCCTCATCCCCAGGGCGCCAGTCCACAGCTTCCTCCAGAAACAAAGTTGTGTCTCCTGCACACACAGTGGCTCGAAGATAGGTGACGGTCACTTCTGGAACTGCACCTAAAGTTGAGAGGAAACTTGTTTCAATACTTTAGTTGTTAATAAAAATAACATTTTATAGGAGGTGCTTGTACAAGCAGCCAAGGAGAGAGAAATGAGATGGAAAACATAGGAGCTGCCACTAGATAAAATTGACATGTGAGCTAATCTTAACATAGAGGAGTACATCGGGGGGGGGGGCTTCAGTTTTCTCAGTTACACCAAGAAGTAGACAAACTTCCAGCATGGGGTTTAGGATGATTTAATGAGATGCAGGTTAATGAAGTATCAAGGGCAGAGATCAGGGTTTACTCTTTCCTTCCCTATATCACTTTGTGTTTGGAAACATGAGCTTTTACTTCACTCTTATTTTAGAAGTGAGAAAGTAGGTGTTTCATTCTACTGTAGGAATCCATAATTCATTTACAACACAAAAAGGTTTAACCCACCCACAAATGCTGTGAGCAGAGTAGGTTGCTTTAGAAAAGTCATCCTAGGACTTTGTGTGTTTATTGATCCCTTTGAACTAAAACTGACTGCATCTGGAATCAGACTGTCAAGCAGCTGAAGCAGGAAGACTTGTGACTCGACATAGCTTAGTGTGCACAGCACTCGCATACCATGATCACACTCCCCATACCAAGCGCGTATGCCCTTAACTATCAAAGATTTAAGAACGTCATTTACTTCACCATTTACACTGGGATTTTCCAAGAGAGGTCAAGCCAAATTTTTAAAGGCATTATCTGAAGCGATAGTTGAGAAAATGCATTGCTTACTCCCCACTCCTTCCCCTTTTCCTCAGTTCATCCCCCTTCCTCCTCCGCAATAGATCATCATTTACCTTTAGCCCACAGCAAGTTGCTGTCCTCCCCGGCTGCACTGAAGTAAAGTAATAATACTTGAATTCCTAACTGCGGGGGTTGTCGACAATAAATCATTTTCAAATTATTTTAAACTTTCCTCTTTATTTATTTGTCTGTGTGTGCACAGACACTTGTACCAACCATGTTGTTCTAGGCTGAGAAAGGTCCTTGGGTTAATGGTGCAATTTCTGAAGTTTACCAAGGCAATAATTTTATCTTAAAAAACATTTACAGAGTTCAAAATTTCTAATTATAGGGCAGGTGGAAATTAAGGCATAAATCATCCCCAAAAGAAAATAATTTTAATTTTATTCCTTGTTTGTATATCTTAACCCTTGGGAATAAGAAAATGAAATAAAGTTTATTTATTTGTATATACATATGTGTGAATTTCTCTAACCTGTTCTTTATTGGCTACATACAAGGCTATGTATCAAAGATAGAACACGATCACATTGTGATGTTTGTTGCTTGTATCAAAAAGAACCAAAAGTGAAGACAACAAGGCATATTTCCCAGCTAATCATTTTTACAAGCAATGATCAAAGGCTGGAGAGATGGCTTAGTCATTAAAGACTAGGCTCACAACCAAAAATAAATAATGGTCAAGTCAAGATAAACAAAGAAACCCAGGGAATTTTAAAGTGCATATCTAACTATTGATATAAATTCATGTCCTTTCAAATATTGACAGTCTTTCCTTTTTGAAATTACAAAAATTATTGCAATTTTAAATTATAATTATAAATTTCCAGTTTTTGTGATATAATTATAAAAATAATCCTTTTACATAACAAAATAACATTGAGTTCATTTCATGTTGGTCATTTACTGGTGGCCAGGATTTCTACTCTTTAGTGAGGCTTGTATACCCAGAGAGATGCCATTGGAGAAAATATTTTTTAGCACATTGTTATCAATTGTTGATAGTTTTTGGGTTAGAAACAGGGACTGGCTTTCATGTTGGCTTTCAGCACTGGGCCCCATCTGACTTAGACTTGTATGGATTTTATGTATGCTTGCTGTGACACTAATATTTACTTAGTGTCTGGAAGACAGTTTTCTTGGTATCTCTCATACTCTTTGGCTCTTACAGTCTTTGCACCCCCTATTCCTCAGAGTTCCCTGAGGCCAGAAGGGAGGGATTTGATGGAGACATCCCATTAAGGGCTAAGCGTTCCAAGGTTGCTCACTCTCTATACTGTTGTGGGCCACTGTATTACTTTCTATATCCTCAGGAGGAAGCTTCTCTAATGATGGCTTAGTTAGGGTTTCTATTGCTGTGAAGAGACACCATGACCACAGCAATGTTTATAAAAGAAAACATTTAATTAAGGCTAGCAATTCAGAGGTTTAACCTACAGTATTGACAGTCTTTCAATGAAGCAAAATTACTTCATAACACTTACTTACAAAAGTATTCTCTCCGTGTATGACTAAGATATAAAACCAGGACACATTCTGAGTCCCAGCCTCTTACTTTCATCTACAGCAGATATCGACCTGTTTGTGAGCTACAATTATTCAGACTCAAGATGTCAGAATGATTATTACAGCAATCAATTAAGCTAGACCTTCTGCAGATTGATCTTCTAATAATTTCATCACATGATTATGAAAGATTTTGCTGAATCACTTTCAACCAATCTCTTTGCTGGCTCACCTGTGGTCCCTCTATCCAGATCCCATTAACAAAGCCCCAAACTCTTTCCTTTACTCCCTATTTCTCTCCCAGTAGACCCTGCTCTATAGTTTCTGACTTCGGAAGGACATTTTTATCCCAAGAAATTCATCTCCTAACCTGGTTTCATTTAATAGCATCATCTGCTCTCCCTTATTGTCAGCTCTATCCCCTGCGATTTTCCTAGCACCAACCCATCTGAAAGAGATCACTGCCTAACTTTTCCATGGAGTTTCAGAGAACACTTCAGCTACCTGCTACTCTTTAGCTCTTCCTACATACTCCTTAGAGTAACATAGGATATTTGATGGAGCAATTAGTGAGCACATCTGGGGTTTTTAACTCTGCATAATCAAAACTGAGTAGTGGGTAGCCCATTTATGTGAATTGTTTTGTACAAGAGAATGCAATAGTATAAAGGAGCAAATAAGAAAAACAAGGATTACAGTTATGACACAGCATGTCCCAGATCTGAGCCCTTCTCTACCCATATAGACTACACATATCCGTACTGAGCCTAAGATAAATATTAAAAGGCTCTCAAGAGCGTTTTATATCTTATGTTCTCCACCTGAGATTCTCTGGGGGACAACATGCTTTAGAGTGATTATTGTTGACCATAAAGCAAGACTCCAAGACATACTGGATATTTGAGCTCTGTGTAGTAATTTGTCACATTACTGATGTGGGATTGCCTTGTCCTCTGCATACCATTGGTTAACAAAGAATATGCTTTCAGCCAGTGCCTTAACAGAATATAGTCAGACTGGAAAAGATACAGAAAGAGTAGACGGAGTCAGTGAGATGCCACATAACTGCCAGAGGGGAAAGACGCAAGTCACCAGTTAGAACCTTGCCAGTAGGCCACAAACCTGGTGGTAAATATAAATAATAGGAATGGGTTAATTTAAGATGTAAGAGCTTGTTAGGAATATGCTAGAATCATTGGCCAAGCAGTGTTGTAATTAATACAGCTTCTGTGTGCATAGTTTGGGTCAGTGCAGCTGGGAAATAAACGAGTGGCCTCAGACTACACATTGCCACACTTCTCTTCTGTCTACTAGCACTTGACACAACTCTAGCTGGATCTCTAGTGCTGCAGTCTGAGTCTGTCTCACCCACTAAACACAGTAGCAAAAGCAATACATATTTTGTTCAATATAATAATACCAAGGTCATTCATAGTGTCTGGCACATAGTAGATGCTCAGAAAACATATACATGTGTGTATGAGTGTGTGTGTATGCACATAAACGTGTGTGATATACATGAATATGCTTGTGTATGTGTGTATATGTCACATATGACATATATGTCACACTACATTTAGTGTGTGGCGTCAATATAGCATGTGTGATATAGACATGCATATGTTTATAATATATGCATATGTATACTTTCAAATAAGACATAGGGAGGCAAGCACCTCAAATTTTGAATGTCTACTTTGAATGGCATAGGTTAGACTCTGTGCCATGAAAAGGGCATCACTATGCTTTATTGTGCAGCGAGTACTCTCCCACACCTTGGGGTTTGACTGGATGGGGAAAATGAAACCCTCCACCCTTGGACAGTTATGTCCAGTATTCTTAGGATAGCTAACAACAGCAGGGGTCTCTCACACTCCTGAATATAAAGCAATGACGAAGACATTCAAAGCAAGGGGAAACTGGCATGAAAGGTGCCGGATGGTGAGCACAGTCGACAAACTCGTTTGCTGGCTTCGCGTGCCGTTCATTACAAGTACACCCTTAAGCAGGTGGGAGCGTGGGAAAAAAAAAGCGCATGTTCTGAGAGATTGAGGAGGCAGCCAATACAATTTTTGTCATCACCAATGAAATATCTACAAGTTGATTAGATTCAAGGAGGCCTTGAGAAGCCAAGACAGTTACTAACCTGTAGCCAGTGCCATTTTTATCATCACTAAATCATTCTGTAGTTATTACAGCTGGTAGAACCTTACCACCCACATCGGCAGGTGGCACCATGGATGTACAGCTACTACTTTGTTTCGCATTTATGGATGTCCCATTCCAAACACAACTGGACACAGGGTTAGCATTCAATTCACAGTACCTAAAATATCTGTTCTAAATGCTGTCTTCTAAGCATTACTTATAAAGCACAGCAAACATATACGTGAGTGAACATGCTATATGCAATATATAACAAGCATAAAATAATACATTTATTGAAGAATTAGAACAATCCTTAATTTTCTTTCTCCTTGGGAATTTCAGCTGTCCGTTAGACACAGACCAGAGTTACAATTGGAGTCTCAATTGGAGGATTGCCTCCATTAGGTTGGCCTGTGGGTTTTCTTGTCATTGGTTGATTTGAGAGGGCCCAGTCCAATGTACATAGTTGCCAACCCTGAGCAGGTAATTCTTAGGCTGTATAAAAAGCAGACTGAGCACAAGTCAGAGGGAACAAGCCAGTAAGCAACATTCCTCTGTGGTCTCTGGGTCAGTCCCTGCTTCCTGGTTCCTGCATTGGTCCTGATTTGATTGTGACAAAGGATGGGTTGTGTCCCGGAATTACAACAAAATTAATCCTTTCTTCCCCAAGTTGCTTTTGACTGTGGTGCTTGTCACAGACACCAAAAAGAAAAGACACGATGCTGAGTAATTTTTTTTTCTTTCTGAAGTAAGGGTGAATATATCATTGCTGTGATTTCCTTTTTAGTTTTTATTATTATCTTTATTATTGTTTTAATAGATTTTATTGATAGAAAACCACAATTCCTCCTGGACATGATTACAAAGCAATGAGATATCAACTCTGAATTCTGAACCTGGGACTTCTAAGTCTGGGACCAAGGAACTAGATTGGTAAAACAGTTCTCTGCCTCTGATAGAACCATATATCAACTGTACAGAATTAGATTGGCTTCTCTAAACACTATATGTATTACTTTGTAAATGTTATTTGTGCAAGGTAGGTCGGCTGAGCCCCTGGCCAATAGAGCACCACACACTTCAAATGTGCACTGTTTTCTTCATTGAACTCCTGAAACCCACATTGGGAAGCTCCTGTACTATACCGCAAATCAAAGGTTATGTAAAAATATGGCTTACAAAGATCAGTGATTTATAAATATACTTAAATGACGAAGCCTGTAATTTAATACAATGTCTAACCACATTGGGCTTTCAATGTTGACCTGCTAAGCAACCAACTATTCATTTTCTCCCACTAATGACTTCTCATAATTGTACTTCCTACCAATTATTGTCCAAGCAATTCGCTGTCATTCATCTGTAATTATGCAGCCCTGGAGAACCACTTTTACCAAATTGGCATGGGAAGAAAGAAAATAGCCTTCATGGATTGACACACTTAAAACTCACTAATTGTCCTCTGTTTGTTTTATAGGACTTAAATCTTTATTCTAAGAGAATAACTGACAAGGCTTCAAAAAAGATGGTAAGGGGGTAGAGAGAGAAAGAGAGAGAGAGAAAGAAGGAAGGAAGGAAGGAAGGAAGGAAGGAAGGAAGGAAGGAAGGAAGGAAAAGGAAGAAGGAAAAGGAAATAAGGAATATATACTTGGTGATATATAGATGATAGATAGATAGATAGATAGATAGATAGATAGATAGATAGATAGATAGATAGATAATAGATAAATAATAGATACATAGATGCATACATAGATAGACAGACAGATAGATTTCACCTGTTAAAACAATGTTCAAATCATAACAGAAAAAGGAAAAAAGATCAACTATAAATGTTTTCAATTATACACAAGCTATTTCTGCATACGTCTTCCTCATAATATAACACTAAACGTTTCCTTTCCTTCCTTGTTGGTCTGTCGCTTTGAAGGCAAGCATAAAACAGACAGATTCTTTTCCCCAATGCTAACTCTCAGTGTGAGAAATACACAAACAAATATCAAAGGTATATCATGCTAAGCTTATGATACAAGGACACCCAGAATTGACCACTGCACAAACACAGAATCCCCCACAAGGAAAGGGTTGGCTGGTTCTGAAAATGTTTCCCAAAAGAGTAATGTTATTAACCATACTGAGTTTTGAAGAATGAGCCAAATTTGCCCAGATAAAGTGAGTACCAAAACTATTTTTTCCTGTACCATTCCTTCTGTCTGTGAGAATCACTCTATAATGTCTCCTTTATATTAAGGCAAACCTTGGTAGGGCATAAGCATCTCTGTGCCATATGTCCACTGTGAGTTTTCTGCATTGTTACTGGCTCATTTCCAGTGGTCATGAGAGAGAAGAGAGGATGCACCTGCAGGAAAGAGAAAGGTAAGCCAGATAAGGCCTCTGACTATGCTTACCAGTTATCTGCAACCACAGCAGATCAGTCAACGTGTCCAAAATGCATTGAAATGGAGTGAAGACTAAGTCTCTCCCAGTGCTAAGAGCCCTGCTGTTCTTTTGCCACAAGAGTTTGGAATAAAGCTAACCATGGTGTGAAGATAGTAAAATTAGTTCTAGTTCTCTGCAAGGATAAGAGAAAAGATAGCTTTCTCTGTGATATATATATATATATATATATATATATATCTATATATATCTTTTCTACTTGATTCAAAGCAAGCACTATTAAAGAAACAGTGTATAGTGATTTTATCAGAAATACATGGACCTTTATATTACCTCCTACGAAGGTTTCAGCCACTTCTACCAGCACCAGGATTTAACCACAAAATGCCTTTAAAACATCCTTCAATCAGAAACACAAATCCTACGTGGTTTCTGTGAAATGTCACAAAAACCCTCTTTTACCTGCTGTTCCCAAGCTATGTCAAATTCACACGCAGCATTATTTGGATAGATAATCATTTTGGTAAAAATCTGGGTAGGTTTATACCATCAATTAGAATGTCAGTGAGGATTAAGAGGAAGAACTTTGAATAATATTTATATTTAGAAAAAAATAAGTGTATCATTTTTAAAGTACAAATATTGAGTTGAGAAAGGTAATGAAATAGCTCATAATCTTCTATGAGATATTAATGTATGTCTTTTTTACTCCTTTTTGTATTTTTATGTCAACAAAATTGTATGTTTTAGCAATACTCTAATTCTGCACATATTTTTCCTTTGAAATGTGTTCTTTCATTAAAAAATAATGATTATACTAGGGCTTTGGTGCTGGGCTTCCACAGAGAAGTACACACCACCCTCACTCCTCTTTTCTCTGTTTTGTGGCTTCATCCATCCAATAAGATGTTTGATCTCTTTGATCAAAGACTGCCTTCTCCTGCAGATGCACTTAAATGTGTTCAGGTTGGGCTGACTGTAGACTGCCTTCTCTTTCAGACCTTGTTTTTCATTTTTAACTCTTTACATTAACCTGTATGCACCACTTACTCCACCCTATTCTCCTGGCACAGCCTGACAACTGATATTCTATTAGGCTCCTTAATTCTCAGCTTCATGACAAGTTTCTCCTGTTTTCTTGTGCATCTGCCTTCTTCAGGACAGTTCTAAGCTGTGGGATAGAATGACAAAGGGGGAAGAGCAGCTAGAGTTAGAGCTTAGGTAGAGTTAGCACTCTACCCTGTGCTGGGTAGAGTCTAGGCAGGATTTGGGACTCATGATGTTATTGTTTAATGATGAAGATTCTATTAGATTAACTTAAAGTAGAATAAGGTTCTCCAACTTCTTCAGATACAGTCTTTTCACTGCTTATTTATAAGGGAGTAATCGGTTTGGAGGACCAGACCTGGGAAAGGGGGTTTAGAAAGGAAAAGGGAAATCTGGTCGGTTTCTGTTCAAATTTCTGAAAGATGGTCAACTAGACACATAGTCTGAGGAAGCAGGCTTCTTATCAGAGCAAAGAGATGCAGAACAGGAGCAAAAGGTCACAAGTGCCATCTAACAAGTCACACTCTCATTTGTCATGTTTTCCAGGTCATGTATACCCGGCATGATATCAAACTCCTTCAGGTCCATTTTCTCCAACATACAATATGTCTCTGAAAAAACATCCTTAAAGTGGTCCAAGACACTGGCAACCCATCTACCACGGGTCATTTGGAAATTAAGCACACCTTAATCCTGGCATCAAAGGGCCTTCAGACTTACTGTTCTTGACCACCTCACGCTGGCCACCTAAAAGACTATCTCATCCCTCATCTCCCAAGCTCATCTGGTGGAAGAAGCACATCAATAATACATTAGTGCTTACTGTTTAGAGAACTGACCATAGTCATATATGAGGTTTCCATGGTGCCTCTGTGGGTTATAATAATGTTATTGCTGGTAAGTATCATGGCTGAAACTACTACAGCCCCCACTACTGCTGCCACAGATACAAAAGCCAAAACTGGCAGGCATTGAAGCCCCTGACATCTGGGTGACCACAGGTCTTGTGACAAAGACGAAGAAGACAAGGGCTCATTGAGGAACCAACATTTAAGATCTGTGGAAAAGCAGAAGAGTTTGACCTCTATTTTTTCTTCTTGATTCCTCATTATACCATATAGTAGGAACACAATTTTTTTGTTTTGCAGTAATGGGGATTGAAGTTAGGGCGGTAACCACACAAGGCAAAAGCTATAGCCCAACACGGGGAACACAGTTTTTAATCTCATAGCTTTAAAAATCAGAATTCTGAAGGTAATTCCACTGAAACAAAGGAGGGTTGTCATTGTTGCTTCATTTTATAAATTCTGAGAAAAAAAATAGAACTCCATGGTATTTATAGTTTCCAACGGTCATGTGCAGTATTTGACTTATAACTCATTTGTCCATATTTAAAACACATCACTTACATCCATTCCCATCATCACTTTCCCTTCTCCTCCAGCTTCTCTCCTATAACCTTATAATTGCCACTATTATCACTGATTTCTACCTGGATAATTTAGAATAATGTGCACATCTCAAGATCTTCCATCTAAACACATATGCCGGTCTCCACATTCATGTTTATTCTTTTGAGACAAGCCCATATTTTGTAGCCCAGACTGGCTTCCATCCTGGAATCCTCCTGCCTCAATCTCTCAAGTGCTGAGATTTCAAGTGTGAGCCAACATATCCTCCTTTTGCCAGATAAAGGAACCAATACTCATGAGTTCTGACAAGTGGGACATAAACACAATTAAGGCTTATGTTCAGATTATTATAATTACATTGGTGAATAGTGGTCAGAAAATGATTAGCCATTGGAGGAAAATAAATACTGGGTGAACAAACAGTATCAACAAAATCTGAACGCATTAAAGCAGAGGTCAGCAACATTTTCTGGGAAGAAGTGGGTACTCAAAGCTTTAGTGTTTACAACCAAGTTATCTGCAGCGTAACTACTCGATTCTGCTACTGTCCTGCAAAGTCACCATAGATAAAATCTCAACAGACAGGGGTCACTGTGCTTCAACAAAAATTGTTCTAAAAGAACAAAGAATGGACCAGATTTGGTCATAGGTCATAATCTTCTAAACTTATTTAAATATGTAATGGGAAAAGAAAATAACTAAAAATTATAAAAGATCAGAGAACTTAGTAGGGAAATGCATATTGTTTCTTCTATCGGAAGGAGTTTCTAAACACAAATCTAAGACAAGAATTATACAGAAAAATGTCTTTAGAGTTGCTATTATAAAGAACATTAAATTCTGAAGAGTACATTAAAAATGGAGAAAAAGCATTAACAGGTACTTTATGACTTTGTCAAGAGGATTACATAGAGGGATGTAGAAACAATGCTCCACTGGGGATCACAAAGTCTCTTGAAAGGATTAAATTAAAAAGATTGTTCCAGAACCCATAAGGCTCAAGAAGGCTTACCCCCGTGTGTCTTTCTACCACAGGTAAATAATCAGCTATATGGCTATATGTGCAAACAGCAGAAAGACCTTGCTTGCCTCTTCTGCCCATGGGAAAAAAAAAAAACAGAATAAACTTTAGTTACCTCCCATTCCAGGCCCTGTTTCATCATTTCTAAAATGAAAGCAATAGTCCTAATCCCAGCCTTTCGTGCGTCACGGAGCCCTGAGAGGTAGATGAGAGGAAAGGGTGTGAGCCAGCTTTGAAAACTGTGAAGTGCCGAGATGGAAGGAAAATCCAATTTCAAGAAATGCTGAATATAATACCCAATTCCTCCTTCTCCATGACCAGGCCATTAACAGTGCTTTAATGATGCGAATGGAAGGATACTGTTTGAAAGAGGGATGCTGCCTTTGTAGATTCCCATTCCCTTAACTAGCTGCAGTCCCTTTTGATACTTACAAGTGTAAAAGCATACCAATATTAACCAGTCAATAAACTAAAAGAAGATGCGCCTGGAGAATGATGATGGCCGAAGATGAGGGTAGCATCTACAGCAGGCACGGTATGACAGCTAGAAAGACATTTTGTACTTTCTCATGGGAACAATGAGAAGTTACAAAGAGTTTCAAACATCAGCATGATTAAAAAAACAAATTATGTTTTTAAAAGATTGTCTTGGCCCCAGGGCAGAGATTGAACTGAAGAGGTTATAAGAACAGCAACTAAAAGCTATATTAGCTCCAAAGTAAGCTAAGGTGACAATAATAGGAGTGTACAGAACACAGATTCACAAGTTGTTCAACAATAATGCTTAGTAAAGGACAAAATGATAATAAAAGAGGTATTAAGAATGGCAATCAGGATTCTGGCTGGCAGAAAAAATTAACAATCCTGTATTCATCTTAGATTAATAATCTTAGATTAATAATGAGGCAATTTCACCAAACCCAATTGCAAATACATAACAAGAATAAGAATATAAACATGTATTGAATACTTAGTTGTTTGATTCCTGGTGATTTGAGTCATATTTTATGTGTCTTATTGGCCTTGTCTCATGTAATAGCACGATAAAAAATATTTAACAACAATTCTACACACAGACCGTGAAACACTTAGGAGGTGACATTTTGAGTTTCATCATCTAGTTATTGATAGAGTTGGGATTAGAACCCATAAAGTCTTTTAGAGTTCAAGCTTAATCACTGAAGATGACTAAGTAATCAATCTCTTTTTTTCTGATTGATTTTATTGAGCTATAATTTTTCACTGCTTCCCTCCCTTCCTCTCCCCTCCCCTTCAACCCTCCCCTATGGTCCCCATGCTTCCAATATTAGTACTCAATTTCTAAGCAAAATCTAGCTCATTGAGGAAAAATAGGAGTCATTCTGCCACACCAAGGGTCTTCCTTGACTGCAGTCTATAAAATAATAGAAAGCCATTTGTCAAAAATGGGGTACAGATTGGTGACTGTAATGTATAACTTTGTATTTTAACTTGTTTGAACTACAGAGTACCCAGACATCAGTCAAATACTATTCTGGGAGTATCTGTGAAGATATTTTCTAGGTAAGATTAAAATCAAAACTGGGCAATTCAGTAAAATAAATTGCCTTCCACAGTGAAAGATAATTAAGATCCAGGAAACTCCTTGATACATAAATGCAGACTCTGATTATATCTTATCTTGTCTTCAGACTCAGAATGGGCTCTCGGCATTTGGCTCAGTCATCTGCCATCTCTTCAGCTATAACTCACGCCATCAGTTTTCCTGTTTCTCATGCTCTTGAACGTGAATAAGGAATTGTACATAGCAGTTCTTCTTAGTCTCCAGTTGCTAATGGCTAGCCATGGGACTTTTCAATCTCTGTGATGAAATGGTTTAGTACAAAAAACTGATTACCACATTGGGTTACCAATCTGTGAAGAATATTATAAAAAAAATAAATTTAAAAATACAGGAAAGACTCAAATACTGCTTTTGCTATTTTAGTCTACCAATAATTAAATTTTCAGGAGAAAGTTCATTTCTAACTTGAGAACTGCAATCCTAGTTTGCCTTACCTGGAATATGAATACGCTCCTATATAACTAATATTTGTAACATAACAATAACTCTGCTTGTAGCATAAAATAAGGATGTCGTTGTCATTTGCTGAGTGACAGTCATGGCTCTCCTTCCCTTTCCAATACTTCAATTATAGAAAGAGACGTGGTATTGCTATTCTTTTGATTCTACTCTTTCACCCTCATAGGTATAGGGAAGGGTCCTGGAAGTAACTCCCTAGAACCTTCTTTCTAAAGCAGAGAAATACCCAGACCAGCTCTCTTAAGCCCAAAGGTAGACTTGCTCCTTCTTGGCTGAACTGACCATCCTGCAAACAGTGAAGTCTCCAGTTCTGCTTGCAGTTTTAAAGGTAAGGAAGAAAAGAAACTCCTTGTGTCCCCTTCATGCTCAGACACAGTTTTGTGGCACACCATTGCCCCATGATAATTCTCTTCTTGGATTAGAACCAAATCTTTTTAAAATTATTTTGCATTTTTAATAATTGTTACAACTTACCTGACATATATTTTCTCCATAACATTTAAAACATATTTAAAAATCAATAATTAATTATGATAGAACCAGAGTAGTTAGTCAGCAATGTCTGCATAGTAAGAGTAATGGCAGCTAAATTGGTATGCTAATATGCAACATACTTTTATGCTACTAAATGCTTTTGTAAGAGAAGCTATACCCATGAAGTCTCAACAATATAGCTACCTAAACAAGACCTGAACATGAACAACAAAAACAAGCCTAGACAAAGAACCACAGACAATTGTACAATGCTGAAAGCAAGAGAAATGGTCTTCCCCAGAGAAGAGCACACCAATACCATGTGGTAAACCCTGAAAACAAATAAATATACAAGTGACATCGTATGACATAAGGATTTGTTTCTATATTTAGATCGTTATACTTTTGACAATTAGAGAAAAAGAGGTCATAAAACTCAGAAAGTATAAGGAGGGGTATATAGGAGGGGTCTGAGAAAGAAAGGAAAAGAGAAAATATTATAATTATAGCTTAATTGAAAAAATAAGTATATGTAAATATTTACACAAAAGAGAGGCAGGTCAGGCTAGAACTATGCTCTGGGACCCTCTGCCTGAAACAATTTAAAAATTAGCCTTTTTCTTTTATTGCCACTTGAAAAATATAATCAATCAAATTTTTAAACATAACAATATATTTTAATTCTGAATTTTCTTTTCTTTGTGGTGAGGGTTTTAGTTTTGACTTGTGAATCTGCTGGAATTTTGCCCAGCCAAATTAAACAAGTTTTAAATATATTACTACAAGCAATCCAGCTAAACCTTTTTGGAATTGAAAACCATTAAAAATAGCAAAAAATGATTTCAATATTTAAAAGGTGGACAGTCTATTTTTTTACTGTACATTATCCACAATAGTAGAAAAGACACCTCTTATTTATAAAGCCATCCTTTTTCAACCTCAGGCCATGCAGTTCTGAATGATTTTCCATACCATTGTTGCAACAAGGACCCACTTGAGAATAAGGGCAACTCTTCCTTTGTCAGAGACAATAACACAAGTAGTAGATGATATAAACACCATCAAAGTCACTTCAAAGCCTTTTTCTTAAGCTTCCCATTAAGCTATTCAGGAACCAAATATTTACCAAGGTCCTTTTTACATGTTAGCCATACTCTTGGCAATAGGGATCTACCATAAGCAGAAACAGAAACAATAACAAAAATAATGAAAATCACCTGTCCCCATGATGTACTTATATTACTGACAGGGGCAGTAGAATAAATAAAACGACTATAAAAATAAGTCCTGCGTGATATATTTATCAGGCAAGGTTAAGAGCTAAGGGCAGGCAACAGAGTGATGTGTTGGGACAAATGAGGTTTGCTCAAGGGACAAATAGCCACTAAGAAAGAGGAGCTGTCTTCTATCCAGAGCCATAGGATCCCCGTTTCTGCCTCTGTGGGAGTGGAGAGTAACTGCCAAAGAAGGCAGCTTCTGGGAAAGCCCAACCCAGAGCTGCAGAGAGGCAGTCTAGTAAGGATGGCAGCAGAGCACCTGGGCACAGCTGTGCTCGCATTTTCTCAGCTAGATGAGGCAGTGAGTGCCCTTATTTTTTGTTTGAATTGGGTTTTCTGTCACTTCCAACCAAAAGAGACCTGACTAATGCCAACATTCCCAAGTATATATAGAAATCTGAAGTACCTTACAATGTGTTTCTAAGTGGGGCTCCCACTGTACTGAGGTTATTGAAAAGCTAACTCCCATTTCCAATTAGCAATATACATTTACATACAAACACTTAAAATCAAAAGACCTTAAAAGTAAGTTAGCTTAAACTATCAAATTAGGGAAGCCTTCCATTTGCATTGGCCCGAGGTCACTATTCTTGTCTTATCAAGAAACTACAGTAGGGGTGTTTTTGCCACTGTGTACAAAATAGTTGTGGGTAGTACCTTTTAAAAGCATTATTACCTTTCTCAGCCTAGATAATTGGGATAGGGGGAGTACTTTGGTCCTGCCTCAAAGCAATGTGTTAGACTTTGTTGACTCCCCATGGGAAGCCTTAGCCACTCTGAGGATTAGATGTGGGGTGGGTGGGGTTGAAAGGGGGTGAGAGGGGGGAGGAGGAGAGATCAGGAGGAGTGGAGGGAGTAGGAAATGGATTTGGCATGTAAAATGAGAAAAGATAGTTTTAAAAATACAAATTTAAAAAGTGGTAAAATTTTTAAAAAGTACTATTGGGCAAAGCAGAGAGAAATTTCCATCTTATTTTTTGTTAGTGATATGGGTCATGTTTTCAAAGTCATATGACACAGTATTTGTCAACCCTGAAAGGAATTTAGTCATCTACCCAGTTTCCAGGTTGAGGTAGGACTCTGAGAAAATTCACTTCTGTTAGCCATGTAACTGGGAGCCATCACAGCATTCCAGCTGACTACAACTCCAATGCTGTATTCACGCTGGCCAGTTAGGAAACAGATAGGACTAAGTGGCACACAGCAGTAACCAGCTGGTTTGGAAGGCTGAGGCAAGAAGGTCACAAATTTGAGACCAGTCCAGGTGTCTTGGTTAGAGTTTCTATTGCTGTGAAATGACACTGTGACCATGGCAACTCTTATAAAGGAAAACATTTAAGAGGGGCTAACTTCCATTGTTGGAGATTTAGTAAATTATTATCATGGCAGGAAGACAGAATGCTGGAGAAGGAGCTGAGAGTTCTATATTCGGATAGGTAGGCAACAGGAAATGATGGTGAGCCACACTAGGCCTGACTTAAGCTTCTAAGACCTCAAAGCCAACCCTACTCCAATAAGACCACAACTCATAATAGTGCTATGCCTTATAAACCTATGGGTCAATTTTTATTCAAACCACCGCACCCGGTTATATATCCAACCTTTGCAACTTAGTCATTCTCTGTCACAAAACTAAAATTAAAATGACAAAGGATGCAGGTCAGTGACAGTGCTCTTGCCTAGCATGCATAGACCTTAGGACTAGAAGAAAATGATTACAGGTAGCAATGGTTAGACTTTAAATTCTCCTCCCATCTTTCATTATTTCTTCTAACTTTATTTCCAACCCTAACTAAAACAATAAAATACAGGGGGAAAGACATTTGGCTCGCCTCCTCAAACCATTGGCAATCTCCATCAGCAGCTACATGGCTTCTCTCTGACTCCGCCTACTTTCCTCCACTATCTTCTTGGAAATCCTCCTTTACTCTATTCTGCTCTACCAGTAGGCCAAAACAGCTTTATTAATTAACCAAAGATTCACAGCATACAGAGGGGAATCTGATGTTAGAAGAGTCATCTGTCTATGTGTTATTTTCATTGGTTAATAAAGAAACTGCCTTGGCCTTTTGATAGGCCAGCCCTTAGGTGGGTGGAGTAGACAGAACAGAATTCTAGGAGGAAGAAAGCAAAGTCAGGCAGACGCCATGCTTCTCCTACCCAGGACGGATGGTGGTTACACACATGCCGGTAAGCCACAGTCAAGTGGCGATACACATTAATAGAAATAGGTTAATCAAGATGTGAGAGTTAGCCAGTAAGAGGCTAGAGCTAATGGGCCAGGCAGTGTTTAAATGAATACAATTTGTGTGTTGTTATTTCATGTGTAAAGCTAGTCATGCAGGAGCCGAGCAGGATGAAAAGCAGGCATGCCCACAGCGCCTTCTACAATTGGCACTCCAATGTGATGGACTAAATCCACTTAAAAAACTGCCCACAGCACAGGAATCCACATCAGAAAGTATTTGCAAATGTCATCTAGATCACTGTTTCTCAGTCTCTGTCTAAGTCATAACCGTGTTGGAGGTTAAAGAGCCTTTTCAGAGGGTCACACATCAGATACTTACATTACTATTCATAATAGTAGCAAAATTACAGTTATTAAGTAGCAACAAAAATAATTTTATGGCTAGGATCACCATGACATGAGAAACTGTATTAAAGGGTCACAGCATTAGGAAGGTTGAAAATCACTGTTCTAGATCAAGTGAGATCTGGAAGTGGTGGTTTGGTTTGAATCAACCTTCCATATGGAATCCAAGAGCAACATTAAGTTAGGAGATAATGACTGCATACTCAAGTAAGGCTTCTAAATTGACGATTGTCCAAGAATGCCCAACAAAAAAGGAATTCAATAAAAAGCTTGATCAATGTCTTACCTCTTCTACCTGCCCAATATCAACATAATGTAAAATGCAGATAAGGGGGGGGAATGTAACTGTGGACCATGTTTCTACCACTCTGAGTGCCTCGAGCCAGAGGCCTAAAGGAAGAGTAAGGTATATTAAGTGGATAGGACACTGAAGACTTAGAACTGGACAAATTAGGACTTGGCTTTTTAAATATGAAAAGTCAACTGGACGCTTCTGTTAAAGTACAAGAAAGAATGTTCATCAGGATATGGATGAAGATACTGATCAGAAGGAAAAATATTGTTCTGGCCAGAATGTTTTCATCTTCCAGATAACCCTAAAATTGCATCTCTTCCATTGTGGAGATTTATACACCACACAGGCTGAGGATCATTTCTGTGGTGACAAATGCTAGAGAAGGTAAAAAGTCTCTTTAGTACAGAAGTGAGGAAATCTAGCATCCCAGGAGCAGAAGATGGGAAGGAAGAGGGAAAAAGAGGGGAGAGGATAAAAAATAAAAAAAAAAAAAACCCTCTAATGTAAGGAGTGCTATGGGAGTGAGTGAGGAAGGGAAAGGTGGAGTGAGCTGAGCCAATCAGAATGTCTTGATGCCCTGGTTCCCACCCAAGGCACTAAGACTTCTAGAGCTATGAGCCCTTCCCTGGTTAGTTTGTTTGTTTGTTTGTTGTTTTGTTCTTTAATGGGCACAGAACTCCTTTCTTCCGCAATAGAAAATAGAAGCTCATGAAAACCTAGGAGAGAGTGGGGCCAAGGCATGCAGGAAGAGGTAAGCAAGGGTCCTCCTGGCATCGAGGACACTAAAGGCTCTCCTGTTCATGGGTAGTTTCCTCCCTGTCCAGCCTTCAGTTTAATCACAAGAGGACATAAATTCTTTTCCATCTAAAGTTATTTATGCTGGGATTCTTTGTTGTTTCTTTTTTAACAAAGCAATTTGATATTAATAAAGCTACACATGAAAAAGTACCAAGCCTTTATAGTAGTTTATATTTCAGTCCAAGGGAATGGAACATACATAGAACTTAAGAGGGACAGATGTGGAGGGAAGGAGTATTGAATGGCAAAGAGATAGGATGAGAAATGATGGAAGAGGTGGGGCAGAGAACAGTGATATTAAAAATGCATTGTTGATTTAAAAACAAAAACAAAGAATAAAAATAAAAACAGAAGGAATAAAAAAAATACTATACTACACCAAAGAATAGGCTTCACAGAAAGCAAGTGAGCATACAGCAGGCTCTAAGGTGATGAGGAGTTGTGCGTTCCAAAAGGTACACACTCTACAATTAAAAGAATGCCTAACTGCCTAATCGAGCTTCTTCAGGTCTTCAAATCTTTATTTATTGTGTGCTTGTGACTCAGAGAGTGTCTACACACCATGCAGCATGCTGGGAAGTCGGGGACAAATTGGTGGGGTGGGTTCTCTCCTGTAGCCTATGTATGAGCTCCAGAGACTAAACTCTAGTTGTCAGGCTTGAGTCGAAGTGCTTCACGGGCCCTTAATGGAGCTTTTAATCACGATTTTTACAGTGAAACTCTTATTCTTTCTAATGAAATATCACTTTAAACAGGTAGTAGAGATAAAGGCACTGAATTGATTCCTCCAGCCGCTTAAGCTTTTGTTCCTTGACCTCGAATATTCCCCTGTTTATGGAGCCCCCGGGGGCTCTCTTAGGAAATGTGGTTTTTGTGGGACACAGTATGAAAAATCACTGACCAGGAACACACTACTCTGCGCTGCTCCATGAGTGCTACACTGTGCTTAAAGATCGTGCTTCCCTCCTTAGCAACCACAGCAGCAGCAGCAATACGGAATCTGGCCAAACCTTGGAACTGAAATACAGGTTTCTGGAAACTCTACAAGGAAAATGAGCCATTTGCTTGTGTAAATAAGCCCCTTCCTTTTTTATTCCTAGAGAAGCATTACACTCATAATAGCTTCACTAGAATTTTGCTCAATCATGTCCCCACAAAGCAGTTTTCCTCAGAAATATCCATTTATATTTAATGACTCTGTCTTGTAATTCCTTGAGAAGGACAAAGGCGGAAGTCCAGTCAAGGCCGTAAAACTACTTTTCTTCAAAGAATCTGTCAGCCAAATTTCTCAGGGAAGAAGCAGAAATGAAAGGGGAGACATTGATAAATTTCCCTGCTGAACAATCAATAAAACCCGCTCTGGCCTGCTCAGCCCCCCACTGTGGAGGCAAGAGCCGTAATTACATTGTCAAAAATTCAAGTTGCCCAGGCTGATGCAACCGCTTTGAGAAGTGACAACTGATTGGCACCCAGTTTGGGTGGTGAAACTGGATTGGCAGAGGCAAAGGCAAAAAGGCAAGAGTGTGGCCGAGGCAAAAGGCGAGAGTGGGTTTTCTTTATTTCCTCTAAATACTCAAGCCACAGACTTCCAGCCCTGGACTCTTTGGTCATATTAACTTATCGGGGTGGGCAGGTGACAGTTACTAAGCCATCAGCACTCCGACTGCAATAGAAAAATACCTTGTCTTGATCCACTCCCAAATACACAGACAAAGGTATTGCCGCATATGTGTGTGTGTGAGTGCCAACCTGTGTCGTTTTTCTGCGTCCAAACAAAGCCATGAAAAGCGCTTTCAAGCCCAGCTTTCCTTGTGAAGGCTGAACAGCAAAGCCCGTTTGCCTAGCAATTTTAATCTCTGATGAAAATCAGCGAGAGCAGAGGGGTTGCGAAGGGCAGTGATGAAGAAGGAACAGGCAGGGACGCACTGGGGAGACTGATGTGACTGCCACGATGACCCAGCTGTAAGTTTCTAGATGACCCTTGCTTGAGTTAAATTAGAATCCATCAATCCCCTCACTCTTAGATGCTAGGAAACAATCCTGCGAAGGACACCATTTGCCGGACAGTGTCGGCCTTCTGGCTACGCAGGGCCCATGTGACTGTTTTCTGTGATTTCATCGTAACCACACCTAGGAGTGGTGACTGTCCTGGGCTGGGAAGCAACTGTACCGTGAGAGATTAAAATCTAAAGGTACCCACTGGGTGATGGGAATGGAACGGAAGGTACCTGGGAATGTTGTTTTCTCATGAGCTCCAAGGCTAAGTCATCTCTAGCTGATGAAAAAAGTTAATAAGATGAGTAAATGTTGGACAGAGGGGTCCACATGCCACATTTTCAATTAGAAATCGCTGTCTCTTCAACATTTCCTAAAATGAGCTACCTAGCACTCCATCCCCTGTGGTTATGGAAAAGGAAAAAAATGTATAAGCAGAATATGAACAAAGCAATAAGAATTAACAGTGTGAGTTGTATTGTCACTGCTCTAAAACACCTTATACGTACTAAGTGTCGGATGGTGACTATGATTTTATAGACTGGTTTTATAGAAATTAATTTATTCAAAATCATAACTGAAAACCAACAGACCTAAGCCTATTCCTAATCCCACAATGTCCAGTGCACCAGTAAATCTCTCAGTTCCGTCACTGATTCAAAATCAATCCCCCTGAAGTTTCCTCTGATACGCACATTCAATTTGAGGATTGATTCCTCAATCCTGTGACCGTGGCATCAGAGTCTGGGGATGAGATTCAGGAGGCTAGATTTAGAAACTCTTCCTGGATTAGTCCTCTGAGATACACTAAAGCTGGCGAATCTCACCACCAATTTCTGGAATACTAAGCGGATACCGCCTCATTAGGGACTTTCTGGGTGGAAGGCAGTGAATCAAGCTGCTCACCCTTTAGAATATTTGACAGCAAAAGAAAATTAGTTTGGTTCTAATCCCTGATTGTCACCAGACCCACCTTTGTCCTGGGAAGAAAGGCCACTGAAGTGACATAATGATTTTAACAATGGTATTCCACTGTGCCTGAAGGAGATGCTACTCCAGACCTCAGGTGGTAAGAGATGGCGAGAGATTGATGACGGACACGTGGGACTTGATGCTCTGAGGAAAGGACATCTTCCCACCCAACTGGCCAATCCTTTTTCTCACGGACTTTATTTCAGATGAATGAAGTATAGAATTATCATATCAGAGAGGGTGTAGATTGGATCATCCCACATCCCATGCTCAGGCTTTGCAGATTAGGTGACATGTTTCATGGGAGGGGTTTTGAGGGTGAGTGAAATATTGATGGCAGGTCTGAAACCAAAGAGAGGTGAGAGAAGATGAGCAGGAGGAGGAGGAAAGAGGGGCACAGAGGAAATAAAGGAAAAAATACAAAAGGAGAGAAGAGGAGAAAAGAAAATGGGAAAGGGAAGCAGAGAAGAAATACACCCAACTGTGTCAAGGTTGATTTATAGACACACTAGGGATATTCCTCTTAATATACAAAAGTTTGAAACTTATTATTAATAATGGCATTTACTCAGCTTTAGCTGTGCCATATTGAACATAGGCTCTGCCACTGTGGTTTTTCTTTAATTTGATATTTCCTTATTTATAAAGTTCACAGAATTTTTAAAATATAGCCATGTAGGATATATTATGAATGTTTTCACTTATTATTCATACTTGAACATGGAAGTTCAAATAAGAGAGAGAAAATACATGGAGCAAGTTTTCATTTTCCTCCTTTGAATTCTAGTCTCTAGAAGAGTCAAGCCATGACCACTGCAGGTGGCCAAAGTGACCAGCAGACTAAACACTTGGAGACCACAGCTAACCTGTGCAAAGGCAAAAGAAAGTTGTGGATCTTAGCTGACAGATCCATGAAGACAGGAGAAAAAGAGTAAGAATCCATGGGACAGGAATTCCGAGTTCCCATCCAGATATGTTATTGGTACTTAAAATTACAAAGTCAGTGGTTTCCCCAACACTTATCTGGCTCAGGGCCTATAAAAAACTATAAAAAATCTTTTGGCTTCCTCTTAGAGTAAGATGAAGAAGAAGCCATAGAGTATTTTGTGTGTGCATGTGTGTGTGTGTGCATGTGTGTATGTGTGTGTGTATCGACAATGATTATTACACAGTTTGTAACAAAACCAGGACAGAGGACAATATCAGGCTCCTCAGTACAGTTTCCACCCCACATCTAAAACAATTTTTCTATTACAAGTGGGTTCCATTTTTGTTGTATCAATACAAAAGTGCTAGTATTGGTGACATCAGGCCTTTTCAGATCAGGCTGCTACCTGGGGTCCACATTCTAGGGTTTTTTTTTTTTTTTTCATTTTCTTTAGTTTTGTTTGGGGTTGCTGAAATTGTAGTTCTTACCCATGTTATGCAAATACTACATTACTGAGTCACCTCCCAACCCTGGAGACCAAAATATTGCTCTGTATTTGACCAAGACCAGACAACAAATGTATATAATTATCTGCTAAAACATTCATTTAATTCTTACATTTTCCAGTTGTTATCAATATCCTACATATTTAGTAATTGCTTATGTCTTAAGGGAAGAAGCAGTCAATTTGCAAAATGGAATGAGATGATCAGAAAGCAAGAAAAACTTGACACAGAAACTGTTTTCTCTGGGGAAATCATGTAACGTGAAATCCCCATTTGTAGGGGGATTTCAGATACAACTCTAACTGAGCTCGGCATGTGTTGTGATGGGTGGAGGGACGAGCTGAACAATTAATTGTGAAGAGGAGTTGTTCATATTTGGTTTGTAATGTCGGGATATTACCTGCTGAGAAATACCAGCTTCTTCTAAATAATTGTCAGTCAGTTTTCCCTGAGTCCAACAATCACTCCAAATGTCAATCTCAGTGGCATACTTGAAAAAGATTTCACTCTTCACTGACATACACCACTGTCGTCATCACCTCTGGCCTATGTTGTCTTCATGCAGGGTCCCAAGTGGAAAGAATTGCCCCTACCTGTGATGGGCTAGTCTCAAGTGGAAGACAAGAGACAAATGGATAAAGAATCCTCTACTTTTGCTTGTAAATCCTCTACTTTTGCATGAAGTGTAATCTTTTTGCTCGTATTCATCAAACCAGAGGATGGCTATGGCTAAGCTCACCCTCAATGGGACAGGGAAAATGACTCTGAAAGGCAAAGCCATCTGAAGGTGTGCAAAGTTATTCAGTCCATTGGAACCATAACCATAGCACAGTCTGACGCAGAGAGTAATAATTAGATATGTTATTTAAGGAAATAATGCTATGCATTAATTGACCCGCTGTCTCAGCAACAAATTCCTGGGCTTTTTAAATAATTTAATCCATGTTCCTTGCCCACATATTTGCTAGAAACAATGCCATTTCTGCTTCTTTTGTGAGTTATCTACTACTTACCATGCAGGGAAAGGGTTCCATTCTTCACCGCCAGGAACTTCACTCCATAGGGAAAGAAGGGGGTAGAGTAGGAACTTCCATAGAGTTTGAGCTGAGCTTTGCCTTGGAAAGGTTTGTCCTCAGAGCCGATGTGGAGCTCTCCCCCATCTGTAATAAGGATGGAGTGGGCTCTGAGCTCAATGGGTCCTGGTTCCATGAAAATCAGCTTGCCACCTAGCAAACAAAGAGCAAGCGGTCAGTCTTCAGGAGGATGAGGCTCACCCTGTTTTGGCAGTTGCAACATGTGATGAAATTGCTTTTGTTTATATACTTCTGGGAGTTGGACTTAATATACAGTGAACTGTATTCTAGAAGCATTATAAGGTAGGCCAGACACCCAAGGATGAAAACATTTTATCTTTAAGCCAGTTCTCCTAAGATATTATTATTTGTTGCAGCTTTGATAATTTATTTTGTGCAACAATCTAAATATCCAGCAACATAGAATTAGTTAAGGAAATGATTGAGGAGGTCACTGACTTTACAGGTTACAATAGATTAAACTTGGTTATAAAATTAAGCATATGACAAAGTCAATGCCTAAGAAACAAGGCTAGAGGAAAATGGGCTAAAGGTATAAAAAAAAATACAATAAAAGGAAGCAGTGAGCTAACACCTTGCATTTTGTGGGACACTAGTTATCCAGTATCTTCCACACATGCTTTTCTCAACAGACCTTAATTTCAGAGTTCTTCCTCACTGGATGTTGGTGAGTGGCCTATCAATCAAGACTCCGTGTCATGTCATACGTTAAGTCAAGACTGAAGCTTCGAGAGGCATGCAGAGCAAAGGGGAAGGGGGAGGCATTTTAGATCTCATTAATTCCATTGGTGATGTTCTAAAATTTCTAAATTCTCAGGAGAGTTCCAGCTTCTAAGCCCACCACCTGCCCACCTCCTCTGCTACAAAAGCCTTGATTCTGATTTGTTTCTGTGTCTGGAGGTGGAGACTTTTGAAAGAGATGAGATAAAATAAGAGATTAGAGAGTCTTGATTGAATCCTGTTACTTTATAGGGGGAGGGAGAGAGTGTGCATAGAAAGAGATATAAATATAATCCTACAATAAAATAATGCAAAAGCAGGGAAGGAAAAATTGCAAAAGCTTTTTCAATGCTATGTGGCCATGTCAGCTGAAATAAAACAATTTTCTTTACAAAGTATCTGGCCTCAAGTATCTTATTATACTAACAAAAGCTGACTAATTCATGCTTCAAACATATTGGCCTGTCTGCTAGATCTTATGGTCTGGCTTTAGGCTTTATGTTTTTGTTGATATTGTTTTTACTTGTTTGTTCATTTGTTTTGGTGTTGGAGATATCCATTTGCTGTTGGACGTTGTACATGCTAGGCAAGTGTTCTATTACAACGTTTGACTCTACATTCTCAAACAAGATTTCTAACATCAGTAAACACTTTCTTTACTTACAAGTACCATGTGGGTTGTTTTTTTTTTTTTTTTTAGCAATTGAAAGACATATTACCTATTTGTGTCTTTATTTTCTGCTCTTTCTATACCAGAATGCACTTTTTATGGAAGCAATGACCAATTTTGTTCATTTGAAGTACGTAACAGCAGCTGATAGATAACTGAACTTGGTATATAATTGTTCAGTAAATAAGTATAAAGGTATATCTTTTTAGACAATCTGATGCAAATCTGAACAAATACTTACTTCAATTTTCTCCAAAAAGATAGCATATTTCTATTTGAGATATTAGACATTATCACAGTAAATTGAGCAAAATATAAATGTAGAGAGAGAAAGATATTAGAAATGTCTCAAAGTGCAGATCCTACTTTTACAAGGGAGATGTTGGCAAGGGGATGTACACAACAAAGACTATTCAATAGCTAAACTTTGTCTTGTGTTCAGTACACTAATTCATGCATTTAAGTTGCTTTCCAGAAACAACTGGAGGTAGTTAACAATGAAGAAAAGGAGAAACAGAAAGAGCTAAGATGCCTGTGGTTATTTTTCTTCGCCTTCATCTTAATGCAGAGATAATGATCAAGAAATGTTTGGCCAGCTGTCAAATGCAGAGACTATTTCTCTGACCTTTCTCTCCAGCATTTTTGGCTATCATCATAACACTTTCTAGTCTTCAGTCCCAAATCCCAATCCACACGCCACCATCAGTAACAGTCATAAGATGTCTACATGGACAAGAACTCCTACACTTCTTCTGTTCAGAAATACTTCAGACAGACTTGGCCTAGGCATCTAATTCATCATTTTATAAAGTATTCAAGGGAGTTTCTCTGAAGAATTAAGATGAAATTCATTAAAGTTATGCTCATACTGATGGCCACTCATTGCAAGTGTCTGTTGCTTTATACTTCCCACCTTCATTCCCCAACTACTGTTAATGTCCACTCACTTTAGAAAATGGCCACGGCACTACCTAACCATTGACTTCTAATGGCTCACTGCTGTCAGTATTGACTTCTCTCTTGAACTATTGTAACTGGAGGTTTCTCTCCCACCCTCCAGTTCCTTAATATCCACTCTGAGGCTTAATATTAATTAAAACTTTTTGGCCGATGGCTCAGGCTTATTACCAACTAGCTTTTACTTCTTAAATTAACCCATTTCTATCAATCTGTGTATTGTCACTTAACTGTGGCATTACTTCACATGTTGCTTTTCCGGTAGCTGCTAGCATCTCTCAGACTCCCCCTTCTTTTTCCCTGTATCTTTGCTTGGGTTTCCTACCTGGTTCCACTCTGCCTGGCTATGGTCAAATCAGCTTCTTTTGTTGCTTTCATTGGTTAATAATAAAGAAACTGCCTCGGCCCTCATAGGACAGAAAATTAGGTAGGCGGAGTAGACAGAAGAGAATGCTGGGAGAAAGAAGCTTAGTGAAGGAGTCGCCATGATTCTCTCGCTCCAGACAGACGCAGGTTAAGATCCTCCCTGGTAAGCCAGCTCGTGGGCTACACAGAATATTAGAAATGGGTTAGAACAATATGTAAGAGCTAACCAATAAGAGGCTACAGATCCGGGCCAGGCAGTGTTTGAAAGAATACAGTTTCCGTGTAATTATTTCTGGGCATAAGCTAGCCATGCGGGCGGCCGGGTGCCAGGGACGCAGCCCTGCCGCTCCTACTTCAACATTCTTTGTTAACCAACAGTTATGAAATATATTCATACATACAGGAGGACATCCCACACCAATCTATACCCTGTGTAGACCATACAAGACAGAAAAAAAAAACTGTCTTAAATGCAAAGAATCTCCCCTTTGGGAATCCCTGGGCCTGGTGCTGAAGAACAGTAGCCCTCTGCTTACCAAGCTTCTAAAAGACCCATCACAACCATGATATTAATTTTTCCAGTCATCGTCATCACACTAGAAATGTTAATAATGAATCTGAACTCCATTGTGAACAAAAAAGAAGAAATGAACCCTGTGATGCAGTTCATATAATGGCATCAACTAAAATTTATACTCTCATCACTCATATCCTCACTAATTACATTTGACTGAGGGACCACAAATTGTATGGCAGGACTTCCCACTGTAAAGAGTCAGTGAATCAGAACTGACCTTGCTGAGCAAATACTGAAGGCCATGCTCCAGTCCTGTTAGATGCATCTGATTGACCCTCAGTAGAACCTGCAGTTTCATTATTTAGCAACAGTTCAGTTTTCTCAATTGCAAAGTAGAGGGGAGAACCATGCACCTGCTAGATCCTTTTAACTCTAGAACATTTGATATCCAACTATAAGGACCATACAGCATCCCTTGGTTCTTGCATTCTCGTTGAAAAGATTTTAACTAAATGCATAAGGAGCCTCAGCAAGTAGATTTTAATATAGTAGATCAACCTTATTTAAAGCAAGAATATATTCACTTCGCATTAGTAGACCATACAAGAGATGAGATCTGTCAGGATATCAGGTTTATTTTATTGATTACTTTTTGCTGCTTTTTATTGGTGTATGTCTATTTCTTGTCATCTAGTCATGTCAGTCATCTTCTCCCATTATGATCTGTGGCTTTAAAATATGCTACTTTAAAAGCATACCTCCTCTCAGTATATATTCTCACCTATAACTAAACTGAACTGGATGGCTTCCAAATTTGTGACCCATTTATGAGATCTCATGACTTGGTCTTGTGACTATGTGTTATTGTAATATCCTTTTGTTTCCTCTAAGACTCCTTCCTCCGCCATTCATATCTAAAATCTACCAAATAATAATGTAGTCAGATTTGGAAAGAGGACAGAGTCTGGTGGGAAGGTGAAAGGAATATAAAAAGAGGGCTTAGGAGGGCCTGGTTGTGATGCAAGTACATAGGAAGTATCCATGAAATTGACTCAAGAAAGCCTATTATTTTGTGCAGTGATAAATAGATGGCAGAATTTTTTAAATTTTTATTCTTTACATATATTACATTCAGACCACACTACCTCCACTCCTCCCAAACCCCAAACATCCCTCCTCCTAGATCCACTCCTCCTCTGTTTCCTTTCAAATAGAGAGAGAAGGGGAGAGACTCCCAGGGATATCAACTGAACATGGCTTAACAAATTGCAATAAGGTTAAACACAATCCCTCATATCAAGGGTGAAGGGGGCAACACGGAAAGAAGAAAAGAGACCCAAGCATAGCAAAAGCATCAGCAATACCCACACTCCCACACAGGAGTCCCACAGGAACACCAAGTTATGCCAACCTAATGCACATTCAGAGACCCTAGCTCAGACTCATACAGGGTCTGTGATTATCTCTTCAGTATCCGTGAACCCTGCTTAGTTGATTCTGTGGGCTGTATTTTCATGGTGTCCTTGACCCCCTCTAGTTCCAATCAATAGACAGTTTGAGAAAGGCAAAAAGACACTGTCGATAGGACAAAAAATGGCGGACTACAGAATGGGAAAGTATTTCCACCTACTCCACCTCTGACAGAGAGCTAATATCTAAACTATATAATGAATTCAAGAAACTAGACATCAACAAACCAAATAATCCTATTAAAAATGAGGTCCAGACCTAAACAGAAGTCTCAATAGAGAAATCTCAAATGGCTGAGACACATGTTCAACATCCTCAGCCATCGGGGAAATGCAAATCAAAACTGCTTTGAGATTCCATCTTGCACCTGTCAGGCTGGCTAAGATCATAAATATAAGTGACTGCTCATGCTGGCAAGGATATGGGGCAGGAGGAACACTCCTACATTTCTGGTGTGAGAGCCAACTTGTACAGCCACTAGGAAATCAATTTGGCAGTTCCTTAGGAAATTGGGACTTGCTCTACCTCAAGACCTAGCTGCTATTCCACTCTTGGGCATTGTCTTAATTCGGCTTTTTGTTGATGTGAAGAGATGCCATAAACACAGCAACTATTATTAAAAAAAAAAAACATTTAATTGGAGTGACTTACATTTTCAGAGTTTTAGTCCATTATCATCATGGTGTGACTTAGTGGCAGGCACACAGACACTGTGCTGGAGAAGGAGCTGAGTTTCCTACACTTGACTTGCTGGCAACAAGAAGTGTTTAATCTCTCTGTGCATGGATTGAACATATGTGAAACCTCAAAGCCCACCTTCACAGTGACACACTTCCTATAACAAGACCACACCTACTCCATCAAAACCACACCTTCCATTAGCGCCATTCCCTTTGGTGGTATTTTCTTTCAAACTAGCATATACCCAAAGGACGTACTATCCTACCACAAAGACACTTGTTCAACTATGTTTGTATCTGCTTTCTTCATAATAGCCATCACCTGGAAACAACTTAGATGTCCCTCAACTGAAGAATGGATAATGAAAATGTTGTACATTTGTACAGTGGAGTAGTACTCAGCTGTTAAAAACAGTAACATCATGAATTTGAAGGCAAATGAATGGAACTAGAAAAAAGTTAACCAGAGAAAGGTAACCCAGACCCAGAAGACAACCATAATGTGTACTCACTCATAAGTGGATATTAGCTGTTAATTAAAGGTTACTCATACTATAATCCACAGACAGAGAGAAGCTAAGTAACAAGGAAGGCTCAAGAGGTCATGACTGGATCCCCCTGGGAAAGGAAAATAGAAAAGACTTTTTCACTGGCCTGGGGTGCATGGAAATGGAAACAGGGGGGTCCAGTAAAACAGTGAATGAAAAAAAAAGAGTACTAGGAGAGATGACTGGAATTGTGGGGGGGGATGAACTTGGGGGTGGGAGATGTAGAAACCTAGTGCAGTGGAAACTTCCTGGAATCTATGAGAATGACCTCAGCAAAGTCTCCTAGTTTGGGAGATACAGAGCTGAAACTGGACATCCAATAGAACCAGACAAGGCTCCCAGATGTGAGACTGCATCATCAACACAGCCAAAACCCTCGACCTACCATGTGTCCTGCCTGAAAAACAGGCTGGAGTAATGAGGAAGCAGGATTTGTGGGAGAGGCCAGTGCGAGTGGCCAGAGGGAGTGACCAGCTAATGACTGCTCCAACTTGAGACCCACACACCTAACATTTCATGATGGCCAAGAACCAGAAGCTGGTCAGCCCACACCCAGGAAAGAACCAAATGCAACTGGCAAAAAAAAAAAAACAATGAAATGATTCCTAATGATATTCTGTCATACTCATAGATGACCAAATGTCATCAGAGAGGCAGCGTGCAGCACCTAATAGGAGCAGATACAGAAACCCACAGTCAAAAACTAGGTGAAGCCAGGAGACTCCCATAGAGAACAAATTTTTAATCATATTTTAAGAATGTGTGTATATGTTCATTTGATACTAATGAAGACAAGAAGCCAGGTTTTTCTGAGATTAACTGTGGTATAGTTCATTTAGAATCACCCTTCAAATAAGACTGTAGAAATCATTTTAGGCTTTGATTACATTTAGAATCAGGTTTTATTATTGTTCCCATGTATATTATAATGAAAATATGTTCTAGCACAACTTACTTGCTCCAAAAGCAAAGAATTTTAAAAAAAAAAAAAAAGAAGTAGCAGATATTTATTAAATACTTCCTATAGGCCAAACTCATTGGGCAGTTTACTTGAAATAACCTTTGAAAATTAGCTCGTGAAATAACCACCTCTTTCTGTGTTTCACATAGTAGAATAGGCTTAGAGAAGCTTGCTTTTCTTTTAACTAAGAGAAGTAAAAGCTCAGAATTAGAACCCAGGGCTACTCGAAAACAACTCCAGTATTTTACCTCTTTCCACAAACATTTCCTGGCAACATTTTAATTAAGTGAAGTTGTTCTCAGAGCAGTATTTAAGTGAAAACATGTTAACCTAAGTAGGTTTGCCTGTAGCCTGTTTCTACGTGGTTTATTTTTATTTTGTTAATGGAGATATCCTCCCCTCTTTCCAAAAGGGATATCTAACAGATTACAAGGATTAGTGGCTAAATACATAAGCAGGGCTCTGCCCGTTATAAGATTAAGCACAGTTTTAAACACATTGAAACAAATTGGTAGAGAATTTGAAACATCGGTAAACATCATTTACTGACAGGACCTAATAAGGATGCTAATGAAGGGAGAAGAGTTTGGTCCAAAGAAAGAACTGCTTTGTGTTGAAAGTGCTAAGACTAGATGAAATAATGAACACAACATCATAAACACCGCTAAAAAGCATCCCCTTGCTTCAACAGTAGCAGCGAACAGAAATATTCGCAGTGAAGGAAGTTTGCTAAAGAATTCAGTTCTTTGTATATAAAATAATTCTGTGGCAGCCAAAGAGAAAGCCTTCCTGTGGAAAGACCCTAAGGTTGATACTTTCTCTAAGCCTGTGAAAAGGCCGCAGAATTTCCATCCTCACAGAATCAGCTTGCAATCAATCTAGAATGGGCTGCTTTACGGGAAGGCAACTTGAACACGGGAGGGCAGTAGGAGGATGTTATGTCTCTACTTTACAGAGTCTGTCCCCATTTCTTAGAGCTAAAATAAAGAGCAGGGCTGAAATCAGCCTTTTGGTACGACTTTAAAATTGCTTGTTATGACTTGAATGAAAGCGGACTGCATCTTCACAAGTGGTCTTGGGTAATTTTATAAAAATCAATCAACCATCATTACAGCCGCTTCCCCTCTAAATACATAAACGAACACATCTTTTACATGTAACCCCTCATTTCCATCAAACCTCTCTTATTTCCTTGAAGGGGAAGTAAAAGAGACTTTTAGCAGCTAGCTGATGTTGGAAGGGAAAAAAGGAACACTAAAACAAACTTTTGGCTAACTGTATAATCAATCATCATCTGAAATGACCACAAAATCATTTGCTTTGTTTTATAAGGAAAACAGATACACAGTTTTAAAGATGACTGCCTTACAAGAAAAAAAAACTTTAACTTATTTTTACTAAAACCAATAGTCTTTGATAGAGCTGCCTTTCCTTACCTTCAATTCTTCCATCCTTTCTCTTTTGTAATCCCCACCCCCAGCTAGACCTTTGCCTCATGGCTCTACCATACTGTTGCTGTAAGGTCACAAATTTCATTCATATCAGTCTCAATCTTTGATTACCTTGTAATTTACTATGTCCTGGAACTCCTTCCCCTCGCCTGCCCAGTACTGCCTGGTCCTGGTTTTCCTCTTCCTTCCTTCTTCCTTTCCTTCTCATAATGCAGTCTTGGCTGTCCAGGAACTCACTGTGTAGACCAGGCTGGCCTTGAACTCACAGCGATCCACCTGCCTCTGCCTCCCAGGTGCTGGCTTTAAAGCGCCACTACATTAGGCTTCCTCCTGTTTCCCAGGCATCTATATCCCTGGTAGTTGATTTTTCTGGTCATCCCAACCTAAGAAACTTCCTGTGTCCCAAGACCCAGCCCTTTGGCCACTTTTCTTAGCATTGTATGTACACCACCTCCTTTGTCCCCCTTTAACTCAAGGGTTTAAAAAAAATCAATGTATCTAGTTGTAGATAATTCCCAAACATTGATCTCCAAGCCTAATAATCTTGGCCCTCAACTCAATTTATATACCCATCTTTGTTTTCAATATCTCTACTTGAATGACCAATTACCTTTTAAACTCAGCAATTCAAAACCCAAACTCCCCTTACCTCAGAAATCTAGTTAATCCTGTCCAGTTGCTGAGTCCCACAACACTAGACTCAACTTTCATTCTTTCCCCACAACCAACCCCTCAGGAAATTTTATACATCGCATCTTTAAATTACCCTCCTAGTCCAGCTATTTCTCACTACCTGTATATACACTCCTAAAGTCTAGGTCACTTTTGTCTCAGTCCTGAAGTAATATTGGAAGAGCTTGTCCTCTTAATGGAAACCATATGGTCCACGTCTATGTTAAAATCCTACACTCATCCCCATTACTCTCAAAGCTTTCTAGACCCTTCTACATCAGTCTTCTCTGGCTCAGGCTCCTGTTACTCCCTTCTTGACCAAGTGTTCCTGTTGCATTGACCATTTTGCCTCCTCCTCCAATCTTGAAGCATTTACCCATGATGTGTCCTGAGTCCCCTAGTGACCCTTCCTCAGTATGGGTTTCTGCCCATCTTAAACCAGTCTGAATTTTGCTCTGTGGAAATAGGAAGTATAATAAAAAAAACATAATTCACTTCCTTATTTGTTTCTTTCCTTATAAAAGTAAACTCCATAAGAGGAAAATTTTTTACTAGCTTCATCCACAGCTCTAGTCTGTGTGTCTACAACAGTACCTGGGCCATAGGAAATAGTATTGTTGAATAAATACAACTTTAAGCTCTGGAAGTAAATGAAGTCTCTTACAGAGGCTAAGTAGACTGAAAACAGAAGAGGGGGGCAAAAGGACAGAGAGGGAAGATCTATCACATACCCACATAAAACCTAGAATAATAAGATTTAAATAGATTTGAGTAATCAGAAGGTTGCAAATGCATGGACTCTGGGGAATGTTTTAAGAGCTGTGAAGGTGGTAATGTGGATGCCAAATGTTATATGCAGTATTTTAGCAGAATTAAGGGAGTAACGGTTCACAGTGATAGCGTTTTTGGTAGAGACTGAGACTGATGCAAGACCCAAAAAAGAATCCGAGATTCCCCATTAATTAGATGACATCTGTCGCCAAACTAGATCATCTGTCTTCTCAAACCTTGAACTACGTGAATCGGGAGAGGCAAACTACCCAATTTATTTATTTACAATGACTGACCTTCATTCAGAATATTTTTGTAAATAATTTAGCAGCCTATATATCACAACTTTTCAACTGTTGACTTGTCAAATGGATAGTCAGGGGCGTCTGTGGATTAGCACTTCTAGAGAGTGACAGGGGACTGCACATTTAGGGTGCGCGGATACTACTATGCCTTGATAAGGGGGTGCTAGCTGCGATGTGGGAAGTTGTGGGCTATGACGCTATACTCGCTGTACCGTGCTGCTTTGAGGATGGAAGCTACGAGGAGGTGAGGAAGAACAGGAGAGAGGAGCATTAGGCAAGGCGGCCACAGCCCGAAGCGTGCATCGTGATGAGGTGCACGCCACACGGTTTCCTTTGTTGGCAAGATCCAGATTAGACTTGTGCCTGATCCACTGGAGCAGAGCCTGGGAAGCCTTCGAGGTGGGCTTGTCCCCGGCCAGAGAGGCGGAAAATCAATTTGGCTGGCAAACGAGAGCCCCCAAGAGCTCAGTCCACGCTCCATAATCCTATCCACTAGCAGCTCAGGAAATAGAAGTCGGAGTCCTCACATATTCATGGAGAATGTGAGGCATAAATCAGGCTTTAAGGATAAGGGGCAAAAGCAATGGACTCTCTGGCTGGCTACTAATTAATCAAGCACAGAACACCTCAGCTTAGCAACCTGGGATGAAGCCACTTACACACCAGCAAGCAAGCAAAGGCTACTGCGTCTTTTCTCCTTTTCTTTTACCTTTCAATTAAAGCAGATATCGGCTGAAAATTTCCCCTTTAGCTGATGCTGCTTATGCATGCCCCTGTTCTTTCTTTAATTAAAAAACATGCTTATTGCAAGACTTGCCAGAATCACTTTAACGGTATTTTAATTGTAATGTCTCTGCCTGATTAAAAAAAGAAAATATGAACTGAAAGTGTTTGCAAAAATGGTTCTCGGGATGCCAGAAGAGAATTATACACCTCCCAGGAATGGAAACCACATACCAATTCTTTAATTAGCCTTGTGTTGCAGTGATATGGGCAGCACAGAAGGGGAAAAACGTATCTGAAATAAAACCATTGACTCCCAGTCACAAACAATAGCAGCTGGAAGAAATAGTCTTCATCAGTTTAGATGTTCCCAACAGGATAAAGAACTGCAACCAACCTAAAATGCTACACTCAGGAGAAGCCCATTCAGTGTGCCCAGTGCAGTTTGCACTGCTCTTCATACAAGTCAAATGGTCACTGAGAAAAGAGCAATGGTACTGTTAATTGCCTTTCGTTGCTGACATCTTGATGGGTTATCTTTATGGTTTTCGGCTCTCTTCAAACTTGATCATGTATCGGTGAGACCTGAACGAATATCTTAAAACATAGATGTGTTGGGAGTGATGGTGACTCTACACTTAGATGCTATGACTGAGTACCAGATGCTGAGAACTGTAGGTGTCCCTTATTATAACAGGTAAGTTATGTCATGGCTTTGGGTGTCCACAATCTTGCCATACTTGCTCCCATCTAAAACAGGCAGAAAAATGAATGCAAACTTGGAATTACGGATGAATTCTCTTTCTCATCCAATAAATATTTCCTGTTATTTCCCAGACCTTCTCCAAGATATGGAAGTATATATGTAAAGACATATGGTCTCTGTATCTTTTTCAATTGCTTTTTTTGTGGAGTTGAACTGTTCCAGGTAATAACCTGATGTAGTGAACTGACCTGTTTTAAGATAACTGAACAGGGAGGTAAATGTTATAATTCACTTAGACTTTTACTTGTTCTTTCTGAATCAATTCTACACTAATTATAAGTTTAAACATATTTTTGGAACTACATGTAAATATTTAAAAGAACTGAAACATTAATATAAATAAATGCCTGTCATTCCAGGTACTGTTACCAATTATTTGACTAAACTGACTCCCTTTAGGGCAACAGAAGACCGCCATATCCCTCACTCACAGCACTTCCTATGTGTAAGTCTCAAGGTCTCAGTTAACTGCATGGGTTCCTAAAGTCACAGAAGTCCTCACAAAGAAAGCAATTGCAAAAGGAAACAAACACAAAAATAAAACTCCATCTTTTCCCTGAAATTCTGCCCCAAACTGATAGAAGTCATACCTGACAAACGCATTCAATCTTCCTTTTCCTTCACACCACCACACGTTTGAGCAATTCTAGTCTTTAAATGACTTCCAGATATAATTCAGATATAATTGCTCTATTAGAAATCAAGGCAAAGTTATTCTGTATAGCAATTTTGAGGATGCCGTTAGCTTCCTTGGGTTGGATTGTCTACCTTTATCTGGCACTGTGAATATTGCACAGGGCATAAGAAACAACAATAATAAAGAATGTTTGGCCTCATAGTTCTCATAGCCCAAGAATCTTAGTTACATAAGAAGTCCAAACTTCTAGCTCCCTTTCTTGTCAGGATGAATAGGATCTAGGGATCATTAATCAACAAATGAGACAGAAAGGTAAGGAGAGGCCAAGTCCTGAAGGACCCTGTAAGCCATATTAGGTTTGGATTGGAAATTAAGGGCTAATGGAAAGCCAGTGAGGGGTTTAAGTAAGAAAGTTCAAGACATTTATCTTTCATTACTGAAAATGCTGTTCTAGGAATGGACTGGACCTTTTCGGTAGCATTTTTCATATTACAATATCCAAGTTGTCAAGACATAAACTGTAAATTGTTAAGCATCTATCTATCTGTCTGTCTGCCTATCTTTTGAAAGCATGTCCTTTCTCACAGCAACGGATTATCTTTCATTTATGGCTAATCAAGTGTGTCTGGGACGGTTCTCTGGAAGTAAATAATGTAAGCCATTGTCAGATCGGAAAAAAAAAAAAAAAACAGGCTTCAGAGGCAAGTGTCCCTCACATAAAAAAGCTTTTGTCTCTGATGTTCTGATACACAAATAGCAAATGAAATTGGTCACTGTCTGGGTGAATCCAGTAACATGTGAGGGTACCAGGAAGGATGCCAGCTATAGAAAGCTCACAATCAACATTAACCTGTCTTCTCACTTAAGAAACTCAGTTATTAGTTCATTCATTCACTCAGCAATTATCTGGGCATCTACTTTCCCAGAAGCCCATGGGTACTTTCAGTCAGGATAAACATCACCAATTCTGGCTCCTGCTCACCTTAGCCTATAGCCTAGAACTGTATACTCTTCCACAATGGTCAAAAAATAAAAAAAAAATGATGTTATATTTATAAATAATTGGAGCTATGGAGATGCTTTGATCAGTAAAATAATCACTGTATAAGCATGAGTAATTGAGGTCAGACTCCCAGAACCCACATAAAGTCAGATGTGGCAGTACCGATCTGCAATGATTATTCCTTTTTTTTTTCTTTTCTTGTGTGTTTTTATTGAGCTATACATTTTTCTTCACTTCCCTCCATTCTTCCCCTCTCCCTTTCTACCCTTTCCCATGACCTCCATGCTCCCAATTTACTTAGGAGATTTTGGCTTTTTCACCTTCTTTTTTTCGAGACAGGGATTCTCTATGGCTTTGGAGCCTGTCCTGGAACTAGCTCTATAGACCAGACTGGTCTCGAACTCACAGAGATCCGCCTGCCTCTGCCTCCCAAGTACTGGGGTTAAGAGGGTACTCTTTGTTATCTAGTTTCTCTAGGGCTGCTTTATGTCTAAAAGCCACTTATGAGTGAATACATATTGTATTTGTCTTTCTAGGTCTGGAAACACAGTATTCTTACGGTAAAATAAAAGATGGAGACAAGAGAATTTCTAGAACCTTGTGATAGCTTGGCCTATGCAGCATCAAACCATGAGGGACTCTGTTTCAAACAAGGTAGAAGGCTTGGATCAACACCTGAGGTTGTTCTCTGATATCCATGTGCATGCTATAGTGTATGCACACACACACACACACACACACACACACACACAACAAAGGAAGTAATTCAGTCTTCTTCACAGGCAATTTATAGCTAAATTATTTTAAGTTTACTAATTTGAAACAAATGTTGGCAGCTTCAGGTCACATGTTGACCAAGCATCCTATTCCAGAAAGAAACCTTAATACAGAATATTTCACTAGGAGCAAAACTCCAGCCTGTCATCAGAGCCACTTCCTTTCTATTTTTGGAGGGGGTAGGTACAGAAAAGCTAATAGTTTTATTTTAGACTGTTAAGCACATTTAAATTTTTCACTTTATTGAATATATTGAATTTTGTAATGAATATTAGATATAGCATTTACACAGAAATACATTTCTAATAATGTAATTTGGGATCTTTTAAGCAGTTTTGATACAGTTCTACTCTGTCATTCTGGCTGGCTTCAAACTCACAGAAATCTTCTGGCCTCTGTCTCTGCCTCTGCCTCCACAATCCAGAAATTAGAAGTGTGTACCAGGGCACCTGGAACTTCACTATTTCTTTGTTTTTTTTTAAATTGATTTTTATTGAGCTCTACATTTTTCTCTGCTCTCCTTCCTGCCTCTCCCCTCCACTTCCTTTTAAGCAAAGCTGGTGTCTACAAATACTGCAGGCATAGAGCAATCTGTCAAGCAACTGCTAACAAGAAAGGCAACAAATGGCATATCAGGGGATCCCTCTTTACAGCATTTCCTGATCACTCTATTACTAAGTAGACCTGAAGCCCCATCAGAATCCCAGGCTAGGTCAGTGTCAATAAGAAGCAACAACATATACAGTTACCTGGAGAGATGCTTAGTCTTGACTATGAACTTAATTGAACTGAAGTTAAGAAAGCAGAGCTCAGGGTGTGCGTATGAGGACATTGCCAAGACAACTAGATCCAGAGGACTCTGACCTAATCAATGGATTGATCCCTTGACAGATTCGCATCCCTGGGAAGTGGTGAGAGACAGAAAGCAGGACCTTGTGGGGGGCCTTAGGTCACTAGAGGAATATATTAGAGACAATCATGCCCTGGCCTCTTCTCCATCCTCTGCCTCATGTCCCCCATATGAGTTATTCTGCTCTGTCATGTCCCCCTTAGCACAACAGACAAACATATCACACCGTGATACAAAATTATTTCTCCATTTATATTGTGTCTCAGGTACTAGGAAGAGCCAACACATCGGGGGAAAAAATGGTAGTAAGCTGGGTTCATCACCTAATGGTGTAGTCTAAATCCCCAGAAGCTTTCCAAAGATGAGGAAATTTGACAACGGGATCAACAGTGAGTTGAGAAATGGCACTGCACTCATAAACTTTCAGGAGCTGTGGTGACAAGGACAAGATCTGCACAAAACAAGCCAGTCAGAATTCCAGCATGAAACAGGGAGGGCCCCAAGCCTCCACCCCAGCTGAGGAGCTACTGCCAATTAATAGCCACTGGGAGAAGAAAACTCGTTTTCTTAGGAATCAGCCATGCTCCATTGGCTCCACCTCACACGGGTTACACTGATTGGACTCAGTTATTTTTCAAAATGGGAATGATGTGGGGAGAGGAAATGGAGTAGAAGATGGATCTGGAAGCAACTGTGGAGAGTAGAGAATGCCGAATATAATCAAAATGTGTTATGGGTGTGTATGAAATTCTCAAATTATAAATAAAATATTGCATTGTTTAAAATAAATGATGTTTCGTCTCAAAAAAAAAAAACAGCGATAATCATGTTTATACTATAAAAGTCCTGATTATAAGAGGTCCAAAAGATCTGAGTCTCCTTAAAACTGAACTAAAAACAACTTTGAAGGAAATGAGCCCACATTCCAAGTTGCACCAGAAAAGCCTTATGATCCTGAGCAACTAGGAGAAGGGAGGCAGGCAGATGAGGATTCTGCTGTTTCCACCTCCTGCCCCTTCTTCCCTTGCAAAGGAAAGAAAAACACTACAGTGCGCATCCTGAAGATAACAGGAGCAAAAGCAATCCAAGGCCTTTATTATCCAGCTAATTCTTTCATATAATCCAGTTTGCTTTATATATAGAAGCAGCTGCTATCTGTAAATCAAATTTTAACTTCGGTCTGATTCTCAGCCATCTCCTCTGTTATCGCTCTTAGTCCAAAAGGAACAACGGATGTTAATTGAGTTCTTATTCTGGGCCAGGCTCTGTCAAAAACTAATGGCTTTAAAAATATTTCCTCATTTAACTAAAAACATCCCTGTGACTGAGGAGTGCATAGTAATACTGCCTCGTAACCGCCCCAAGAGCTTGCTCTTGCTATTGCTGTGACTTCTGAAGTCATTACAATCTGGTACTGCCCCAGGAAGGAGAACCCTGAGGCTCATAGGGGCTCAGTTTAGCCAAGGTCACAGAGATGGTAGATGCTGAGGCCTAGATCTAACTCGGCTCCTTCTGGCTTGAAAGTCTGCCAAGCATTTAACTGTCGTGGTATACACCAGTAGACCAAGAAATAGAAAATCGCATTAAGGGCAAGCAATGTATTACTAAGCAGCAATGGAAATTGGAAGCAAGCTTCTGGTAAAAAGGTTTTAAAGAAATGGCATTGTGAGAAATGAGAAAGTACAAAATGTCATTCTTATATGTATTTTTAGTGTAAAATATGATGTTTTAATTACATATTCGCATGTGCACACTTATATACACGCACATGTTTATATATACATACACACACTAGATACTGAAATTAATGTATCCACCAGCTTGCATTTATCATAATTTTTGTGCATGTATGAGAGAGAGAGACAGAGAGACACCTAAATTATAAAGGCTCTACATTATGAGGATGGTCTGTCCTCCCTTAATTAACTCTTAATTATTATCTCTCAGCCAGTTAATATCAAGCTGCTTGACCACCAGATGAGAAAGAGATTCATTGCCTCATTCCGGAAATATAAATGTTTCCTCAACTGCAGGAGATCCTTGACTGGGATGCATAATTCTTTGAAATAGGAGAACTTTCCTTCTTTGTTTTTATTGCTCCTCATAATTACTTGGAATAAAAAATGATAAGTTTTAATTCAGAAATGCCTTTAGCTATTGGGCATCTTCACATAAAAGCACAAAAAGTATAATTAATGAAATGAAGGCAAGATGCCTATTTCCACCCCCATCTCATTAGTAATAAGTGATTAATTCTCTTTTGTGTTTAACAGTATCCCTAATAACTAACAGGAAAAATGGGGGGTTGGGCATTATGTGTGGCTGATAGTACTGGGTTGGCATGTATGAAGCTCAGGGTTCCATCCCCAGCAGGTCACTGTGTTGTCTATAATCTAGCAATAGGAACTAGATGCAGAAGGATTGTAAGTTCAAAGTCCTCTTCAGCTGTAAGGATTTAAAACCCAAGTTTGGTTAGGGACTCTGCTTCAAAAATACAAAAACAAGAGAAGGAGAGTAAAAGAAGTAGAAGTAGAGATGGCTCACAAATTCAAGTTTTGTATCTTCTTCTACTTAGAATAAAATAATGCTGAAGAGAGACAACAAAATTGCTCAACAGATAAATGTGTTTGCACTCCAGAATAAAACAAAAGTAGATATATCTGGATGTCTTTACCGTGATCACAAGAATCCAGCTTATTTCAAACAATTTAAGAATAATTAAAAGGAGAGATATGTATCACTGAAACAATTGAAGAGACTGAAAGCAAATTAATTGGAAAAGATAATATTCAAGAAATCAAGAATTATTTTCATATATGCAATAGATTTCACCCAGACCTTGAACCATAGACCATTTGCTTGCTCATTCATGCAACAATCATCTTGCAGCTTTTAATCTCCATCATTTGTTTCACACTGTTCTATATCCTTACTAGACAACAGCCAACAAATTCATGATTTTTTGTGATATGGGGATTATTCTATGAGAAGAGACACACTTTGTAGCAATGACTAAGTTTAAAATATGACTTGTGATAATAAAATTATGAAGAAGGAAAACCAAACCAACGCAGAGATTAATAAGAGGAGTCATGTGGAATATTGTTCTATATGCTGTGAATATGTTTTATTACCTTTGGTTAATAAAGAAGCCACTTTGGCATATTGCAGGGCACAATATAGAAAGGCAGAAAACAAAGCTGAATACAGGGAGAAAGAAGGCTGGGTCAGGCAGACACCGTGTAGATGCCGAAGGAGAATGATGCCAGAACTTGACCGGTAAGCCCCATCATCATGACAATACACAGATTAATAGAAATGGATTAATTTAAGATATAAAACCAAGCTAGAAATATGCCCGAGCCACTAGCCAAACATGTAATTAATACAGTTTTTCTGTGATAATTCAGGTCTGAGAAGCCAGGAAATAAAATTGCAGTCTACAATTACAGAGGGGTATTGCAATTTTGGGAAAGATATACTGTAAGCCCTTTCTGATACACTGATATTGTCTCAGAGAGCATATAAACACAATGAGCAATGAACCTACAGAACAAATATTGCAGACAAAGGACATCAAGGGCCAAGGTCTAAGGTCAGGTAGTTTCACAGAAGTGCTTAGCTGTAGTGAGTAAGGATGGCAAGATCAAAGAATAAATCCAGAGTTAAAGAAGGACCTTGGGTTTCAGTCTTGGTGAGATGTAAAGTCATTAGAGGGTTCTGAAGAGAGAAGCAATCATGGGGGTGATAGTTTAGAAGGCATGAGCTAACCCTGATAGGGCACACCTTAGCATACAGAACTCAACACAAATTGCAATGACTTCAGTACAAGGAATCTTATTCAACACCTTTTCTATTCAAACAGGTGATTTCAAAAAGGAACTTATTTCTGCATAGAGTGGGAAGAAGCTCATGAGCTCCCAGCCCCAGCTCAGGAGCTAGAGAAAGCTGTTAGCTGCTGGGGAAGGACTGTCTGTTTGCCTCAGGGTTATAGCCACAGGCAGGCCAACCATGCTCCAGTGGATGGTCCCACACCCTTGTACAGATGGGCTATCTGCTTAGACTCAGAGGCTTATTAAAATAGAAAGTTGGACCCCTTTATGATAAAGGTATTGGAGAGACTAGGGATACAAGGGTCATACTTAAATATTATAAAAGCTATTTACAGCTAACATTAAATTAAACAGAGAAAAACTCAAAGCCATCCCACTAAAATCAGGAACAAGACAAGGATGTCCACTCTCTCCATACCTCTTCAATATAGTGCTTGAAGTTCTAGCAATAGCAATAAGACAACATAAGGGGATCAAGGGGATTCGTATTGGAAAGGAAGAAGTTAAGCTTTCGTTATTTGCAGATGACATGATAGTATACATAAGCGACCCCAAAAATTCTACCAAAGAACTCCTACAGCTGATAAACACCTTTAGTAGCGTGGCTGGATACAAGATCAACTCCAAAAAATCAGTTGCCTTCCTATACACTAAGGATAAGGAAACAGAGAGGGAAATCACAGAAGCATCACCTTTCACGATAGCCACAAAGAGCATAAAATATCTTGGGGTAACCCTGACCAAGGAAGTGAAAGATCTATTTGACAAGAACTTCAAGTCTTTGAAGAAAGAAATAGAGGAGGACACCAGAAAATGGAAGGACCTCCCTTGCTCTTGGATTGGGAGGATCAACATAGTAAAAATGGCAATTCTACCAAAAGCAATCTATAGATTCAATGCAATCCCCATCAAAATCCCATCAAAATTCTTCACAGATCTGGAGAAGACAATAATCAACTTTATATGGAAAAACAAAAAACCCAGGATAGCCAAAACAATCTTATACAATAAAGGAACGTCTGGAGGCATTACCATCCCTGACTTCAAACTCTATTACAGAGCTACAGTATTGAAAACAGCTTGGTATTGGCATAAAAACAGAGAAGTCGACCAATGGAATCGAATAGAAGACCCTGACTTTAACCCACAAACATATGAACACCTGATTTTCGATAAAGGAGCTAAAAGTATACAATGGAAAAAAGAGAGCATCTTCAACAAATTGTGCTGGCAAAACTGGATGTCAATCTGTAGAAGAATGAAAATAGACCCATATCTATCACCATGCACAAAACTCAAGTCCAAGTGGGTGAAAGACCTCAATATCAGTCCAAACACACTGAACCTGATTGAAGAGAAAGTGGGAAGTACTCTAGAACACGTGGGCACAGGAGACCACTTCCTACGTATAACCCCAGCAGCACAGACAGTAAGGGCCTCATCGAATAAATGGGACCTCCTGAGACTGAGAAGCTTCTGTAAAGCAAAGGACACTGTCGCTAAGACAGAAAGGCAACCCACTGACTGGGAGAAGATCTTCACCAACCCCTCAACTGACAAAGGTCTGATCTCCAAAATATATAAAGAACTCAAGAAACTAGACCGTAAAAGGCTAATCAACCCAATTATAAAATGGGGCACTGAGTTGAACAGAGATCTCTCAACAGAAGAAGTTCAAATGGCCAAAAGACACCTAAGGTCATGCTCAACTTCCTTAGCGATCAGGGAAATGCAAATCAAGACAACTTTAAGATACCATCTTACACCTGTCAGAATGGCAAAAATCAAAAACACCAATGATAGCCTTTGCTGGAGAGGTTGTGGAGAAAGGGGTACACTCATCCATTGCTGGTGGGAATGCAAACTTGTGCAACCACTCTGGAAAGCAGTGTGGAGGTTTCTCAGGAAATTTGGGATCAACCTACCCATGGACCCAGCAATACCACTCTTGGGAATATACCCAAGAGAGGCCTTATCACACAACAAAAGTATATGCTCTACTATGTTTATAGCAGCATTGTTTGTAATAGCCAGAACCTGGAAACAACCTAGATGCCCTTCAATTGAAGAATGGATGAAGAAAGTATGGAATATATACATATTAGAGTACTACTCAGCAGTAAAAAACAAGGACTTCTTGAAGTTTGCAGGCAAATGGATGGAAATAGAAAACACCATCCTGAGTGAGGTAAGCCAGACCCAAAAAGAGGAACATGGGATGTTCTCACTCATATTTGGTTTCTAGCCATAAATAAAGGACATTGAACCTATAATTCGGGTTCTTAGAGAAGCTAAATAAGAAGGAGAACCCAAAGAAAATCATATAGGCATCCTCCTGAATATTAAACTTCATCAGGCGATGAAAGGAGACAGAGACAGAGACCCACATTGGAGCACCGGACTGAAATCTCAAGGTCCAAATCAGGAGCAGAAGGAGAGAGAGCACAAGCAAGGAACTCAGGACCGCGAGGGGTGCACCCATACACTGAGACAATGGGGATGTTCTATCAGGAACTCACCAAGGCCAGCTGGCCTGGGTCTGAAAAAGCCTGGGTCAAAACTGGTCTCGCTGAACATAGCGGACAAGGAGGACTACTGAGACCTCAAGAACAATGGCAACGGGTTTTTGATTCTACTGGACCTATTGGTTTCGTGGGAGCCTAGGCAGTTTCGTGGATGCTCACCTTACTAGACCTGGATGGAGGTGGGTGGTCCTTGGACTTCCCACAGGGCAGAGAACCCTGATTGCTTTTTGGGCTGACGAGGGAGGGGGACTTGATTGGGGGAGGGGGAGGGAAAGGGGAGGCGGCGGTGGGGAAGAGACAGAAATCTTTAATAAATAAATAAAAATAAATAAAATAAAAAAAGATGTTAGATAGTCACATGGCCTCAAAGTGTCAGTTTTCTCATACAGTTGTGGCAATTGTATATATTGGTGTGATGTATATGAAACATTTATTGCTGCTGCCATATGGATAATAGGTATTTAATAAACATTAATTTACTAAATAAAAAAATAGAAAGTTGGGAGAGGTTATGGTTAAGGGAGTAGATCCAAAAGGAGTTAAAACAAGGAGTTGGGGATAAGAATGATGAAAATGCATTGCAAGCAAATATGAAAGAATGAATAATATATTACAATTTTTTAAGTGGCCAGTTCAATACTTCCAACAGCAACTCCAGCGTCATCAATGTCCTGAGATCATTTCACATTCCTTCTTCCCATCCTTAGCAAATCACCTATGATCTAATACAGTGGCTGATTGAGCTGTCATATTTACATAACAGGAAGTGAGGAAGAAATGAAGTACAGACATGTACTACTGCATCAGCTCTGCTTTAAGAAACTTCTTATACATGTAAACTTCTTAGAACAGGTATTAGCACAAGACTATGCCCAGCTCCAAAAGAAGCTTGAACACACAAAAATTTAGTGTCTTGCTGTTACAAATTGGGGTTCTGCTAAAAAGAAACACACACACCCCCAAAGCTAGAAGCACTGGGGAAAAATTAGTGGCAATGTTTAGCAATTCAGACCTAAAATTACAGCGATCAGGAATAAAATGATACTGATGTAAGTGTACATATACAAACACCAAGTGAGGCTTGAGACAGCAGGAATCACTGGTGGTTATGGTAAAACAAAGCATGAAGTCTATCATTAGGTTCACTACTAGAAACGGGCAATTACAGTAAGTAAGGTAGGGAAGTCCTTCCCACTTTGATTCTCCATGTGATCCAAACACAAGTCTGGAATAAATGACATGCTCTCTTTTAAACATGTGGATGTACATGTGTGAGAATGTGTGGGCATGTTCGTGTAGAGGTCGTCAACCTTGGTTGCTATTCTCAGAAATGCTATGTAGCTTCATTTGAGATCGGGTGGCTCTTGCCCTGGAGCTCACCAATTAGGCTATACTGGCTGACCAGTGAGCCCCAGGGATCTCCCTGTGTGTGTCTCCCTGGCACTGGGCTTACAAGTGCATGTCAGTACACCTGACGTTTTCATGTGAGTTCTGGAATTGAACCTGGGTTCTTGTCTGCACAGCAAATATTTTACTGACTTGTAATACTTAACACACCTCAAAAAATGGCATGTTCTGAATCCTCTGCACAGGTCACCTCTAATAACTACTCACTCCTCACTGTACATCTCTGCTTGTATCTATCAACTGCTTTAGCTAGAACTAGAAACTTGAATCTGTCGTATTTACTCCACTTGTTATTTTCCTTTCAGTAATATTGCTGCCATTAATGGTTTTCTTCACTTTTTCTGACATCTGTGAGAATTCCTAGGCCACTTAATAAGCATTCAAAAATTATCTGTTGAGCAAAATTTGGTCTTTGTCTTTTCATTGTTTTCCTTATTTCTAGATCTACAATTAGTGTCTTTATGATAAAAAAAAATCTCAGCTTCTCTGGAGGCAACTCCCTTCCCTACAAAGAACTCTTGTAAGCTAAGTGTCCAAAGGCTGATATCCGCTTCCTGTTCTCCCATTCCCCAGAATGAGAGTGTCCTCCCAAATACCGCTCATCGATTCTACACAACTCAAGAGTGAAATATTGTCTAATCTAAAACGATCATGGGAAACCATGAGTGAGGGGAAAGTGGGTTGGTTACTTGCATCTCTGAACTCATAGAGAAAAGCTGTAAACTTGCTGCACAGGGTCCTTCCTTTCTCCTGCCCTTTGATGCCCATCTGAGGCCTCTTCCTTCATATCTTGTCTTTTCAACACTATTTCTTGGTTAAACATTCCTAAGAAATAAGCGTATATCCAGAGACCAAACTTATAAATCCAAGACTTGAATAGGAAATAGTCTTTCAAATGGTTGTGTCAACAAAAGGCTAAGGCCCTTGAGAAGCTCCGCCATAATTCAGATTCTGTGGGAATGGTGCCCATTTAAAGCTTAGCAAGGAAAACTTTTGAGATGCAGTTCTAAGTCTCTAATTTTACTTTGTCATTGCCAGTCTTCAGGTTATACTGATTTATTGACATTCCTTAACTACTAAGTCATTTACATACACACACACATACATATCCCTATAGCCACTAAGCCACATATATACATACAATACATTAAACCATATTACATATATACATACATAATACTTCCATAGCCACAAAGCTACATGCCTACACTTAATTACACACACACACACACACACACACACACACACACACCACAGCCACTAGGTCACATACATAATATTCCCCATAGTCACTAAGTCACATACATACATGCATACATAACCCAATAGCCACTGATCTACATACATGCATGCATACATACTACATTCATACATGTATACACAAATAGAAAGAAAGAAAGAAAGAAAGAAAGAAAGAAAGAAAGAAAGAAAGAAAGGAAGGAAGAGGAAGGGAGGAAGGGGAGGGAGATGGAGGGAGGAAGGGAGGGAGGAAGGAAGGAAGGAAGGAAGGAAGGAAGGAAGGAAGGAAGGAAGGAAAAAAGAGGGAAGGGAGGGAGCAAAGGAGGGAGGGAGGGAGGAAGGAAGGAAGGATGGAAAGAAAGAAAGAAAGAAAGAAAGAAAGAAAGAAAGAAAGAAAGAAAGAAAGAAAGAAAGAAAGAAAGCACAAAACAGGCAAAAACTTAATATGACAGACATTCCACCTCTTAAAAAACACTAATTCACTGACGGGACAGAATTCTTCTTGCCTGGGAACAAAGGAAAAATAAAAGCAGCTTCCAGAATAAAGAATGTCACAATAACTGGCCAGAAAATCTTGATTCAGTCTACAAGAAACAGGTATCATAGCCAGACCGTGGTGGCACATGACTTTAATCCCAACACTCGGGAGGCAGAAGCAGGAGGATCTCTGTGAGTTTGAGACCGGCCTGGTGTACAAGAGCTAGTTCCAAGACAGGCTCCAAGACTACAGAGAAACCCTGTCTCAAAAAAAGGAAGGAAGGAAGGAAGGAAGGAAGGAAGGAAGGAAGGAAGGAAGGAAGGAAGGAAGGAAGGAAGTTAAGGAAGGAAGGACGAGATATCAAAAGTACTTTAGCTAATCCTCTTCCAAATGTTTGGGTGTGTAGAGACGTTCTTACTGTAACAAGAGTGCATACAAGTGTTGTTTACGGCATCTATAGTAGCTACTGGTGTCAAGTTTTAGAGGCATCCATAACTAAGCCTTTCTCCCACACAGTTTCCACCTGACAATGAGCAAAGGCACTTTCATAACTATTTCTTATTATCAGCCCATGAAGTAGGAAGTGTGATTTATTATCATGTCACAGATACAAAACTAAATGCACAAAGAGGTGAAGTGACTGACTTAGCCACATGGTAGATGAGCTGAAATTCGAATTCTCAGGCTCCTCCAACTTCCTCTACCCTAGAGCTATGTGGATGGTTTTGCACTAAGGAGGCCTATTTATATGACTTTCCATGGGACCAAGAAGACAAAACCACAACAGGGTAAACGCAGGAAGACATTGCTTTCTTGGCAGAGGATTTCAAAGGCAGCAGCATTAACCAATTTCAAGGCATTTTGCTATATTGTGGGGTTTGCCCTGGATAAGCATGACTACAAAGGGCTGGGGCAAGACAGCTGCTCCTGGAGAACACTATTAACTCTCTTGTTTTTGAAAAAAAAAATAAAATAATTAAGCTCCGAGCTTTAAGAGAGCGGAAAAGAACGGCCTTTAGCTTTGAACTCCTCCGACCATCTCTTACTTTTCATTTTAAAAGACGTTTCAATCTGGTTTCAAAATAAACTGTCAATCAAACGCTAAAACTTCTCCAGAACCTTCCCCCTCCCTTTTCACTCCCTCCGAGTGACCACAGGCTGTTCAAACTCCACAGACCTTTAAGGTGCAGCGAATTCAGGAGGCTTGTGTTCGCATCCAGCAGGAGCAGCTGGCCGGTCTCCACCGTGACGCTGTCGCCATCTTGTGGCACTCTATGGGGAAACCAACTGTGAGGTCTGGACCACCTCCGACAGAACTGGAACGAAAAGTTGCACTGGAAGAGAGAATGATTCGGCTTGTTTCTGAAGCAGGATGGCACAGCGAGCAATGGAAAATGGTAAATGCTCCGGGAAATATTAGTCTCTCTCTTTTCCTTGAACAACTAACCCAAACAGAAGAAAAATATAAAAAGGATATACGCTACACCTCTGTGCTCAGCTCCTAATTTTTTTTCTATTTTTTTTTTTCTCTGCGCAGACTCTCTTGAACCTAACAGGCAGGGCTGATTCCATGCCTTACTTTTACAGACCTGTATTGAATCTTACACAAAAATGTCATGAATAATCTGGACTAGAGAGAATTAAAATATTCTTCTTGATGGGTGGCATTTTGCTTGATGTAATTGGTTTGGTTTTCCCTGACTCTGCCACCAAGTGTCCCTGTTTCATGGGAACCTTCCTCCTCTGGAGGGCACAGATCTACCATTCCGCACGGCCCTGTCCTCTCAGAAAGCAAGTTGTGTTGAACAAAGCCGAAGCCGGCACCAGTGAAAGGCAGGCCGACTTCAGATGACAAATGAACAGCCCGGTGGTTTATGTGAAGGGCAGAGGGCAGGACTGAGAAGGGTCAGCCTCTCATCTCCTGAGTTGTACTCACAGAACTTCCAGTTTTCCTGTTCCTTCATGGTCACTCTAAAGCCACGGGCTTTAAAAAGCAGAGACATAAAAGTCACCACACATGTGAGACTCAGCACGTGGTTTATGAAGTTCTCAAACTAACAAGAAGGAAAATATTTAAAACTCAGAATAGGAAATATGGTTTCCTCAAGGAAAAGCATCAGCAGAACTGTCATACTGACACTCCAACCAAATGTCTGAAGTGTCCACACATATGCACCAAAGAAGTCCCCTTGTGACATGTAGGCAGATGGGAGGCAGTCATTAAGAAGGGAGCCTTGCTTTGGGGACCCTACCCCTCATACTGGGTCACCTCACCCAGCCTTAATACATGGGGAGGTGCTTAGTCTTACTGCAACTTGATATGCCCTGTTTTGTTGATACTCCTGAGAAACCCATCCTTTCCTAAACAAAGATGCAGAGCAGTGGATGGGGGGGGGGGGGTGAATACCGGGGGATGGGAACAGAGGGGCGGGAGGGACTGGGAGAAGAGGAGGGAGGAAAATGTAGGGGGGGGGGGGGAACAGAGGGGCGGGAGGGACTGGGAGAAGAGGAGGGAGGAAAATGTACAGCCCAGATATAAAGCACATAGTTAAATATATTTTTTAAATTACTGTGAGTAACAACCTTATCTGTTTATGTATGTTTCTTAATTTCTAGAAAAAAAAA
>NW_026068106.1:1998946-2019456 GCF_014885135.2 Alexandromys fortis
AAAAAAAAAAAAAAAAAAAAAAAAAAAAAACATGGAACTTCCACCTGAACAACACTCAAGCTGAGGATCAAGGTCACCCAACATAACTAAGTTTTAGGAAGAGTGGTGTGGGTGAACTCGAGGGCATATGAAGACTTCAACAGCACAAGCCTTATATATTAATCTTGTGCGCAGATCCGTAGCCCAACCACAGAACTACAAAGGAACTGAAAGCTCGTGACACTCAGTAAAAATATCTGGATCAAGTAGACATTAATTAGGTACTTAAGGGCATCAAAGGAAAACAATTCCATGGTGTCTTCCATTGATTGGAGAACATTTTTAAATTGCTACAATTAACTCTGTTAACTGTTATACAACTTGGAGTAAGCCAGGCTTGGCCTGGCAGCCTTTCTGAAACCATTCCAGTCTCCTGGCCAGTGGGAGATGCATAAAGAGTTGTCTTCATTTTGAGGCTGAGGAGATGGAGGCTCAAATGTTTTCAGCATAGTAAAGGAGACTGGAGTCATGTGAAGCAAAGGCCCATTGACATCATTTACTCCTGGGTACTCCTGGAATGCTCTTCCTAAAATACCGCATGACTCATCTCATTTTTATGTCGATGTCTCTGCTCAAGTATGTTCCCCTTCCCTATAACTATATCTTTCAAAACTCAATTTGGGTGGATCCTTCTCTCTACTATTCTGGCAGGCTATCATAGAACTCATTCTACATTTATTTATCATTTTTTGAACTTATTCAAAAGAGGCAGGGGATTTATTTTTGGTCATTATTATACTGCATTCTACCTAAAAATCTGCCCCAATACTAATTGTTTCATAACTCATTAAATTACTATTCCTTATACTAATCTAATACATGTTTTATAAACATTACACATACTCACATAGACATAAATACACATAAACACATACTATACTCACTACACACAGAGCGTACACAAACTATACACATACACACATACACGCAAACACATCCATACAAATACACACACACAAACACATTTCTAATACAGCATATAAACAAATGGGTGTCTGAACCTAAATTATCAAAAATACTGCCTTTTTTCAAACAACTGGGTTTGGTCTATACCCTTTTGTATGCCTTTTCCCGTTGTGTGTCGCCATTTGGAGTCAGCCTCTATGCTAAAGAGGAGATTCTCCCTACGATATCCTGATCCAATTTTATTTCTTTTCCTTTACGTTTCTCTGTTAGATGTAGTGGAGAGCAAAAGAATATTAGTGTTAATTTTTCAGCTTCAAGTGACTAGAAGCCCAAAATTCTCATTAGCAGAGTAAAGGCATAGAGAATTATATACAATCATATTGACAATTTGTGCTTTTTGTCTAAAACAAGGACTAAGCACTCAAATGTCAAAAAAATGTGAGTGTGACCTTAACTATTTAACAGGTACCTGGGGAAGAAGAGGAACAATATGTGCCCATAGTTACAAAATTTCAGTGTAATTGTGCTGAAAAGTTTGCTGCCATAAGTGGAAGTGAAGTCTTCACTGACCCACGTCATAAGATAAGTTTGCTGCCATAAGAATTGTAGTTTTCCATGTTTACAGTCGACAGCATTGGTAGAATCTCTCCCAATATAAGACTCTCGGGGTCCTATGGACAAGTGGGTATGGCTCCCCTTTCAATCTCATCTTCTAATCCGCCACTCTTTGAGCCAATTAAGAAAATAATTCTGACAAAAGTAACACAGGGATCTTTGTCAAAACACATGAAATCCCCCCATTGACAACACTAAGATGTTTCTGGTTCCCATGATGCTGTCTGTCACAGTCATAAGACATGGATCAATGAAGGCTTCACTTCCACATAAGATAAGTTCTTTCCACTATGGCTTCCAGGCTACTTATACTTCAACTTTAGTTTTCTTCCTAGCAATAGATAAATCTGTCACTTCTATTACGCAGATGGAGTAAATCATTTCCTTACAAGCGTAGTGCAAGAATTATAGAGGATAGAACATGCCTTCAAATGTTTATCCAGCCCTATATATCCAACCTTAAATGAACGACAACAACAACAACAAAAACTAAATAAGTAAATAAAAGCAAAAGGTTCCCCGCCTCAGCTAGGAAGCTGGTGCAATTCGTTTTCTTCTTGGCGCACATCAGCACTTCTCTGAACTTCTGGGAAAGTGCAATGTCTGCAAATCTTCCTTGTCACCTTAAATGGACTCTCAACTCCACGAGAGCTCGCCTGAATGAAGTCATTGATCAGCAAGATGGAACATCGAGTGAAGGAAGGGTCTATTTGAAGGCATGAACTGAGCAAGGGTGGCGGAGGAGGTGAGGCAAGGGGACCTCTGTGGTCACAGCTGCCTGACCAAAGCAAGGAAGAGAATTCCTGAAGCCTTAACCAAAGAAGGTCTTCTTGCATGGCATGCAAGTTTTGGATGTGGAAAAGAAAGCCTCATGGCAATCAATAATTTTCCTCTGCTCTTTACCCCACCCCCTTAGTCTCTCTAAAGCCCTTATCACCATATAGTGCAGTGCACATGTATTCATACTCATGGCTAACCCTGGCAGACTGGGAAGCTTCATAATTGCTTCTGAGCTTTTGTTATAGCACCAGGACCCACAAGCCATAAGGCCTGGCATACTATGAGTAGCCAAAGAAAAAATAACTCACATATCTTAGTTATTAACATTATGGGTTTCAGACAACTATCACAGTCTACAAGCAAAATAAATTCCCAGAGCCTCATCCCCTCCACCTGAATCATCATATTTATTCTAAGAATGCATCTTCCGAACTCTAAATCTGAGGATCATTTCACTTTCTGGCAATTGAGTGCCTCTAATGTCCCAGGCATGGCACCATGCATTTTATTCTCAGGGTCATTAATCTTCAAAACAAAACGAGCAAACAAAAATACAGAAAGGTATTACCTTCTCCACTTAATGCTTGGTCTCAAAAACTAATAATAACAACAATGGGGCTAAGATTTACTGAGTTCACTCAGCAGGTGTTATCTTGCTTAATAAGCATAGGCTCCCTATAGACTCCTTGTCTACGACTCCAGAATGATAGATCCCTACATCCAACAAATATTTATTGGGCATACACTACACCTCAGGCATCGGTCTAAGCACAAAGCACAGAAAGCCCCTGATGGCATGGAGCTTACATTCTAGCAAGATCACAGATAAATATATAAAACAAATAGTTTGCCCTGAAAGAAACAAAAGAGCAGGGTAAAGTGGATCAGAAATGTCAGGGGGTGGAAGGAACTATTGACATTGAGTGACTGGCTACATAACTCCGATAAGAGGCTGAAGTAGAAACACTGAGTGTGAGCCCAAGGCTAATGGAGTGGAGAGAGACCCTGAAGAATGAGCTTGTCTAGAGTGCAGCAAGGACAGGTAGGGTGTCAGGACCTCAAGGGAGGGGGGCGCACAGAGCATTCTTGCTGCTGCAGTGGAGAACACCTAGAAAAAACCTAGCAGATATTAACTTCATATGCCATAGAAGAATGACATGAAATATTCAGTAGTACATAACGGTGCTCAAACCACAGTCCAAATGTAGGCTATTTGGTGCAGCACATTGGCAATTCACTCATGATATTTATGGTTCTAGCCTGGTCAGAATAGGGATGATAAGACCTGCAAAATCTAAAATATTTGTCATATAAATCTTTTAGGTTTGGTGGATTACTCAAACACTGTAATGCATACTATTGGGATGTTACTTATAATGAGCTCATTCTAGCATACATATACTCCACCAGTATTGAATTACATCAAAACAAAGCTTTCTTTCTATAGATAAATATAAGTAATTGCAGCTAAGCTAGCTAAGAAAGAATTTTAGGATCGGGAATAAAAAGAGCAAAGTAAAGAGTATCCTTAAGTGGCAGAAATTAATTCTTATTTCTAGTAAGTAAGGGATGAGCTAAGTCTTGGGAAGTCACACACAGGTAAGTGGAAAGGCGAAGAGGTGTGTGTACGTTTGAATGTGTGTACGCATGTGCGTGTGCTTGCCTTCTCGCACACAGAGTCAAATCTGAAGATTGACAGATACATGCTAGCCTTTTTCACAGAGCTGACACACTGCCATTTAACCAGCGAGCGTGCAGCACATGTTTCTGCTTGCAGTCACTAGTAAGAGACAAGGTTAACATTTTAAGTGATGGACTACAACATGTTATTTCCCCATGCAATAGACCCGTGACTGCACTGCCTGCGAAAACACTTAATTTCCGTGATTGAATACACAGGAGCACACTTTCCCTGCTACGAGGCTTTGACAGCTTCTCAGTTCCATACACCAGGGGAAGCATTTTTTTTTTCCTCCTTTTCATTTTTGTGTCCCCTTTGTACCTGAAGGGAAGCAAATGAATGTGTCATAGCAAAGAGAAGAAGGAAGAAGCCCAAAGAATGAAACCCAGTTTACAGGCATCAGTGTCTCTGATCGCAGAAGTCGTCACTGCCGGCTGCTCTAGCTGCTTCCAATGTTTGGGCTACCATTTTTGTACTTTAGAAATAATGATCTCCTCAAGGGCAAAAGAAGAAATTCAGAAATAAACAAAAGTTGATTGCCTATGCCTCCTAAGCTAAAGGGAGGGCTGCAGTGAGCAATCAGTTAGGAGAATGGGCAAGGCAAGGCTCTGATTAACACAAACAAATTGGACTAAAGGCACTGTAGAAGTCCTTACATTTTGATCAGAAGCAGGCATGGCCAAGTCTTCTAAAGTGCCCCAGGTTTTAAGAAATATTGATCACAATGTTGGTAGTCATTCAAAATTTCAGATGACTTCATGTCATGAATTCCTTCAGGACCATCTTAGTCTTGAGTTTCTTAAAGGAAAAATAGAGCCAAAAGAGTCTCAGAAAACTCCCCAGAAGCAAAAAAAAATAACCCAGACTGGGTCCATTCCTTAGACACAATGAAATATGAGGAAACAAGAAAACCTTAACAGATACCAGCAACTCCAGCAGAAGAAAGACGATCCTACAAAGGCTGAATCTAGGGATCTCCTCAAACATACCATCTATATTATCAGAAATTCAACACAGCCCAAGATCAGCTAGTGTGTGTGTGTGTGTGTGTGTGTGTGTGTGTGTGTGTGTGTGCACCTTAGCCATTAGGAAAGACTTAAATTAAAACTGCATTGAGCAGCTGTGGAGATGGCTTAATTGGCTAAGTGCTTGCTATACAAGCATGAGAATGAACTGAGTTTAATCCTCAGAATCGACATAAAAATCTAGGCATGGTATCTTGCAGCTATAATTTCACTGTTGTGAAGGTAGAGACAGGAGCATCCCAGGGATTTATTGGCCAGCCAGTTTAACCGTATTGGCAAGCCCCAGGGTCAGAGAGACTCTGACTCAAAAAATAAGATGAAGAGCAATAAAGGAAGGCACATAAACATCACACAGACACACACACACACACACACACACACAATTCTGATCACATTGACATCCCATTTCCCAAATCAGAACGGCAATTATCAAAAACACAATGGCCACAGACAGTGGCAAGGGTATTAGGAGAGAAGAACACTTGTTTTCTACTGGCAGGAATGAGAACAACTCATAAAGAAATTATGGAAGTCAGTGCGGAGGGTTCCCCTAGAAACTGGTAACAGAATTACCTTATAACCCAACCCTACTCCTGAATGTTTGCAAGAAAGAAGTTTGAGTAGCATTTTATCAGAGATGTGTGCACACCCATGTTTATCACAACACTATCCACAACGGCCAAGTTACAGAATGAGTCTAGATGCCAATTAACAGATAAATAGAGAAAATGCAGATATATACAATGTGTAGAAAAAAAGAAAACAAAACAATATGTCATTTTGGAGAAAATGGATGGAACTAAAGATTAGTATGTTAAACAAAATAAACCAAAATCAGGTCAATAAATACCATATTTTCCTCTCATATGTGGAATCTATATTATGTGTATGTGTTTATGACCACACACACACACATACCTTAACCCTATAACATGTGTGTGTTTATGTGTGTGTGTGTGTGTATGTGCGTGTGTGTATTCTGAAGGAGACTCAGGATGAGGGAAGGAAAAATGAGAAGGAAACATAGACAAACATCACATGCTTTCTCTCAAAAGTAGACTAGTATATACTATGGATTTGTGATATAAAAGAAGACAGGAGACACGTTGGAGGAATAAAAGAAAACATGTATGTATAGGGACAAAGGGTAAGTCAGGTGATATCCACAGATATCATTGTGCAATTTATGTCAACTTACATGAATTGAGACGCCATAAGGTAAGTATAGTAAATACACTTACTAAAAACAAGGCTTTTTTAAAAAGTGAGGTGGATTTGACCTAAGTTAAGCCCTTAAGATTGATTTTTCCAACAGGCTCTAAAAGGTATTGATCCTGTGGCTTGGACCTAAAATCAGCCTTTAGGAGCTAAACATAGTCCGTGGCCAAAAGTCAGCAAGGAAATGAGGTCCTAAGTTCTCAAGACTCGAATAACTGGCCTCAACAGACAACCTACATGGACCTGGAAAGATGGCCTGAGCTCCAAATGGGGATACATCTTGACTGTCCCTCTGATTTCAGCCTTGGGAGACCTCAATCAGTGAACTCAGCTACTCTGTATAGAACTGTAATCTATCAGAGTGGAACATACTAAGTCAACCTTGTTTGACGTTTCCAGGAATGTGGTCATTAAGAATCAATGGGAACCTATTATGCCACTATGATGATCTCCTTTGGAGAACAACTTTCACCAAGAACGACATTTGCTTTTCTCCTTATTAGCTGAAGTTACTGCTCAAAGGGGTCAGTAACAAGATGATGTTGGAGGCCAATTTCAGCCTGTTCTGACAACATAAATGACCCCACACATACAAAATATACAGCATAAAACTTCTAAATTTATGAGGCCAAGAAGTATAAATTAAGACCAGACACAGACCTTTCATTTGCTCGGGAGGAGTTGTGACTGCTAAACCTACACAGTAAATGCCACAAGGATTCCAAAGTTATTACGGCCTCTCTCCAGCTGTCATTAAAAAATTCTCCTGATGCCTAGCATGGACTTAATATGTGCCCTTCAAGAGAGCCTCTCAAAGCTCACACATTATATTATTTGTGAAACTATTTAAATATCGGTGATATTTATAGCACTACTCTTTAATGGGCATTGCTTCCTGAAGGGAGCAAAGAATTGAACTTGTATTCCCTCACTTACAAAATAAACTATAACAAATACAGAGGACAAATGACTGTGGGCTGTTTATCCCAACTATCAATCTGCAACACAGACCTTACACCTAAGACTTAGGAAATTTGGAAGCAAAAGCTGAAAGGTTGTAAGAGCCAGAAGCCCAAGGTACCTGCTGTTAAAAAAGCATCCCTTAGACATGACATGGAAAAGGTATTCATGAAATTGCAACAATAAGATTTCCTGAAGAGGATCTGCTTAGTGATTTCAGTTGACATGCCAGTATAAAAAGGGAGAATTCCACATGGTCCCACCCATGGATGAAGTGCTATAGGCAATGATTACTGAGAGAGGGAGAATCCGTTTCCTCCAGGTATGAACTCCCATGTAGGTTCTCTAATCCCAAGAAATAAGTCCAGGGCACATGTAGACAGAATGGCCCAGTCCTGCAGCCATTCCATCCCAAAGAAACACACAGAGGTTTATATTACTAATAAACTTTTTGGCCTATTAGCGCAGGCTTGATATTACACTTAATATTACACTCTTACACTTAAATTAATCCTTAATTCTTGTCTATGGTTAGCCATGTGGCTTGGTATTTTTTCCCAGTGAGACATTCTCATCTTGCTTCCTCTACGTCTGGCTTGCAACTGCAAGAATTCCCAGAATTCTCATAGTTTGGTTGACCTGCCTATACTTCCTGCCGGGCTACTGGCCAATTAACATTTTATTAAACCAATATGAGTGACAAATCTTTACAGAGTACAAAAGCAATATCCCACAGCAGACACATGTACATCTGATCAACAATAAATGGAATCAATAGGTTGATATACTCACACACATATGAATATTCACATATGTATAACAATAAGAGTTAAAGAAGAAATTATTCATTTGAAAGGGAAGAGAGACACAGAAGTTGGAGGGAAGAGAAGATAAAAATGCAGTGTTCATGTATATTTCAAAAGAAATAAAATTTAAAACTTCAATAAAAAGAATGGCAATTCATTGCAGGGGAAAACCAAACAGAAATAATCTTATACCTGCTTCTTCACAGGCCTTGATTAAATGCAGTTACTTACATACTCTATAGGAAGGATAAAGGAAATATCAGCTAAGACTAATAGACCGCTTGAAAGTAGTATTATGTTTTATGAAGCATTTTTCAATTTTTATTGCTTTATAAACAACACCATTCAAAATTTCCACTTCCTCCCCTCCTCCCATTTCTATCCCACTCCCCTACTCACCCTCTCCCTCCCCTTCCAGTCCTAAGAGAGGGCAGGGTACCCTCCCCTGTGGGAAGTCCAAGGCCCTCCCTCCTACATCCAGGCCTAGAAAGATATGCAGACTAGGATCCCAAAAAGCCAGTGCATGCCATAAAGACAAATCCCATTTATATAGACATTGCTGGGTTTCTGATAAGGCAGAAGACACACAGTGTTTCCTGTCAATGCTAACTCCCAAAATTACTAGCCTTGTTTTAGGAATGAGGAAACACAGACAGAGTTTTCTAATTGGGATAATATCTCAAGCACCTGAAATTTGAAGAGCTTGCCTGTCTCCTGAAGGGTGGATGCCTTCCTAGTATAAAGCAGCCGTGATGTTCAAAATCCCCAGCATCTTTTGTGAAAGTCACCATAAGCCATCCATTGCAGTACGGATTTCTACAGTCATAAACGCATAATTGAATTTCTAAGCTCTTAGAGCCCACTTTCAAAGCCATTGTCCTCCTGGGTCCAAATGCATCTGCCACACATTGTCCCTTTTTCTGCCAAACCTTGTTGTTTAGTTCCAGATGCCATGAATCACTCACTGACTGGAGTGATATTAAAGGTAAACACCACAGTTAAAATGTAGAGATAATTAAATAACACCAACTACCACTAGCAGCCATCCAGGCAAAGGAGGAAATAGACCCAGAGATTTCAGATAGAGGAGTCTGATGGAAACGCTTCACTCTCAGGATCAAAACCTCATGCCATTGACATGGTGGAGAAATAATCCGCTTTTTATTTTTTTTAAAGTTTTCATATGCAAGTGATCAATATGGAAAGTATCAGGTAGTGACACAATTTAAATGTTCCAGGGACTAAAATATTTCAAAATTCAATGTTCATATATGTAGTACATCAGAATAACATATTTAAAGTTGTTTCTTTGTGAATCTAATTTATTGCTTAGGCTACAGATAAACAAAATGACTGTAATACGTGCATTTTTCTTTAACAAACTCATCTTTGGAGAAAAATCACATGGAAAATATTATTTCTAGACCCCCATCCCAAAGTTCACAAAGTGCAATCTAATTTCCAGATAGACAAGCGCTTGAATCAATTGCTTTACCGTCACCTGGAATCCATTGTGTTCACACAACATGTAAACACGGACTTACAGCATACACACAGTAAGTTTATACAAACACTTGGAAACCTTTTCATGTTAGGCATCTCTGAACGTTGAAAACTCACAACCCTCTGCCAACACTAAACAAGTTCAAAAGTCAGAGACCCCCGCAAAACAAGCCATAAAGCAGCTACCTAGGGATTGAAGGAGATCCCAGCACTTGTTCAATAAACCATATTAGAGCTAGCAGAAGCCACAACACCTCTCAGAAATAAGACAAATTGCCTTTGCCCAGAATCCTCCCAACTTTAGGGAATTACCCCTTTGCTGAAAATCAATTGCTCAACTTGTTGGGAATTAATTATTCATGTGGCTCCATCTCGTCTGTAGAAAGCAGAGACTTCTTTCGCCGTTTCCCCAATGAGAAGAAGTCATGTTTCCAGTACCTTCCTGTATTACTGCAGGGCTTAATGAAGGTTTAGCTCTCTGTATCAATATCTAATTTTATAAATGCAGAACAAGGTCATCACTACAAGGTTACTCCATGTATTGAGTAGGGGTAGAGCCAAGGAAAGAGGCAAATCAAAATAAATGTTGCTTCTTTTAAAAAAATAATTTAAAGTTTAATTTATAAAATTCTTTTCTTCGTGGCACATTTTTAAGTCCCTCAGATAAACCCTACTTAAATAGATGCCATGGGAACCTGACCAGCATACACCACCACTTCCCTCGTTCACCGGTTCCAAATGACTGGCAGCTTCTCTGATGCCCCACCTCAAGATAAAATTCCCCTTGACTGGCATCTGAACAAAGCACGAGTTGGTTGTGCTTCAGAAAACTGTGGGAAGGGGAAACTACTTTGTTACATCATTAATCACATGAACCAAAAATAATTAAACTTTTTTCCCTAGTCTCCTCCTTCCTGTGATATTCAACTATCAAGTCTTTAAATTTCTGACATGAACAGATCAAATCAAAATTAAACGTTACTTAGTTTCAAATGATATTTTTAATTTCTTGAACGATTTAAGAATGTTTGAAGACAATGTAATGAAAGCACCATGGGAAATTTACCTGATGCTCTAGAAATCACCATAAAAAGGCATGCATGCATACACACACACACGCACACAGTTATAAGACAGAGTAAGATGGGGGTAAAAATGGGAAAATAAGCTTTGTAACATAAGCAGATTTGAGTTTCAAAGATAGAATCTAGGTTACCACAATTTATACAGAATTTTTTTCTCTTGTTTTCATAAAAGAAAAATTTATATGGCGCTTGTATTTAATGATGGTCTGTTTCATATGACACCAAATACCCCATCAAACAAGGGATAGATAGTTAAACTTTATCAAGATTAAAAAACCTTTGTCCACCCAAATAAACTATCAATAGAATAAAAAAGCAGCCCAGGAAAGGAGAGAAATATTTCTGAATGATGTATCTGGCACAAGGTCAATATCTAAAGTATAAAAAGATTTTTATATCCAATACAATAGTTTGGTTCTCAAAGCAAACATGATATTTTAATATTTGCCCAAAGAAGATATACAAATCGAAATAAAAAAACATGAGGGCAACCTCACATCTTTAGTAAAATTCTAATCAAAACTACAATGAAATACAACTTAGAAATACAACTATAAAAGCTACTACTAAAACAATTAGAAAAGACAAGAAGTTTGTCAAGAATGCAGAAAAACTAGAATTTTAGTGCATACATATACATATGATATGCCTGTATATATTATATATATACATCATGCATGCATATATAACATATATGCATCTTGCATACATGCATTGAACACACATGCATAAATACTTGTCCAGTGGGGTAGTCACTACGAAAAGCATTAAGATGGGTTGTTAAAAAAGCGAAAAGGAATTAGTCTATAATTCAGCAATTTTGGATATATATCTAAAATAATTGGAAGCAGCATCTTAAGGGGACCAGTTCAGGGGACCCATGCTTATAAACAACATTGATCACATACATACAAGTTGGCAACAACCTAAGCAGCTATCCGTAGATAGTGCACAAAGAATGATGCGCATAGCCGGGCGGTGGTGGTGCAGGCCTTTAATCCCAGCACTCGGGAGGCAGAGGCAGGCGGATCTCTGTGAGTTCGAGGCCAGCCTGGTCTACAAGAGCTAGTTCCAGGACAGGAACCAAAAAGCTATGGAGAAACCTGTCTCGAAAATCAAAAATAAAAAAAAAGAATGATGTGCATAATACGCTCTGGGCTTATAGAACAAAATTATGATGCATGCTATGTATGGCAGGGGTAAATTTTGAGGAGATAGTTTAAGAGAAATAAACCAGATATCCAAAAGCAAATATTGAATGACTCCATCTTGATGGGTCTATAAAACAGTCAAATTCAAAGGGATAATGATGTAGACATACCATGGTCTGAAGAAAACAAGATGGGGACCTTCCTTTTCGTGGATGTGGACTTTACACTCAGAAAGCCAAGCATGTTCTAGATATAGATGCAAGCAATGAGAGACACTCAGTGCTACTGAACTGCACATTAACAAAAGTAAAAATGGTGAATTTTATGTTATGTTCAGAAGTAGAGGGAAATATGCTTATTAGTGTTTAACAAAAATCAACAATATTCTTAAATTTACTAGTATTCTAGCACAAGACAGATAAAAATTAAACCTATCCAGTTTGGTCATAGTGGAACCAGCCTGATGTTGGGAAATTATAACACATTCAATCTCCACATTTTTAGTTCAAGACAATGTGCTCAGGGAAGTCATGTGACATTTCTAGTGTCCCAGTACCAGATGACAGAATGAGAAAAAAGAGAAGGAGCCCTTCAGCTCATATGCCTGTCTAGTACCCTATAATTCAGTTTGCTATTGTCTTAGTTACTTCTCTATTGCTGTGACAAAATGCCAGGATCAAGACACTTATTAAAGAAAGTGGTTAACTGACCCTATGGTTTCAGAGGGCAAAGAGTCCATGATGGCAGAACAAAGGTTTGGTGACAGAAACAGCTGAGAGCTCACTTCTTGATCCACCAGTAGGAGCGGACAGTACTAACACAAGAAGGCATGAGTCTTGAAATCTCAAAGCATGTTCCCAGTGACATACTTCTTCCAGTAAGATCATACTTCCTAATCCTTCCCAGTTGTCAACTAGAGACCAAATATTCAAACCTATGAGCTTATGAGAGCCGTTCTCATTCAGATCGCCTCACTAACACATGATGTTTCTGTGTCTGCGCATACACAAATGTGTCCACCAGCCCTCTAAGCTTATGGTTCACCTGTCCTTCTCCTTCTTGACTCCCGTGTAGGTATACATTCTTCGGTCTCATCCCCTATACCTACATTCATGTGGGTTATCTACTACCTTAGCTACTGAAGGTTTTCATCTCTTTCTGCCATGGAAATATAGTCTTCAAATACCAGGTCAACCCTTTATCAATCTTTTGGTAGCAATTTATCATCCCAAAGCAGGTCTATTCCCATCTGTCTTGCGTTTTCCTGGGTTTTCGTAAAAGATGGGGTACATAGCCCATGTTTCTGTACCATGTTTGATAGAGGGTGGCACTCTCCACCACTGTGCTGCTACAGCTGCCAAGGCAGGAGAGAAACTGCGAGAGAACCAATGGACCTGTTTACTGGAAAAGCACAGGCATTTGAGTCGTACTGGCAAAGTCTGCCAGTCAAAGCCTTACTAAACTGTCGCTGCCTAATAGCAGAAGAAACACACACATGCACACGGGCACACACACGCACAAGCATTCATGCACACATGCATGCACACACATACATAAACACATAAACACACAGGTCTGAGAGCAAGTTACTGGCAGAGGTAGAAAGGTGAGTGAGTTCTCACCAAAAGGCACACATCTGTTCTGGTCTAAAGGGATCTTCCTCAAAGAGCAGATAGGGTTTTTGGAAGAGAAGAGAAGTTCTCAGCTCGAAACTAGTAAATCAATCAGTCAGGACTGTACATCCCAGACCATAGAAGGGTATCTTCCACCCTTGAATGAGAGCCAATAACAGTCCAACTCCCATACATGTGACATTTGCCTGAACGAAGCTGGTCAATTACTTCCTCCTTCCACAAACGTACTCTTCCCTGGTGCTTAACGGCACCAATCTCAACCTGCCACCCATTGGTTCCAATGCCCTGCAACAGACTGGTACACATGTACATGTATTCATGCACACACATGCATGCACACTCACTCAGAGAGAGAGAGAGAGAGAGAGAGAGAGAGAGAGAGAGAGAGAGAGAGCATCACATAGGATTTGAACTCCCACCCTGTCCAAATTGAACTTCTGTTGATGTGTGATCTATATGGGAAACTGTTGTGGAATATTATTTTAACTATGTAAAGATGTGTTACATTTGTTTATGCCTGAGGAATGATGGAACAGGTGACCGAAAAATGACAAAATGAATTAGAGTGACCTGAAATTTTACAATTGCTTTGCCCTCTCTTAAAATTAACATTTTCTTAAGAATATATATATATATATATATATATATATATTCATCCAGGTAGAACTCACACTGCCAGTCTGCATCTTTCACTAGATCACCTACAGACTCACTTCAGTAGCTTGATAGCTGTTATTTGTAATTTGCAGCCCCTATTTGCATGCAGATAATTAATGTGTGAGAGTCCATAAAATTGATTTTTCAGTTAAGTTAAATATTTCAAGTTCAATGTTTTTAGGGTATCAATTAATGACGTTTTACTAAATCTAACTAATAAACATTTACTGAGCCAGGTCCTATGGAGACCCTGAGGACAAGGAGATAAATATAACACCCTGATTTCAAGAAGCGCAATGTCAAGAAGAAACTAACAGAAAGCCAGTCATGGCAATAAGGTTTCTTCTCCTTCAAGGGAAAATCCTGGGTATTGAAAAAAAAAGAGAGAAGGAAAACAACTGCAAGCTAGGATATTTTAAAAAACCTTCCAGATTATATTTCCATGTGCAGAAATATGACTATGACATGTAAGACTTTTAAAAGAAGCCACACGAACATTTAATTCCCTGGACATTTACAGCCCACTCAACACGGTCTCATATATAACATTAGAGTATGAAGGGGAAGGAGAGAGCTGAAGGGGAGGGGAGGGAGAAGGGGAGAAGGGAGGGGGAGGAGGACAGTGGCAAGGGGATGGTGGAGTTGGGGTAAGAACAGAGAAGAAGAACAAGGAAAGAAATATCTTGGTAGAGTGAGCCATTATGGGGTTAGAAAGAAATCAGGCACTAGGGAAATTCCCAGGAATCCACAAGGATGAACCCAGCTAAGATTCTAAGCAATAGTGGAGAGGGTGCCTGAACTGGCCTTGCCACATAGTCAGATTGATGACTACCTTAAATGTCACTGTAGAACCTTCATCAGTAACCGATGGAAGCAGATGCAGAGATCTATGGCTAAGCACTGGGCCGAGTTCTCACGAGTCTAGTTGAAGAGAGGAAGGAATGATAATATGAGCAAAGGGTTCAAGGCATGATGGGGAAACCCACAGAAAAAGCTGACCCAAGCAAGAGGAAGCTCAATGACTCTGAACTGACAGTCGGGAACCTGCATAGGACCAAACTAAGCCCTCTGAATGTAGATGATAGTTGTATAGCTTGGGCAGTTTGTAGGGCCACTGGCAGTGGGATCAGGATTTATCCCTAGTGCATGAACCGGCTTTTTGGAGCCCATTCCCTATGGAGGGGGATACCTTGCTCAGCTTAGATTCAGGAGGGGGACCTTGACCCTGCTTCTAGCAATATGACAGACTTTGTTGAATCCCCATGAGTGGCCTCACCCTCTCTGAGAAATGAATGAGGTGGGGAGAAGGTGGGAGAAACAGGAAGACAGCGGTAGGGGGAACTGGGATGAGCATGTGAAATAAAAAGATTACTGAAAAAATAAAAAATAAATCATTACAATTATCATTAGGCAACAAATAATTAATTACCTTTCTTTTTACAGACATATTTCTTCATACAAGAATTTATTTTAAAAATATTTTAAAGATGCTACTATCTGAGACATCTTTCCTATTCATTGAATTCACTATAGACTTTACAAAAGTTGATGCTGTTTATGATGAGAACCAAGTAGTCATTAATAAAAAATTTCACCTGTATGGTATGTATATAAAAAAAATGTTTTTCCTGTGAGTCAAACACCACTGAAATCCATACATAAAAACTAATGTGGGATGTCCTTCTAAATATGTGTTGCTTTATTGGTTAATGAATAAAGCTGTTTTGTCCAATGACTTAGCAGAGTAAGGCCAGGAGGGAAATCCAAACAGATATATAAAGAGAGTAGGTGGAGGCAGAGATACGCCGTGTTGATGCTGAAGGAGAGAGACACTGGAAGCTTACTGGTAGGCCACAGCTTCATAGTGATACACAGATTAATAGAAATGGATTAATTTAAGATGTAAGAGCTAGCTAGGAATACACATAAGCTATTGGCCAAACAATGTTGTGATTAATATAGTTATTATGTGATTATTTGGATCTGGGTAGCTGGGATATTAACAAGCAGTCTCCTTATATGTGTGACATTTTCCCTATACATTGAATGTTCCTTAGAGACTTTACAAAACTTGATGTCAGTTTATGATAGAGCTAAGTAGTCGTTAATAAAGAATTTCACTATGTGATATGTTTGTATGTATTTATGTACAAAGAAAAAGAAAAAAACAAACTTTTCCTGTGAGTCAAACACCACTGAAATCCATAGACACTAACTAGATATGGCCCAATTAAAGAAAATAACAGGAATCCTTTAGGTTTTAAGGTACACGAGTGTTTACCATTAAATGACTTTCAGTAGTATAACAATATGTATCTAAATCAATCAACTGCTTAAATCTATACAAACCACTAGAGAAGAGCATGTTTGTTTTATTTTGAGTCAAAAAGGCAGGGAAAGCCTCAGAGTTCATATCTCTACTGGGACCTCCGTGTGCTCCCAAGAGAGAATTGTGGTAAACTCTCAGAAGAGACTTATAATGCTCTAGGACAACACATTCACTTTCAACCTCTTTGTGCTGTTCCTCTTATTGGACTCAGACATACCTCAGTGTAATTCAGGCTCACGTTCTTCAAACCACACTTTTAGAAAAAATCCAAGACATCTCTTTGGGGACCACATCGAAGGTTTTACTCTGGCTGCTTTAGCCTCCCAAACCAAATGTAGAAGATAGGCATTGATTCCTCTGCACACAGGAAACCTTTGCAAATTCAGAGAGCTAGAAAAGGGTGCGTCAATGAAACTCTGAAATATCAGAAAGGCCAGGTTGATACAGAGTTTATAATTAGAAATTCAATTGTTTTTAGCTTGTCGTAGAATTTAACACAGCAATGAATCAACAACCTATGGCGGCCACTGTAGTAATTGTCAAGTAAATTTAGACTAGGGAAGAAAAAATTGCTGCTCTTGTTGTTTGTTGTTTGTTTGTTGTTGCTGTTGCTTTCATTGACTTCAGTTACTACACTGGTGGTAACTGCAAACATTGCAAAGAGTGGGGGTGCCTGCTGCACCGCTATATTAACTTGGAACTTCATTACTGTATAAACAGACTCTCCTGCACATTTGTATTCAGCACTGCAGGAGCAGCACCTGAGAGGAACATCATATCACAGTGTGCTTCCCTCTCCAAAGTCGACCCTTCTGCTTTCACACTTGTGCAGACTCCTTGAGGCCTGCTTCAAAACACGCCTGCAACCTCAAAGAAACATCCCAACACCTTTGTAATAGGCCCCTGTATCCCGGGGGAGGGGAGGAGGAGGGAATAAAAAGACAAGGCAAATTAAGGGAAATGTTGAATATAAACTTGAAGCCTACTGTCAATAAAACCCAAAACCAACTTGGAGCGGAGGTGAAGAAAGCAGGGGGAGGAACGGCAATGTTAAATGGTCATCTTTCTTCTCTTTTTTATTTGAGGAAGTTAAGTTTGCACAGTTCCTTACAAGCTGTCTTTGGCTAAACTCACTATTAATGGACTTTGACATTTGAAATTTAACTGAACATGAGCTAACGGCTTCCAGCACAGCACCACCCATGAAGGCAACTGGAAATATTTTGCTAGCGCCTAACAGTGTGTTTATTGAAAAGACACAGCTTTCAAGAGAAAGTGTTTACAACGGCCACTTTCGCTGCTGTCCCTGCTCTGTGAAGTCTGCATGCTCAGGTCTGAGGGGGGCCACTTTAACTCTTCCTAGTCACCCTGTGAATTCTTTTCAAGTCTAACTGGAAGACGTTAATGAAGTTTATTGCCCTGTAGAAACCTAGATTAAAAGGGCAAATTTGCCAACCTTGACATATGACAGAAAAGGAAACCACGAGGTACAAAGGAGCAAGTCTATGGGGACCTTAGTCCAGCCACTGCTCATTAGGAAGACATGAAAATACTTACGCTTTATTAGTAATGCCATTAAAGCGTCCCCTTCCCAGAGAGTGTGGGGGCTGAATCAATGAAGTTGTGAAGATGGTGTGGATTTTTCTAGGCTAAAATTTGAGTACTCTCAATGAAAGCGAATCCATTATTAATTAAGTTGATTCCTCAAGAGAAAGGCTTTGAAAGAAGCTCTTCACTTGACTCCTTAAGAAGAAAAGCTTAAGGCATTCTGACTTGAGAAAAGAAAAAAATGGAGGAAATGAGCTTGAAATAAAAGGATGGCCACATGCACCCAGCTTGCACAGGATGACAGAAAGTCAGTTTGCTCCTCGATGTCGGGAGCATCATTCTTAGCCTCGCAAACACCCTACAAGTGGTGTCTTGTGTTGTGATACTGCACAGGTTCTTGACCTTGAACTTATCTGCACGCCACTACCGGGATGAAATTCAGAACAGCTACCCTTTCCCCAAAGCCAAAGTTGCACTGGAGAATGTAGAAGTTTCCTTTCCCAGAGGCAATTTTGGACCAAGTAAAGTAAAAACAGAAATTAGAACCCAATCAGGAATGCGTCTGAGGAATGGAGAGGAAATCTCAGTTACAAAGAAAAGGAAATTCACAATCTGTGAACTCCAAATAACATATTATTTCAAGTTTGCATTCTCCAGGCCAAGGGCGGGCTACACTTAGAGCTGAAAGGATAAAATGCCCAGAGCTAGCATGAGTCAGAGAAGATGACTTAGAACACCTAGAGGAAAGGAGAAGGAGAGAGCCTGGAAGTTGGGCTCTGGCCAAAGATATTGTTATTAATAGTTATTCATCCTAGAGAAAAATCAAGGATCTCTTTTAAAAATATCAGATGAAATCTTTATATGTTCCTGTATTTCCACTTGCCATGCAACTTCTATAATATTTCTAAAAGATATAAATAGTAATTTTAACAATTGACAGTGATCATTAATAAATCATAGTACACTTTTAATATTTTTTAGCCAACATAATAGCCAAATATTTCTTCATAATAAACTCAAAGAACCTCTCGTTTGATAGTTTTTAATTGACTGACGTCATGATTCATGCTAACAATTCATGTTTTAGTCAGCATCCTTTAGTTATAAACACAAAAAGAATCAAATAAATAGGAATGGACATCTGTATGGCTATAAGTATCTAAGTAAGAACAAGTTGCAAAAATGTAAACAGTAAATAACCAGGACACACTGTGTGAAGTCTGGATGGTATGGAAGCACAAAGCTGATTTCTTGCAATCCTAATCATGATGACTAGCAGGAAATGAAGACAGTATAATATCTTCTATTAATATCTTCACACGAAACTTTGTGGGGTTCTTAAGAAATGCTCATTTTAACTGAGACTTTGCTTACATATCTATAGGGTTTTTTTTTTCAGTTCTTTGTGAAAATAGGGCATCAGCTGGAGGAAGCAGAGATATTAAAAGCATCCAGTATAAATATACAGTCTTGGAGCAAAGGAAGGGATGGCATCTGTTGGTATAGTCATACGCCATTCAGTGAGAAGCAGTCACCCGCATGAGACTTCAGTACTCCCCTTGGATGTGGAGGTCAACAATAGTCAGCTTGACAGGATCTAGAATTGCCTTTGGGCATTTCTGCAAGATTTCCTAAGTTAGATTAATAGAGGTAGGAATCTCATCCCTACATGAGGCTTTCAACAACCCATAGCTGGAGTCCTGCACTGAGTGAAAAAAAGGAAAGGGAGCTAAGCATGGGCCTCCAACATTCTTTGCTTCTTGACAGCACATGTCGTGTAACCAGCGGCTGCCTGTTCTTGCTACCATGTCTTCCTCACCATGAAGGGCTGCCAAAATAAATTCCTTCCTTAACTTGCTTCAGTCAGGTATTTGTTGCTATAGGAGAAAAGCAACTAATGGAAAAGTATAGAAGTATTGTCTTTATCCTTTTTTCTCAGTATCGGGTATGACCCACTCCATTGAACACTCCAGGCGAGTGCTCCACCATTGAATTAAATCCTCATCCTGGGGTATTATTTGAAATTTAATAAAATTGTTTGGCACATGATGATGCAGAAATGTTAAGGGAATATTAGCCTCTAAATGCCCTCAAAAAGGACATAAAGACCTTTAATATGTTTTAGAAAATAATATTCAAATTAAACAGCATTTGCTATTTTAACAGAAATTTTCAGCTAAAAAATTAATTTCTATGAAGAAACTCCATTCTTCTCATATGCAATTGGATGTCAGACCAAATTCCCACAACACTCATTCCTTAAGAAAAATACGACTGAGGTATTATAAAAGTTTAAAACTGTCAAAACATAGGTCAACCATTAGAAGTTTGATTCAGCCAGGCAGTGTGCCAGTGCCATGGCTGAAGTCTACTCAGCTCAACTTCAATCTCAGCACTCAGGAGACAGAGGCAGATGATCTCTGGGTTCAAGGCCAACCTGGTCTACAAGGGCTAGTTCCAGGCTCCAAAGCCACAGAGAAACCCTGTCTCAAAAAAAAGAAAAAGAAAAAAAAGGAGGAGGAAAAGGAGGAGAAGCAGAAGAAGAAAGAGGAGGAGGAGGAGGAGGAGGAAGA
>NW_026068106.1:2022061-2106149 GCF_014885135.2 Alexandromys fortis
CAGATGACTCTAGTTTGTATCAAGTTGACACACAAACCAGCTAGAACACCTACCTTGCTCTACACTGAAATACTCCTAAGGAAATTTCCAAGGACCACTGCTTTATTGCTCTGTTCCATGTAGCCACCTTGCATCTTTCTGTGCAGACATTTTGGACACAGTGCTGTCAGCCATGTGACAACCATACAATCATCATTGTTGATTATGGCTTTAGGGTCGTCTGTGGGCTTTTATACCCATCACCCAATTCAAGCTTGAGAAACTGCACAGGAAGCTATTGTTAAAAAAAAAACTCTTCCTTTGTCAGGGGGAAGTATGGCTCTTGGTCAAGGACTAGGGCATCTTAGATGGCATGTGGGACTTGAACCCAAGTCTTTGGACTGTAAGGTTTCTCTTCCTCATCTACGGCTCTGATGCCTTTGACAGAACAAGATTTCAAGGTAAACAGCTTAACTCGAGCCAAGTTAGCCTTGTGCAGCACCTACTGGCATGAAAGGGTATAGCCACCCTCGAAAAAGAAAGAAAGAAAGAAAGAAAGAAAGAAAGAAAGAAAGAAAGAAAGAAAGAAAGAAAGAAAGAAAGAAAGACCCTATGGCTTTTGAAATGATTAACTTCACCCACTAAAATTTCTCTACTCATTGCAGATTGCTTTTGGAGACACAGGGGTCATATCCAGTGTGAATCTTCTCCAGAGGGAGTCGCTGTACTCTGGGGCCTGTCTGTCTAGTCTTCTGGCCTCTTAGCCTGCACCATTTTACCTTATGCAAAAAGATCCACAAGGGAGACACTTTATTTTTCAGGGTAATATTAAAAAGGGAAATTCAACTAAATAAAAGAATATTCTTTCGGAATTGTTCTGTTCTTCAAAATGCCACTATAAAAGTTCAAGAGAAACACGTAGAATCTAGAGCCATATCAGCTAACACACCCCACCCCCAGCCACACCCCCACCCCACACAATAGCTCAATATTTCTTGAGGACAGGAACGGGATGGTCTGTCTTTATTTGTCTTTTTGGAAAGTGGACATATAAAAGGAAAGAGAAAAGAAGGCATGAAGGGAAGGGGTGGAGGAAGAAAGGAGGCCAGATCAAGAGAGGAAGGGAGTGAGAAACACACAGAGACGGAAGGGGGGTTGCTTTTCCCATCCGTGCACCCAGCCGTCGCTTTTATTGTTATTTATTTATTTCCTCCCTTTTGAACTGGATCCTTTTTTCTCATTTAGTGGAACATAGAACGTCCTCCTGGAGTGACCTTTTATTCCTTCCTTTTCCTTCACCCCTCCAGGCTGTTGCCCTCATGCCAGTAACTAGATAACACACTCTATCAAAGATTTAAAAAAAATCATTGGGAAGGCACTAGGGCTGATAGTGGCATCAATCGTCGCCTGACATGGGCCAGGGTCAACCATTTATCTCTTTGCATAGCCTGTGGTTACTGCGGAGACCTTCTTGCCTTGCTAACACTGCAACAACCTTGTGCAGAGGTGGCTAGTCCCGGCACTGATAAAATCTCCCTGTGTCCTTTCGCCTTCCTTGTTTGGCATATTTCTTTGTTTCATTTCAGTGGGCACCATTTTCTCACTTACCAAAGGCAGAACGAAGTGAAGCCCATCCCATCTTCCAGAGCCCTCCATATTCCAGGGCCAGGAATACACGTTAGAGGCTCTAAAACTAATCTCGTCCCATGGGTCAAATACTTCATAATAGCATTGAAATTCTACTGCCACTTAGAAAAGATGGTCACATACCTCAAATCCATCTGAACTACTGTAGCATCGCTCTTTTCCCACTAGATACGAGATTTTTATCCAAAGTTTTCTTTCGATTACCACAAATTTACTTTCTCATCCTAGACTTTTGGCTCTCCCATAATATCCCTCCAGCCTCACCCTATCATTTATCTAGCAGACGATGCTATGGTTAAAAGGGAGTTTAATATTTAGCAGACTGTATTTCAAAATCTCGAATACAACATATAAACCCTGGGGCCTTGAGCAACTCTCAACATTTTGAAGCATTCATCTCTTTATCTGTTAAATGGAACTAACAATACTCTCTTGGTGGTTCTGTAAAAATAAGGGAGAAAAATGCTTAGCTGCCATGTACTTGTTACAGATAAATGTCCAACACAGAGCCGCATGGTTTAGTCCCACAAAGTTCCATTGCTTGGACAATGGAACTTCATGGAGTTCCAAGCACAGGATATACCACCTGCAAAAAGCATCTTCATTGCTAATCTTTCTTTTTTTTTTTTTACTTTAACTTCATTTATTTGAGTCCTCAAGAAATCTGTTTAAAATGCAAATGAACCAGGGAAATTTTAGACTTTCTGAATTTAAACTTTAACTAGGAACATAATAAAAAAAATTTCAGAAAAGAGAAATCTAAGAGGCTCTTTATTTGGGAAACTTTCTGCATAACTTTTGCTCTAATGATTTTTAAATAAGAATGCAAGGTGTTTTAGGTTTTGATAAATGTAAATATATATATCAAATGCATTCTATTTTCTCAAACTAAGTAATAAGAGAAATTCAGATAAAACACACCTGCATTCATCCTTAAATTCTTATTAGTAATTTGCCCTTTTTAAAATGATATTCATGTGTATGTGTGTGTGTGTATGCGCATGTGCACATGTACAGACAGGTACCTGTGGGGTTGGTACATGCAGACCAGAGATCAACCTCCAGTGTTGTTTCTTAAATAACATACCCTTTATTTCTGAGACAACATCTTTCAATGGCCTGGAACTCAATGACTAGGCTAGATTGGCTCAGAGTGAGCCCCAGGGACCTACCTGTCATCACTTCCCAGCCCTGGAATTGCAAACCTCCCCTGTGCTCAACTTTCTTCACATGAATTCTAGGGATATACTCAGGTCTTCATATTTACAAGACAGTTTACCGACGGAGCTGTCTCCCACGCCTTTAATGGGCTATCTATCAAAGGTAAAAAATTAAAAGTTTAATTTTGAGAGCAAGGAAGTTGATGGCTGTAGTGATGAGTATTTAAAGATGATTATGCTAGTTCCTTTAATTTTCATATTCAAAGCTGTTAATTTAGAAGTTAAAAGTATACATTGCCCTAAGTAGACCTGCTGTGTTGTAGAAGCATGTGGTAGTCTGGTAAAGAGTAGGGTCAATTTCCCATGACACATGAAAGAGTGGTTTCTAAAGATGAAACAGAGATGTCTTGAAAGTTGTCCCTCTGGTGCATTTTGTGGATAGGCACAATCATAGACACGTACCTACACATGCCACTGCCAGCACTGAACTGAAGACTGATCCAAATTCACTGAGTGCATAGAGAACACCTTTTTTTTTTTTTTTTTTTTTTTTTTTTTTTGAAAAGCATGAGGATTTTATTAAATTCTGTCATGACAGGGTCCCCAGCATTTGGGAAGCTGAGAGACCTCGAATAGCTGGTACAGTCTACTTTTTTTTAATTTATTTATTTCTTTATTAATTAATTAAAGATTTCTGTCTCTTCCCCACCGCTGCCTCCCCTTTCCCTCCCCCTCCCCCAATCAAGTCCCCCTCCTTCATCACCCAAAGAGCAATCAGGGTTCCCTGCCCTGTGGGAAGTCCAAGGACCACCCACCTCCATCCAGGTCTAGTAAGGTGAGCATCCAAACTGCCTAGGCTCCCACAAAACCAATTGGTGCAGTAGGATCAAAAACCCATTGCCATTGTTCTTGGGGTCTCAGTAGTCCTCATTGTCCGCTATGTTCAGCGAGACTGGTTTTAACCCAGGCTTTTTCAGACCCAGGCCAGCTGGCCTTGGTGAGTTCCCGATAGGACATCCCCATTGTCTCAGTGTGTGGGTGCCCCCGTCACGGTCCTGAGTTCCTTGCTCGTGCTTAGAGAACACCTCTTAATGACGCCCAAAGACAATGATGTTGAGACTGTCACCCCACACACTGACACTAGTGAGCTGCAGGACACAGAGCTCTAAGAACACTATATTAGACATTGTCCTAGCTGCAGTCAGAGCTACTGAATGCTAACAACTGTATTAAATTCTTTTTCTTTATCCATTGATTATCTTTCAAGTTTTTCTAGGTATGTATCTCTTAAAATAAGATGAAGCCATGTTTTATTTCATTGCATATTAAAGTGGTATTTTGGAGAAACTAACATGGTTAAATTTTTTTTTCAATAAGCCAGAATTATGATCATTGACATACACATTAAAAATGATGAAACTTCTATGTCTTCCACATGAGCATTCCTCATCCCTATCTTATGAGATGTATTGGCCTCACTAACTAGAAAACTGAAAAAAAAAAAAAAGCAAAATACAGCAAATGTCCCAGAATTAGAGGACTGATCATCCATTCCTTCACAAAAAACATACAGCAAAAAATAAAAAAAATAAAAATAAAATAAAAATGAGAGTCTGCCTACAAAGTAAGAAATTTTTCTGCTGAACATTATTTACATTGCCAAGATTACAATAGTTAAAAAATACAACTGTCTGTGTAATTATATCTCTGTGTCCGCAACCCACTGAAAATTCCACACAGCAGCAGACAGCAGAAGCATCAGGGCTGCAGAGGCCATGAGGTGGGAGAGCATTTCAGAGGAAAGCTACCCTGAGTGCAACTCTTTTCTCTCGTCAGGGTCTAATTCCTTTTTTTTAACTTCTTGCCATCCACAGTCTCAGCAAAGGTTTCTAACTGTTCACAGTAAACGTTTTAAGAAATGATTTCGTTCTGGGGCACAGGGATTTGTTTTGTTTTGCTGAGATAGTGACTCTTCATGTTGCTCAGCTAGCTTCCAAAAGATCACCTTGCCTTAGCCTTCTGAGTGACTGGACTACATGTACATAGGAGGAACATTCATTTTAATCATGGTCGTCTGATGTGGGATTTCCCTTCGTATGCTTAAATACCATTGATAAATAAAGGAACTGCTTTGAGCCTATAGCAGAGCTATGGGGGAACAGAGGTAGGTGAGGAAAACCAAGCTGAATGCTGAATGAAAGAAGGACAGAGTCAGAGAGAAGCCATGTAGCCATGTAGTGCCAGCCAGAGACAGACTCCGGATGGAACTTTAACTGGGAAGCCACAGCCACGTGGCGATACACAGATTAACAAAAATGGGTTTAATTAATATGTAAGAGTTAGGCAATAAGAAGCTAGAGCTAATGGGCCAAGCAGTGATTTAAATAATACAGTTTCTGTGTGATTATTTTGGGGCTAAGCTAAGAAGCAGTCCCTCCTCCAATAGTCGTCCAGGCAGTCATTCAACAAAATTATTTCTACTATTCTAGTAGTCACAGATGATACACAAAATAAAACAGACCCCCACCAAGTCTCTTCTTGTCTCTCTGTATCTGTCTGTCTCACACATGCACAGAGAGATGGAGGGAGGGAGAGAGGAAGGGAATGAGGAAGGCAGAAGAAAAGGAGAGAGGGAGGGAGAGAAGGAGGAAGAGAGCAAACATAAGGGAGATACCCACAGGCGGCAGGAAGAATTAGGCACCGTGGTTATCCTATGTGGACACTGTAACTGCTGTTAAGAACATAAGGTTGAACATACTCATACTTTTCCATCCACATTCTAATCAACTTCCACAAATTATTGATTTCATGGAATTATCCCAGAAAAAAAAATGTTTACAAGAGAGAGTAAACTTTCTTCATACTTGAACATTTTGCCAAGAGAAAATCCATAGTAATGGTATAGACTTTGGAGTTATTTTGCTTCAGTGTGAGTTGTCGCTCTGCCAGAACCAGGTTTCTGAGCATCTCTGGGCAGTTAGTAATCTGTAAAATGAAGATGGCTGTAGCAATCACGTTTATGTTTCCTTTTAAGGGTCAAATGAGTAACTCAAGCAAAGAGCTTCCCACAGCCTCCAAATAAGTAAGCGTTTAATTAATGGGACTGCCCTTCATTTTGTTCATAGTAATAGCATTTCTTTATAATAAAATATAACATATGCTTTTCTAGAAGATATCATTGCACACTACCAAATTCTCCTATTTTGCCCATTTTCCTCATTCTTTCCAAAGTAGAAATTATATATTTAGTTGTTTGATTTTTTATTTATTTACCTTAATTTTAATTACATATATTGATTGATTCTTCATATGTTCATGTATTCACACACACACACACACACACACACACATGAAGTATACCTATATAATGCTCGTGTGGAAGTCAGGCAATGACTTGGGGGAGTTAGTTTTCTCCTGCCACCATGTGGGTCCTAGGATTGATGTCAGATTTGGGCCTAGTGGCCAGGGCCTTTACCAGCTGAGCTATCTCATCTGCTGCTGATTGTATCATTTTAACAGTTGAAACTATCAAGCCATTCAAGCAAAATTACGAACTCCTTGAAGAGAAAGAAAGAGCAAGGAAACACGGGATGACCTTCTGCACCAGCGGGCCCTGGGTAAGACAGGATGTGGGGCATAGATAAAGACTGCCTGCTCGAATGCCTATTTCCACAGTTTCCTTTTGGAGAGGCCACTAGTTTAAAAATGTTTTAAACAGTTGTACCAAGTCGCAGAAGTAGATGTCACGCATTCTCTAGGCTCCCCTAAAATTGGGCACCGGACTTCCCTGAAAGGCACAAAATCTCTAACTGTGCCCCAATTTTCGTGCCCTATGGCAGGGTGATGTTCTCCTCTGGGAGCAGACAACTGTGAGCATAGCAGACGCATTAATGAGTCCCTATCTGGAAGATGCAGAAGCCTCACACAAAGAAGGAAAGAAGCCTGTCTTCTAGCTGCCCATTCAGTCTGTGCGTCAGGACGGGGTGACTCTCGGTATTGCTGGAACAAGGGACCTCTTTCAACCCTTCAAGCCCTGCCCCCATTAAAATGTAAAAAAGCAGAGCCAACCCATCACAGAGTGGCACCAGAGGATTGCAATTTCATCCACCATGATTTTTATTAGCCTGGCAATTTCTTAATGGGCTCCCCTGAGGGTTTGCTGGGAGAATCCTGCTCCTCCAGGCCGGATTTGCTACAGGCAGAGCAATAAACATGGCACCTGCCCTGTGACAATTGACATCACATCCACCCCGGGTGCAGAAGGCAGAGCTAAAGGTTAACAAAGGCACACGGCTGGGGTGGCAGCAAGGTGAGTGGAGGAAATGTCGAGAATTAGAAGGCGAAGGCGAAGGCTGTTGGCCGGATCTGCAGTTCCTGCAGCCCCGTCGGATTTCCCGGGAGCTGAGCAGGCAGCTCTCCGCCTCCTGTAATCAGTAGCTTTCGCACACCTCATCAGTGTCACTGTTCCTGGCGTCTCATTATGCAGCAGAGGTGGAAGTGGACAGGTACGAAACACCCGAACTTTTACTTTTTCTTATTATTTCCACGGAGCACCATGAAGATGGGAGATAATTAAGTCCTGTGGGACAATCAGTGTCTTTTTGGGCTAGGTTAAATTACATTATATACAGATGCGAAGGAGAAAAAAAAAATCCCCCAGATCTTTCCTGGTTAATAGAGTAAGTTACAGAAACGATGATTCCAAACTGGAAGGTGAAGTCGAAAGCTCCCGAGCATACGAGGTGTCTAATGAAGTCATATGACAAAGCCACCAGGGACAGCAGACCTCGGAGGACCTCCAAGCTCTTTTTAAAAACACTTTTAAAGAACTCTGTGCCTCAACTCTGAGACAGCATTGACTAGGAGTGGGGCAAGGATCAATCCGGGGTTTCAGACGGGAAAGTTCCCTGGACCATGCGGGCCACAAAAACGTCCCTTGTATTTACACAAGCTCTAACCAGATGAAATCCCAGACAAAAGGGGAGGAAGTGGTCACGAAGAAGGTCACAAAGAAGCTATTTGCCATTGACACCTGCTGGGAGAGGAAAATGTCCATTTTCTCCAAAGGAGTGCCACTGGGTATATGAACCACACTCCCGGCCAGTCCCCATGCCAAGGATAGTTGGCCAACCTAAGAACTCCAGGGCTTCAGATTTTGTCTATGGTGCGTGCGTGTGTGTGTGTCTGTCTGTCTGTCTGTCTGTCTGTCTGTCTGTCTGTGTGTACTCGCGTGCCTGTGTGTGCTGCTCCCAGGAGAAATCACAGTGCTGATGACCCGGGATCTGAGTTGCTTCTGTCGCCATTGTTCCTGCAGCTCAGTCCTGTTCAGCTCACCTGTTTCAAGCTCATGGGGGTTGTGTATTTGGGGGTTTGATTTGTATTGGTTTGGTAAAGTTTTGGCCTTATTGGAGTTTGTTTCTTTGTTTGATTTTCCTTTTGGTGGGGGGGTGGGGAGGAGGGAAAGAAAGAATAAAAAAGCCATGAAGAAAATAAGCATGAAAGTGGGGAGAATCTGGGAGGAATTGGAAGAAGGGAAAGAACGTGAAAATAATAATATTTTCAGTATTATTATTATAATTATTATAATAATAGTAGAAAATTATTAAATAGTAGAAATACTAATTAATTAAATAGTAGAAAATTATTAAAAGCCTTTATATTAAAAAAAATCTGTGGTTAAATGTCTTTGGAGGTAACACTGAGGGTGACCTACCGAGGAGCTGGTCCCAAATTCTTCAAAATGTCTCACAGAAAGCCAAAAAGTGTCCCATGGCGGGGGAGGGGGGAATTGGTGGTGGGAGGATAAGGGTCTAATGACCCAGCAATGCTCGGAAAGGCCAGCTTCAAAGTCAAAAAGCTCATTTCCTTCTAGAGACTTCCTCAAGTATTTACTGTATTTCTGGACATGCCTCTCAGAACAGCATCCTGTTTCCTAAACTTATCTGGCCACGGAGTGATTATTTCCAACGGAAAAATCCTGTGTTACAAACTGCATACAGGATTCACACTGGAAACAGCCAAGTTGGTCCAGATCTTCATTAGAGATAGGGAGTTGGGTTGTCCAAGACTTGACTACAGTCACACAGGCAGATAATGGTGGAGCCTGAGAGGCAGGACCCTGGTCGCTATCAGAGCACTGTATTCATTGCATATTGTCACCCTAAATCACCAGAAGTCTAAAGCCAAGGGACAACGGCCACTTCTGCTGTCATTCATCCCAGGCTCCTCCGCATCACCTCCAGAATAGCCAGGCATCATTCTCTCTCCACTGCAACTTTCAAATGCCTGGGTGCCTGGCATTGTGCCAGTGGCCAGCATCCCTCTCCCGTGGTCAGTATTCTTCATGTACATGTATCTGAGCTCCAGGTTAACAACTATGCCAGCCAGAAATGACCTGCCACCCAGCACAGTTCAGCAAGACAAGTTCTCTGCCTCTGATATGAGCTTTAAGGGGTATTTTATGAGAGAAAGAGACATGGCCACAAAATAAATCCCCTGAGAGTCTTCCATTTCCTCCTGTATTAAAGACTCTTCATACTTGCGCTCAAGACCATGAGTGGTGCTCTCCACGCTCTTCCTGGAACTCTCACCCCTGATGACTTCCTTACAAACGCTACCTTCCAGCCTAATTATTTATAGGTGCTATGCTTCCTATGCCACTACCTCTGTCAGAGTGGTCCTTAAAATATTCCCTTACTTCTGTGCCTCATCCAAATCCAGCCATTCTCTAAGCCTAAGTTTATGTATCACACCCACTAAAGAATATCCAAGTGCCTTTTTTCACCCACACGTTTCTTTGCCTTCGTTTCCTTTTAAAAATGGGAAGAGACAATTCAGTTACATCACTGCGCTGTGCTTGTGAATTAGTTATTGAGCGAACTTTTCTATTTTCTGCTTAGAGTGACCAAAACACTTTCAACGTCCAGAAAATTGGGCAAGCCATCCCATCACAAACTCATCCACACATCCAACACGTAAGCCATTTCACAGTCTTTGCTTCTCTTCGAATTCATCCTAAGGAGTTCTGTAACACAGCTGATTGTAATGGTACCCTCTGAGTCCTTTCTTGTTTGATGGTTAAAATGAAACGTTTTCATTTTCCCATTAAGCGGATGCCAGGCCCCACCCACTGGTCATTTTGTCTACACGTCCCACATGCTAACAAAGTCATCAGGTACTGTCCTTCAGACATCTAAGAGCCAATGACAGTAATAAGCCAAACAAAATGCATTTGCTTCTGCTTCGCTGTGCATACTGTCCCCTCTGGGCAGGGAAGGAAGTTAAATGGCAGTGTTTCTAGGTGGTTGGGACTGTAGCTGTGGGCCCCAATAGTGGAGACCATTGTTTCTGACATTAGACTATGCAGGGGCCTGGATCCACTCCACTCTGCTCATTACATGGGAAGGCTGGGAGATTTAGTTAATATTTGGGACATGTTGGAAAAGACATCACGTGGAAGCAAACACTCGACCAGGGCATTTCTTTCCCCAGATTGATCTTGTCTTCGTTATCAAAGTAAAGTTGCCTTGCATAGAACTAAATGAGCCATCCCATTCGGAACTAGCATGTCATTCAAAAAAAAAAAATCCTCTCATTTTGAATCAGGAAGTTTTATAGCAACAAAGAAACACACAACTGATTATGAGGTCCTGTAGATAGGCACCTTTTATTACGCTTTCTGGGTTATTTGCTTGCTTGTTTGTTGAAAGCAAACACCCCTACTAAATGCTAAGGGGGGGTGGTTATCAAACTCTTCCATTCATATAGAACAGACCTTGGTTCCCACCCATGTTAAAAGTCCACACAACTGCAATATCTTACTTACCAACAGCTTTTGGTAAGGACAGGAGGACAAGGCCTTCTAAGAGAAATGCATAGCCACTGTGGGCAAGCATATTAAGACTACTTAACTTCTACTTGCAAGCTTCTCATTCAACAACACCCTCAAGAGTTCCCCCTCCAGGCCCCAGTGATCCAATTTTCATAACCATATATCTGGGATTAGGCTTCTGTCACGGGTCACAGTGGATACATGCCGGCTAAAGTCGAACAACAAAGTGGACAGTCTGATTCCAGAGCCCAGCACAGCGATCAAACAGTGTAGAGCAATCTTGAGTGGATGTATTGATCCGTATATGGAAGAATCCCCTCTCCTCTTTAACTGTGTCAAGAAAGACCCTTGGGTTCCATGCAATCTGAATTGGAAAGCAAGTTGTCCTGGGAGCCATAAAGAACATCTGTGGCCACAAGAAGCAGACTTAGAAAGAGACCCAAGCTGCAAAATTATGCCATTCCAATGACTCTAAATTCTCCCATTCGGTGAGCCAACAGAACCTCCCTGCCATTTAAGTCCACTTGAATCGGTTTCCTTTTGTTTTCCAAGACTACTAGTGGTATTCGTGTGTGTGTGTGTGTGTGTGTGTGTGCGCGTGCACGTGTGTGTATGTTTGTGTGTGTGAATGTGTGTGCATGTTCTTGTGTGCTGGCATACCCATGTGCTGGGGCACATGCATATGTGTGCACATGCACAAAGGCCAGAGGAGCACTACAGTGTCATTCTTTGAGAACACCTTCAATCTTATTTTTTAAAACGGAGGCTTTCACTGGGATAGCCAGTAGGCTAGACTAGCAAGCCAGCGATTTCTTCAGGGCTCCATCAGCCTCTCTCTCCCCAGTACTAGGATTACGAGCGCTCGCTACCACACCTGAGTTTTGTATGCAGGTTCTCACATTGTGTTGAGTACTTGTGCCTGTGGGACAAGTGCTTTTCTATAAGCCATCGCCCAGCCCTTCACAGCAACAAACTGTTTAATGTTTGTGATTACAATAGAACTATGGCATTTCTCGTTCCCTTTTCTGTCTCCAAACTCTCCCATATGCTCCTCTCTCCTCTTTTTCAAGTTCATGGTCTTTTTCCATTAATATTGTTAAAGTAAATTTCAATGAAAAAATAGAAAGAGCATACAGAAAATCCCTATAGATTATAATGAGCTGTATGTGTATATGTTAATATAGTATAAATTATAGATATAGACATAGATTGTATATCAATAAATGTTCTTAATGCTTAATATTCTGTGGTATTTCCTAAGCGGAAATAAAAAGAGCATTAAGACAGAAATGCCACAGTAGTCACAAATCCCCACATAACCTGACTGTTTGTAACAATACAACAAAGGACGATTAGTTCTCAGCACTAGAAGATTCCACAGAGCATCTTAAGCACGTGGGGACTGCAAATGAGAACAGAAACACAGGACCCATGAAAGGAAGGAGAATGTCCCACTTTCTCCGCTAAAGAACATCATTCCATCATTTCCACCGAAGGCTTCCCTTACAGTGTCATTTGTCATGTTCTCACCCAGAATTACTGGCTTTTGAGTCCATGTACACTCAGAAAAAGAAAGTAGAGGTCTCCCATAGAACCTAGTGAGGTGCCCGTTAAGGGTACAAAAGCCGCTTGTGAAATATGGAATATTCTGTAGATGAGGTACAGTAAGAAACAACCTCACATCTTCAGTGGTCCCATCGCTTTATTTCTTAAAGATATATTTGTTGGTTTTTATTTTTATGTATGTGTGTGAGTTTGAATGAATTTTCAGGGGGATTATGAAAGTGCCGGAGCCTGTGGAGGACCGAAGAGGGCATTGGATCCCCTAGAAGTAGAGTTACAGGCAGCTGTGAACTGCTGTGTGGGTGCTGGGAGCAAACTCGGGTCCTCCACAAGGACAGTAAGCACACTTAACTCTAAGCTTTCTCCAAAGGTTTAATTCTTGTTCATACAAAACTGACAAGATTTTTTTTTTACTATGTTCACAACTCTCTGGGTCAGAACAATCAACCGCCCTCCATATGTTGATACATATTAAACCCATTCTCTCATTGAATCAACCAGCATGGAAGCTGAGGAGATGGCTCTGCAGGTGAAGTGCTTGTCATGCAAGCCCGGGGACCTGAGTTCCAGTCCTCAGATCCCACACGAAGCTGGACACAGCAGCAAGTGTCTGGAACCCCAGCACGCTTACAAGAGGTGGGAGAAAGAGACCAGAGGGAAAATCTCCAGTGCTTAGGGACAAGCTATCCTATGTACACAGCAGCCCGAGCTGAAGTCTGAGAAGACGTCAAGAAGATAGTAACAAAATGAGCCTACAGCTGAACAGGACCCACACCTAGATTAGTTCAGTTCCCTTGACACTGAATCACACCAAAGGAATCAGAGAGTCCAAAAATCATCTGGAAACCAACTCATGGTCAAAAACAAGTTAATAGCCACTCACACAACTGATGGCATCTTCCTGGTAGCTGCTGTTTACAGTTTTTACAGAAACCAATTCAATATTTCTAATTCCTATACATAACCAATCCTTCTCTTCTGGGACACTGTGCCTGCCTGCCACCAATACGGTCATTTTCAGAGACCTCATTAAGCTTTGTTTTCCACTGAGGGCAGAAACTTGATTTTAAAGCAAAGATTAAGAGCAGTTTGCCTGGGATCAGACTCCCATGTAGTGATGTAGTGATTTACTCAGTGATAGATGGTAACTAAAAGTCATGAGGTCTTTTGTGTCTGCAACATAAAACATGGCCATTGAAACTGCTGCCTCAATCACGGGTAATGTATACTCCATGTAACCCTAACTTGTAATATGACCTTAACATGTAATGTGACCCTAACTTTAATGTGACCCTAACATGTAGTATAAACCTAACATGTCATGTGACCCTAATATCTGGAGCAGGCAGATTTGCTAAAGTTCTCTGACAAAGAAGAGAGGAGCAAAAAAGCTTATAAATCTGAGTTAAAGACTGAAATCAGGCTAAATATTCCCTGGATTTGTTCTTTGGAATAGAAGGGCATGATAAAGAAGCATACAAGACCTTAGGTTTGAATCAATGACAAAATATAGTGTCATTAGCCCAGCAGGTTATAGGCGTGACATCACCACAGTAAGCAAAAAACAATACTTTAACCCTACACAATAATTTTCAAAGCATACACAAATCTCTTTTTTTCTGATTGTTTATCTTATTATGTATTGAAAAGACAATAAAAAGAGCACATTTGGAGGTGACCTATAAATGAGACACTGTTAAATGCCCTGCACCCGTTAGTTAATCCTGACAACCTTGGCAAAGCGAAAGGAACAGACTTGGTGAAGTTAAGGAAGCATGCCCAAAGTGATATAATAAACAATTCTCGTTTTCTCCCAGAGCCCAAGGTCACAGGCACCGTACCACAATGACACTGTTAGACGTCTAGGATTCTCTGACTGTTCCATTTTATATACAGTGTCTTCCTCCAAACCCGGGTGTCAAGTTGTGCTAATTGATTGAAAGGGTAAGTGAGCTGCCTCACAGTCACAGACGTCAGGCCTCAGGAATCCTGCTCACTTTTCAGCTTACTTGACTCTGCTGCTTGCCTAATTATCCTAAGGAGATAAACCCTTTCTGAGGAGAAATGTCTGCTCAGGCGGATCCTACTCTCCTGGCAGTAGAAAGCTGTCATGAATTAGAACCCTCATTTCATGGAGAAAATGCAGATGCAAGGGACCCTGGTTTTCGGCAGGTCAGCTAAGGAACCTGCAGGCTCCTATATCTCCTGTGTACCTGTTCTAAGAAGTAGTTCAACCCTACATCCCACACTTTCTGTCTGCAAGCACATAACACCAAGTAAGAGAGGAAGATCCAAAAGGAAGAGAAAGGGAAAAAGAAGGGAGGGGGAGAGGAAGAGGAGGAGGAGGAGGAGAAAAGGAGTGGCAAAAACAAGATGAGGGATGGTGTAGGAGAGGGGTGGAAGGGAGAGCAGGACAGGAGGGGAAGGGGGAACAGAGGAAGGAGGGGAAGAGAGGATAGAAGGAGGTAAAGGGGAAATAAAATGAAAAGGAGCCACAAAACAAAACAAAGATGAAGGCTGCTTTTGAATTCCTATAGTAGGACAAACAAAATTGATTAGACCTTCACATCTGTGTCAGGATCACTGTACAAACTGGAAAGGAAAAGCTGGATGCTGTCAACACTGATCTATGGGAATGTTCTAGAACACTCTCCTTAAACAAACAGAGAGTAGATTAACAGTGTGGTCTGCTTTATGATCAGTAGTTCAAACCAGGTATTTGCCTTCATCTATTCAGTCCTCGAAAAGGGATCTCAAATGGAGCTCACCTTCAGAGACCTTTATTGTCTAGCTGGTAGATAAAATGCAGGCAACTTAAATATCCAAAAGAGATACATTCCACAGGTATGGTAAAGTACTATGGGATATCAAAAGGTTAAAAAAAAATCCTTCAACAAATATCCTGAGGAAGAAATGTGCTGAGAAACCCAGAAGAATTTACAAATGCAGAGTCTGGGGTTGGGGCACAGGTCAGTGAGTAAAGCCTTTATGTGAGGATCAGAACTCAGTCCAAAGAATCCACAGAATAGCTGGGCAGGTGTTGTGGCCACCCGTGAGTTCCAGCACTTAGGAGGCAAAGACGGAATCCTCAAGCTGGCTAGCTAAGCTAGCTGGAATCGGTGAGTTCCCGAGTCAGTCAGGAACAGACGCTCAGGATATCAAGTAGAGTGACTGAGGCAGGCACCTGGCATCCACTTCAGGTCTCCACGTGTACATTATCCACCCATTTCCACCTGCATTCAAACCCACACAGCCATATACACATTATCTCACTCGGTGGTTAAGAATACTTGTTGCTGGGACCTCCTGAAACTGAGAAGCTTCTGTAAAGCAACGAACATAGTCAACAAGACAAAACAACAGCCTACAGAATGGGAAAAGATCTTCACTAACCCCACATCAGACAGGGGTTTGATCTCCAAAATATACAAAGAACTCAAGAAATTGGTCATCAAAAGAACACATAATCCAATAAAAAAAATAGAGTACAGACTTAAACAGAGAACTCTTAACAGGAATATAAAATGACTGAAAGACACTTAAGGAAATGGTCAACATCCTTAGTCATCAGAGAAATGCAAATCAAAACAATGCTGAGATTTCATCTTACACCTATAAAATGGCGAAGACACTGAGGACAGCTTATGCTGGAAAGGTTGTGGGGTAAAGGGTACACATCTGCATTGCTGGTGGGAATGCAATCTGGTACAGCCCCTTTGGATGTCGGTGTGGCAATTTCTCAGAAAATTAGGAAACAACCTTCCTCAAGACCCAGCAATACCACTTTTGGGTATATATCCAAAGGATGCTCAATTATGCCACAAGGACATGTGTTCAACTATGTTCATAGCAGCATTGTTTGTCATAGCCAGACCTGGAATCAGCCTAAATGTCCCTCAACCGAAGAATGGATGAGGAAAATGTGGTACATTTATACAATAGAGTACTACACAGAAGAAAAAAAATAATGATATCTTGAATTTTGCAGGCAAATGGATGGAGCTAGAAAACATTATTTTGAGTGAGGAAACCTAGACACAGAAAAATAATTATCACATATACTCACTCATAAGTGATTTTTAAACATAAAGCAAGAAAAAAAGCCTACAAATCACAATTCCAGAGTACTTAGACAACAATGAGGACACTAAGAGAGACTTACATACATCTAATCTACATGGGAAGTAGAAAGTAGAAAAAGACAAGATCTCCTGAGTAAATTGGGGGCATGGGGACCTTTGGGAGAGTTGAAGGCAAGGGAGAAGCATGGAGGATAGCAGAGAAAAATGTGGAGCTCAATAAAAGTCAATAAAAAAAGAAAAAAGAATATTTGTTACAAAGACCCAAGCAGTTTTGAGTTCCAGCACTGATATGGAGGTTCACCACCTCCTTGGGCACTAGGCATGCATGTGGTGAGCAGATGGACATACAGGCTAAACACTCACACACATAAAATAATAAGAATAAATCCTGGAAAAGAAAAACCTAAGAGTTAAGTGGATATCAAGAGGCTTCTGAATGAAGTATCTGTAGTTCTTTACTATTTTAACCTCTCCAGAGAAGCATCCCTCAATATCTTTTCTGGGAAACATACAATTTGATGTGTAAAGACTCCAGGGTTGGCTGGAAGGCTGAACTTAGTGGGGAATGGAAGAACTGACTTTTCCTTAAAGATAAAATAAAAACAGTTTATTCACCCACATTTCAATTATGTTCAAGAACACAAGGCCTTCCTAGTAGATTTGCTGCTGAAGTGCTGGGCTTGTTTCTTGGAGGGTGTGGTTTCAATAGCTGTTGCACAGGAAACAGGGAGAGGACTTCTCAGGGATACCACTTCCCTTGGTAGTCATCAAGCCACCCCCTTGTTAGAATTTAAAATGTCCCCACAGGTTCATTGTTCTAACACTTGTGGACCTTTCAAAGGTAGATTGTGAAAAATCTACCATTGCTAGGGGTAGGCCTTGAGGTTTTATTGCCTGGCTATCTATACTTCTGTGCACTCTGCTTTCTTGCACAATGTGCTACTGCCTCACAATCCTATCACCACCATTTTCCACTATGATGAACTGTATCCGCTCAGATTGTAAACCCCAAATAAATACTTCTTTCTTTAATTTGCTTCAATTAATTAAGAATGTTCTATCTTGTTGAGGTGGTTTGAATGTAATTGATCCCCATAAAGTCATGGGGGTAGTACTCTTACAAGTAGCTGTGGCCTTGATGGAGGAAGTGTGTCACTGGAAGGTGGACCTTGAGGTCTCATATGTCAAGCCACACCCAGTGTCTCAGTTCACTTTCTGTTGCCTGCAGGATCAAGATGTAACTCCTTCTCAACTTCCTCAGCTTCTCTACCTCCATGTCTTCCTGCATGCTGCCATGTTCTGCCATAAGGATAATGGACTGAACCTCTATACTGTAAGCCACCCAATTAAATGTTTTTCTTTATAAAAGTTGCTAGGGTCATGGTGTCTGTTCACAGCAATCAAGACCCTAAGACTCTTGTGCTCAATTCCTGATATCTAACAGTGTCTAAATTCAAAGTTTTGGTGTTCTTAGGGGTGGTCTGTCTTCTTTTGTTATCAGAATTCTCCTTTGTGAATCCACTTTGTTACATCATATGCCATTCTCCAGCTACCTCTCCATTTTTAAACTGAAATTTGTCTTATTTCTTCAAAGAAAGGACTTACGCTTTTACTTTTTTTTCTTTTTCTATCTACTTGAAGGATTTCACTGTTTCTTTTAGTAAGAAACCATTCTTGAAAACTATAATAAGGAACTGGAGAAATAGCTCCTTGAATAAAATTTTTGCTATGCAAGCAGGAGGATCTGAGTTTAATCACCAAAGTTCCTATTTAAAAAAAAAAGTGGGATGTTGGATGGATGGCGGTGGTGCACACCTTTGATACTAGCACTCAAGAGACAGAGACAGACAGATCTCTGAGTTCAAGTCCAGCCTGGTCTACAGAATGAGTTCCAGGAAAGCCAGGGCTACACAGACAAACCCTGTCTCAAAACAGTCAAAAAGCAAAAACTAAAGCTGGCCATAGTAGCAAGGGCTTGGTATCCAGGCTCTCATGAAGAAGAGGCAAGTCTACCCTCGGGGCTTTCTGGAATGCCTGCAGAACCTTCTTACTGAGCTCAGGCAGTGAGAGAGAACATGTTTGGAAATGGTAAACAATGCCTGAAAAAAAGAACATGAGTTTTATATCTGACTTTTACATGCACATGTGCATACATACAAACGCACATATATGTGCTACAAAAAATACATTAAGTCCAGAGATATACCGCCAACAACTTTTATGTTGCTCCTACTGTGTTTCTGGTTTTCTGTTCATTATTGTTTTTTGTAAGTCATGTATTATTTTCTTGGATTCATTTTACAATTCCTCAATCATCTTTTGGGGCAAACACAGGGAGGGTAAACTTTGTAAAGTTTGTAATTGTTTTATTATCGTCTCATACCAATTTATTTATCTTTATTTTATCCTCATACAGAATAAGATTTTAGTAGATACACGTTTCTAGATTCAAAGGTGTTTCCCAGAGAAGTTGAAAAGCATTGCTTCTGATTATTTTTCTACTTCTATGAAATATTAGAAACAACTTCCTCTTAGAGAAGCCTTTTCGAGTAACCACACTAAAACTGTTGGGACAAACAACTGAGTGAGTGGGATGAAATTGGCAGGATTTCCTGGAGGCAGAAATGAAGAGAAAGCTGCTTCCCTTATCCTTCCCTTCTCTGCACTTGTCATAGAGTTCTACAGTAGCCTCGGGCTTGCTCAAGCTGAACATCAGCCCTGCTATAAACAATAGACTGAAGCCATCTGCTGTCCCCAGAAAAACCATCCCTCTTTGGTTTATGTTCCCCTGTTAAGACCTCATCTTGACAACCACAAAGCTTAACACTTGGGATATATATACATATAAACACACACACACACACACACACGTATCCAGTCACAGCGACACAGACAACTATTTTCAAGATGTGGGCATAAGGGGAGGTGTCAGTCCTTTGGAAAACTATAGAATTAAAATGTTCCAAAGGCAAGTTATGCTAATAACATAGGTCTTCATAATCTTCCCATTATAAATCATGCATAGAATACTCTAAATAACCTTGATGAAAGTACATATTCATGAATGTATAAATATATTCATATTTACATGGAAACAGCAAGAGAGAGAAAACCAATATTCACAAATTTATTTGTCTTTGGGACCTTTCTGTTGCCAAATATTCTACTTGTCTCAGTTAAGTGTCTGCCAGTACTGTAGTTCTCCAAATCTAAGCTCAAACAAAGACTTTAAGACCCTAATAGACAAAACACAGACCATAATGGCCTGGGTTATAAATCAACTCCATGTCCACTTAGTTTATTTTGGACATCATGATATCCACTTCTAAAATAAGCCAAACCACTCCATCAGAGAATACAATGTAGGATTAACTATTTTCCCATTACCTAGAGCTATATTGTCCCAGGTCCTGGGCAACTGTGTGCCCACTTAAGCCACATTGATAACACCCAACTCATTATATATAAATACAGTCAATAGGTAAAAAAAAAAAAAATGTGTCCCACACATTTGTTTGGTTAATTGGGGACCTGCTAAGGCTAACATGGGTTTCAGATTCTGATGATCCTACTATAACTCCCTTCGACTGTTCCATGCCCCCTAGCTAATTGCAAGGACTCTGCTCCTAATAGACATTTAAACTATGACATTATAATCACCACAACCATATGTTGTAGCCACAACTGTGGCATATATCTCCTTCATGCCTCAGGAATGGAATTTCCTATATATTTCACTAGCACAGTAGGTTTTTGAGACATGCCCTCATTCTCCCCCAGCCCAGTTCCCAAAAAGCAAAGGGCTTACTTTCTCCACAGTGACTGATGGCTGGATAGCTGTGATGTCAAATACCAAGCAATCTGATCTTTACCAAGATTTGTCCTTATGAATCTTAGCTGATTCATCTCTGAAATACTAGTCTGGGCAATGCCCAAAGCTCCACTGAACTGGGATGAGTCAACTCTAGGCATCCTCTTGTGAGCCTCAACCTTTCCCTTACCTCACTTCCCAGCTATTCCTTAACAATGAAAAAATCCTTTCACATTGGGTTATTATCTTTTTAAGAGGAAAGCAGAACTTGAACACATTTAGAACTCAGTTGGAGGAGGGCCACTTGTTTGTTTCCTGACTGCTCAGCCCCAAAATAATAAAACACTGCTTGGCCCATTAGCTCTAGCTTCTTATTGACTATTTCTTACATATCAATTTTACCCATTTCCATTAATCTGTGTATTGACATGACTCTGTGACTTACTGGCTAAAGTTCTGGCATCTCTCTGTGGCAGGGCTACATGACTTCTTCCTGACTCTCCCCTTCCTTTTCCCAGGTTTCAGTTTAGTTTTCCCCACCTAGCTAAGTTCTGCCCTGCTATAGGTCCAATGTAGTTTCTTTATTCATTAATGTTAATCACAGCATACAAAGGGGAATCCCACATCACCTCTCCTTTTCTGTTTAAATAAAAAAGGTTTTAACTTTAACATAGTAAAATTAAGTATAACAAAACAGGTGTCAAGCAAGAATTACAGTTACAATATTTATATCTTTTATCTTTTGTTATAAATAATGAAAACTATATTATTACCATCTATTCTTCAACTCCATCAAAGACTCCAGAAGGATATAATATTGCACGTACTGGCTTTGTGGGAGCCTAGGCAGTTTGGATGCTCACCTTACTAGACCTGGATTGAGGTGGGTGGTCCTAGGACTTCCCACAGGTCAGGGAACCCTGATTGCTCTTTGGGCTGATGAGGAGGGGGACTGGATCGGGGGGGGGGGGCTTATTGGGGGGGAGAGGGAGGGAAATGGGAGGCAGTGGCGGGGAGGAGGCAGAAATCTTTCATAAATAAATAAATTTAGAAAAGGAAAAAATATTACCTAAGTAAACAGGAAGTGCATTGTAATCAACTTCCAAAACTCTAGAATTGACAGAAATGTCTCATTGCCTGAACAGTCACCCAAAGTTCTCCTCTACAATTGAGGCATCTGTCTTCAGCCTACAGACCCATAGTATCCAGAAGACTTTCCAAAAAGAAGGAAATTTCAAAGACAGTTCTGCCTATAATGGCAGTTTGTCAGTCACTTTCTTCTGTGTCCTGAATGCATCTGGCATACTCTTTCATGAAGCAAGAACTCCAAAGTCCCTTTTTCACCTTTGGGCAAGTTAAACAGTCATTTCTCTGCTGGTCCTTCATGTCCAGTTTATCAAGCAGTTCAGGCAATAGCAGTTTCTTGCCCAAATGGCTAACCAACTCCATAAGGAGCCTTTTCAATGCCCATCTTCCTCTTAAAGTAACTGCCAAAAGCAAATGTGTCTCATTGTCATGAAAAGTCCTAAGTTCTTAAAACATTTTAAATGCCATATTCTGAAGGTCTCTGAAAGATTTGAAGAATACCTAACTGAAATATATCTCTATATCTAGAAAACATAACTAACATGACTACAAGCTTGACTATTATAGATGATTATCTATTTACCTATATTTTTAAATGAGCTGCACAATCACAATACCTTAAGCAAAAGCAGAAATACATATATAACAAAATAGACCTAAAATTTCTATCAGCAAACCAAGATTTATACCAAAGCAAATCTCTATAGCATATCCCCCTTTAAATGTAAACAAACATTTATAAACAATTATTTAGGGAATTTGGGTGTAGTTCTCTCCAAATTGCTTCCTGCTTTTTGTTGGGTGATGTAGTTTTTGGGGGTGTTCATGGTGACCTTACAGGGGGTTTTGGTCCATCAAACCACATTAGTCTGGAAACAATCCACAGGATCTCATCCTCTGTAGAAACAAAAGAAGAACCTCTTTTCCAAAGCAACATATCCTTATACCCAATTTTGAAGACAAGATACCTTTAAAGTATATGTGTTGGTTACTTAGGCTCTTTACAGTCAAAAGATTCAAAGAAAACACAATAATATACATAATCCAGACTCTCTGTGTATATTCCATTTTACATGGCTTATTTAAAAAAAAACATTTACTTCTTTTTATAACTCTATATTATTTTGCTTCTCTCTCCCAAGCCTATGTAAATTTATTCAACAGTGTGACCCATTTAGAAGTCTTTTCTATCTGGACCTGTCCTATCGTGTATCTGTAATTCTTTACTGTCCAGGAGTGCTTCTTAAAATGCCAAGTGCTTCTTAAAAACCCAAGCTGTGTCATTGCTAGAGCAAATGCAGTGCTGGCTGCTGGTGTGGGAGAATTGCCTGTATTCTGTCAATCATGTTTTAAATAAATGCGGATTGGCCAGGCAGGAAGTATAGGTGGGAAAACCAAACAAAAAGTAAAAATGATGCAAGGAGAACAGGAGAATTCTGGGAAGGAGGAAGCTGATTCCTCCCACTCCTGCCCAGACCACTGAAGCAACAGGATGTGATCCACCCCACTGAAAAAGTTACTGAGCCACATGGCTAACATAGATCATAGAAATGGGTTAATCAAGATGTGAGAGTTAGCCAATGAGAGGATAGAGCTAATGGGCCAATCAGCTTACAATTTATGGAGACCTATGTGTGATTTTCTTTGGAGCTAAACAGTTGTGGGGTACTGGGCAGGACAAAACACCAACAAGCAGGCTCCCATTCGTGTTACAGTCTGCTTGCTCTGCCCAGTCCAACATGGTGGAATTCCATTTACCGCCTCTACAAGTCATGCATATTGCCACAGTTCCAGGTATATAGAAGGTCTATGTAGCACCATTAAGCAGGTTGTTGCACTCTGCTCACAAAACCCATTTAAATGTCCCATAGCCAGACCTTGTCAGAGTTTGTTCTGGCAGCATGACCCAGAAAGCTGACATTACAAAATGGCATGGCTATCAATGAATCAGGATAACCTCTCTTAAGGAGCCACATCTCTACTTACTTCTAGAAAACAGAGCCCATCAAAGAAAATGTCACTACCAAAATATGCTTAACTCTGTTCTTTTGTGTCTAGGATTTCTTCCCAAGCTCTTTCAGGTTTTAAGTGGATTTTAGTTGGCCACCTCAGTGCCAATTTGTTGGAGGAGGCCACTTGTTTGTTTTCTGACTGCTCAGCCCCGAAATAATAAAGCACTGCTTGGCCCATTAGCTCTTGCTTCTTATTTACTAACTCTTACATATTAATTTAACCAATCTCCATTAATCTGTGTATAGTCACGAGACTGTGGCTTACCGACTAAAGTTCTGGTGTCTGTCTCCAGCGGGGCTACATGGCTTCTCCCTGACTCCACCCTTCCTTTTCCCAGCATTCAGTTTAGTTTTCCCACCTAGCTAAATTCTGCCCTGCTGTAGGTCCAAAGCCGTTTCTTTATTCATTAATGATAATCAATAATCTCAGTATACAGAAGGGAATCCTACATCAGAACTCAATTCATATCCATTGCTCAAGAATATTAAATAAATGAAACATCTAAAGATCCCTCACATCTCAAAATTAGCCCCTGAAATGTTAAAAAAAAAATTAATGAAATCTAAGAAGTACAATTATCTGGTCAAAGCAGCAAATATTGTGATCAATCATTCGATACCATTTTCTTGTATTGTCACAACTAACACTGGACAGTTTCCAGTGTCTTACATGTAGTTAAGCTCACAACAGCCTGATCTTGTTATTATCCCCATTGTATAGATAAGAAAACAGAGGCACGGGTAGATCAAACAACTTCCATGAGGTGAGTAGTATATTCAAATCTGGTAGTAGAGCTACAAAGCTCAGATACTTAACCAATGTGATAACCTTCCTCTTGGATCCTTTGCCCAGAATTTGCTTAGGTTGACAAGCCAAGAATGCTAAACTGTTACTCATTCAGACTGAAAGTGATGCCAAGGTGGTAAAAGCAGAGACTGAAAACTGGTTCTGAGAATAAATGGTGTAGTGTTTATCACTAAACAATACTTCTATATCAAGGCTCATAGACCTTTGCAGAAGGTGTGTGTGTGTGTGTGTGTGTGTGTGTGTGTGTGTGTGTGTGTGTAAGAGGCAGAGGAAAGGGAGGTGTCACAAAATGATATCTCTGCACATGGCATGGCTGTTATACTCATGAACTCACTGAAGTTATGGTTACCTGCATAAGAATGACCCCCTCAACATTTCAAGACAGGTGAGGGACATCTCATGAGGCCCTTCTCCTTTGTAAAGGACTACTGAGAGTTAATGATTAGGGGCAGAGGGTATCATTTTCTTCAGTGGGGTAAACAACAGCCTGTGCAAGCTCCTGCACAAAATGCAGATCAAACTCAATAGTCGCATGCTGAGAGAGGGCATGAAAGTGGAGGGGGACTTATTGGAAAGAGGAAAGTTTCCATCAGGAGGGGAGGGGAGATGAGAGAGGTCAAAAGGCATGAAAATAGCTTAAAGGCATATATACACATAAGAAACTGTCAGAAAAAAAATTTAAAAGGTGAGATTGAGAGAGGCTTAACAATGTCAGTGTCCCCTACAGTCGCACCTAACAGCTGCGTAGAAAGCAAAAACGTAAAGTGGATCTGCAATTATAGGACAGTGGATTTGGAAAGGAGAAGTTGGTGTGAGCTATGGACTGAAAGAAGAGGCATTTGCGGGGAGACCAGTGAAGTAGGAAGTGAGGACACTGGGAAATGTCCTGAAAGGAGGCTTTGGGGGAATGGGAAGAGTGGAGGTAGGAGAAAATAAACACAGAGACCCCTGGGGTTGGAGATAGGCAGGACCCAGTTTAGGAAGGACAGAAGACAGACTCTTCAAAACAACACACATTTTCTGCAGAAATACGAAACTTACACAGAAATACTTATCACAAGCCAAAGAGGTATAGATTTGGATTGGGATGGGTTGACTCAAACAGCATACACACAAGAATCTAGAATACTGTGTGACATATAATAGGCTCTTAATAAATTTTTGTAGCAAATAAAAGAGACAAAGACAAGATGACCTAAGGATTGCTTTCATAAGAGGAAAGGCACCTAAGGGAGTAGGTGCTCAATAAATATTATTTTTGGTCTGCGTACAGAGAGAAGCCTGGGGAGCTGTAAGAGATTATCTGATACATTTCCAAAGAACTCTTAGCCTCTGATTTCAGTTCTCAAAAACTCCCTTGGGAGGCTGTGGAATCTCTCACTGGGGACTTACAGAGCACAGAATCAGGAGAGCCACTTGGAGAGAGTGGTTCGGGTGGTTTAAAGGGGATGCATTGAGACTAAGAGGCCAGATCAAATGGCCACTGGCCCTTCTTGTTTCTGACTTCCCAGGGCTCTCCTCTGAGGCTGACGTTCACACTCAGCCTTCCCCACAGAACAGAACTGAACCAGATAGACAGGGCGACACTGTTGTCTTGCTAGCTGAAGATGGCTGAGTGATTTGGAAGCCTCCCAGAAGGGCCTGGTTAAATTGTAGGCTGTTTGTTTTATCACGAAATAAAGCACAGGAACCTCCTTTCTAACATACATGCAGAAATCAGGACAAAACGCTGTAGAGGTTATCTGTTCAGAATTCTGCCTCACAGAAGCCAGGCAGGGCTCATTGATTTTGGAGGAAATATATGATTAACCATAGTTAACTATAAATTCAGATGGTAAGCATTGGATCAGCCCCTCAAAGTCTGAGAGCATTTAATATTATATATCGCTGCCATTTGGGCTAAATTGTTTTTTTTAATGTACACAATATTACAAATTTAATTTGAGCTGTTTGAATCAGTCTGTAAAAAAGATTTGATTATACCTGAGTGTTCTGGCCCCGGCTTTTCTGTATTTCAGTAATCTTGGCGATAATTGGCTGATTAGGCATCTCGCACTCCATCTCTGCCTCAGTTTCCATGGTAATGTTACAGGAGCTATTATAGATGAGAACTTCATCTCTTTCCACTTTAGGGCTGAAACAAGAGGGGAGGTTAAATGGGGTGTCATCAATCTTAATGAAATGCAATTATTTTTACTCTTATTAATCATTGCAAGCCATTAGCTTGTGGCAACTAGAGGCCACCATTTGTCAAATTTTGCAAATTTCTGTAATTTTGTTTCCATTCTTTTATTGTTTATTTGTTTTTCCTTTATCTGCTCACCCAGCAGAGAGAATGCACACAGTTAAATATCCTTCGCTGAAGCCTTTCTTCCTTCCCAAATTAGGCGCATGAGCATCCGCTTCCCAGACCCCACCTAGCAAGCAGCTCCCAGAGAGCTCTTTGAGGTCGAAAAATGGAAGCAAAACCTGAGCTGAGTTTCTTTATTTTGTTTGGGGCTTTTTTTTTCCTTATCCTGTACCTCTTCCTGATCTTACTCACACTTAGTGTTGGGGGAGAGAATTGCCTGAATCCCTCCAGGGCAGATGGAGAAATTGGAAAACCCTCACAACTGGCTAACTGGTCCCTAATTCCAAACTGTGAAAAAAATGAGCTCATTTAGGTTTTCAATTCCCTCTCCCCAGCTGATGGCAATGAGGCTCTGTTGCTAGCAGTCGAACATTAACTTAGTAAATTAATTAAACTTACTTAACAGCCCAGACTAAGGAGATTCGATATATGTACCAGTTATATCCCAGACATTCACTCTACACAGTCCTTTTTGCTTTAAAAAGAGAAGGCAGACTGGATTTCCATTGGAAATCCGCAGCACAGAGTTAGAGAGAGTCTAAAAATATGCAGTCTAGAGGAACTGTGGATATTAGAGAACAGCATCCCCAACAGGTGTGATATTTATTCAAGAATAATCCTGGCTTTAGGCATTGTTGCAACTAACTCAAAGATTATTAGTAATAATAATGCATGATGTCTCATACTTGCCTGCAATTTTATATGCAAGGTCTGGTTTCAGTCTGTAAATTAAGCAGAGGTATGAAGTAGGTAACCCAAAGAGATCGGAGGGATTTGCATAAAGCCAAACCACAAATTTATTCAGTGTCAAGATCAGAACTGGGGTGTGATGCTTCCTATGCTGGGCCCTCAGGTTTGCAGGCGCTGACTGAACATCAGCCAGGAAGATGGCAGATCCCACAGGAGGATCAGAAGGAGCAGCAGGAAGGACAAAGGTCCCTGGCGGGGAGACTATAAATCATGTCAAACCCTAGCTACTTTCTTGAAATCAACGTCAAAATGGTTTCTCAGACAATTTGCTAGAAATGATGACTGTATTTATCTAGCAAAGACACAGCTTCCCTAACGACTGTGTCCTAGACCTACAGAGTGGCAATGGTATTTTCACATCACACCACCCAGAGTTAACATAGACTTTAGGCTAACCACCGGGGTTCTGTTCTCCTTTAATCAGAAACCCACAACCCATGGCACCTAATTCTGTTCTTTTGCATGCCTGATGTTGACTTGAAGGTGTAAGGATCTCCAGGTCTCTGCACTCCAATGACTTGCAGTTTCACTGTGCCATATACAGTCAGTGGAGGCTTGGGGCAGCCTTCACATACAAAGGTATGAAAGCAGGTGTATTATAACAGATTGCCAGAGGGGATCCCTATCTTCCATATGACAATGAGGAAAGACCTCACCAAACTTTATTTTCCTTTTTATAAAATACTAAGAATCTAGCACCTATCTTTGTAGAGGTGGTGGAGAATTGAGTACAAGGAAGCATATGGGATGACTGGAACAGAACCCAATATACAGTAAGTGCCGAATAAATGTAACGCTTGCTCTAGTTTGTGTAGCAGTGATGTTAGGCATATTATGGTTGAGATGTTGTAATCCACATTCAACTCATTTATTTGAGCCCATGTTTCAAATACATTGTAAATCCTATGCCATCATCTAACTAGTAAAATCACCCTCCAGAATGCAGATAAATCAATGGGTAAATATAACACGTTTGTTCCTGAAATCTAGTATCAGATCTAAAAAAAAAAATAGACCTAGTAAAAAGACCACAGTGGGAGGTCATGGGTCTTAGTGCGGAACACAGGGCTATTTAAAAAAAAATGGTCAAGTGGTCAAATGGCCTTCTACCCATTTATTTTTGCACTGATTTGTCTTGCTCTCGGCATTGGTCACAGAGGGTAGTGAGTAGTTAGTTTAGAGATTCATAACTAGTAAAAGTGCTGAGAATTAATGAGTCTAGCTATAAGTGAGTCCTTTATAACAACCTCCCTCCACTCAAAGTCCAGGGAACATCCCAAAACGCAGGGTAGAAAGACAGTAAGAACCAGAGATGGCACATAAGAACTCATGGGAAATGCGGACATCTGCACAAGATAAAACCCGTCAAAATTCCAGCAAGGATAGGGGAGGGGCTCTTAGAGCCCCACCCCTAGCTGATCAGCTATTGGAAGTTACTCAGTGAGGAAAGTGTGGCTGCCGGAGTGTTGCCTGTGTTTCCATGAACAACCCCACACCTATACACGGATGGTTAGCACCAACTGGGCTTAGTGGTTTAATTATTTTAAAAAGGAAAAGAATGTAATTTGGCTCCACTCCAGGCTGGATAAACTAAGACTTCTGCATGGGAAATGTTTGGCTCTTCAGAGATGAAAATTTTATTTCCTTTTTAGTCCATCAAGTTTAATGGCACATTCACACTGGTTTGCCCACTTACATAAAGAACAAATATATTCTTTTCCGTTTTGGGAGGGTGACCCTTGTAATTATGAGGGGTTTTATCTTGCAGCTACCTTTATCTATTGAGTGTGGCACTTTAGGGAGTATATTTGGCAGACTGTGGGTAAGATTGTTTCTTCAACAATTACTGTTATTGGAATAAACTTTCATTTCATCTCATATATAAAAAAAAAGCTTGGAATGGACACGTGTTAAAGTCCCATGGGGAACTGGAGAGAGTTTGGGGTGGATATGACCGAAATATATTGTATATGCTTATGAAATTTCTGAAGAACAAATTTTAAATTATTAAAAAATAGAATAGAGAAAACTAAAATGTTATGTAATATTTGAAAATGGGGAAAATAAACATAGAAAAACAAAATGGGTTTTAGAAATAGCCGCCTTCAAAGCACTGTGAGGCTTATCAAGCCTCCATGAGGCTGAGCAAGTACAACTTGTTTTCGCCTTCTTTCCTTCTATTTATTTTTCTGCTATTGGGTTGGAGGAGATTCTTAGACTGTTTTGTGAAGGACCTCCACCATGTTTACATCATAAATCACTTATAACCCTGTCTGAAGGAAATGAAGTTGTGAGCTGGCTCCCAGACGGCTACTTTTATTTCTGAGGGCTCATAAGTCATCTAGTTAATAACCCCTCCTACAGTGGGGTCAGGGATAATGTCAAGCTGGGTTGTCTGAATTCCCATAATCCTCCATTTCCCATTGTTAATTGGGAAAATGGTTACCCATCATCCCTCTCTTCATTGGGCTCTATGACAAAACTTTGAGTAAGTGATATAAACCACTCTGGCCTCCTTTAGCTCACCTGTTACCAACCTACTACCTTCTCTCTTTAGGTTCATCTGTTCTGGAGGGTTAGCCCCCTTTCTGATAACTTAGTGTTTTGTTTTGCTTTGTTTTGTTTTGTTTTTTTGATAACTTGTTTCTGATTACTTCACTAGAGATGTTTGTCATTTAAAAGTCATTGCTAAAAGTGGCAGCAAAGCCATTATGTCTGAAATAGACCTTCCAGGCAGGCAGATCATAAGACCAGTCACTTAGTGTTATAAAGTGAGCCCCTGTATCAAAGAAACACAAACAAAACTAGATTTCTACTTAAAAAAAAAACCTCAAAGTTTTTATGCCAATACCAAGCTGTTTTCCTACTAGCCACCAAGAGTCATGTGTGTTTCCCCTGTCCTCTTCAGCATGAAGTGTAGATTGTGTTTAAGTCAAAGAGCTCTGAATTCTAGTTCAATAAATCACATACACTTTGGAATGCTGCAATAGCCAGAGTACTGGGCAAGATATTCAGTATAGTGAAACTATACTTATAGGTAAACGGTACATGTTGTCATGGGGGTCTGAGACACAGTTTCTTCAGCCACCTCTGACATTAAAGAGGAGACCACGGAAGAATCCAAGAGCAAGCAAAGTCCCCTGAATCAGAGGCACAGAATCTGTGGATATGGTAGTGGGTTCTGAGACCCTGCTTCACCTGACCACAGACTTCACGCCCTCACTTCCCATAATCCCTTTCGGAAGCACATCATGTCCTTCAAGGGGGCCGCAGTCAAGGGAGAGCTTCTTTTCCTCTGACTGACCACAAATCTCTGGTGGAAAGTTCCCACCAAGACAGACTGCTCAGAATGTCACTAAGTCAGACAGCCATGGAAAGAACTAGTTATTTCTGCAACTGAAGGCAACTGGTCGTGTTTGGTTTTATATCTTAATGAGGAAATCGCTCTCCATTAACGATTCTATCCAGATGAGCAATAAAGACACAAGGCAATATTTGGTGATAAGATATCAGCCTGCGATGGAACTGAACTACTGACAGAAATTAAGGCTGTGCAAACTTACCAGCATGTTCACATTTTTAAAAATTGGGTTAGAAAGTGGTCAAATCTAGAAAGTCATATTATTGCTTTTTATATATATTTTTAAATCTCCAAGTCCTTAGGAGTTTGTGGCCTCTAAACCCCAGATCTAGAGTAATTCTGGGGCATAACTCCTCTTCTTTTGAATAAACATTGTGCAATCTGCCAGATTTCTCTAACATTTTTTTTCATACTTGTGAATCTGTTTGGAAAGAAAAGAAAAAAGGAGAGGGAGGAAGCCTTCTGTTTTTCATAACGTCTAATCTTTCTCCCCATTGGCATGCACCAGATGTCGCGCTGGATCGGAAGATAAATATTAAAATCTAAGCAAGAACAAAGTGAGCTGTTTACTGGGTATATTTTTCAGATGTTCTCCTGAGCACTTGAAAAAGACAGAGATGCTTTGATATGAAGGTTGGCTGGAATCCATGATGGAATGGCCCCTCTGAAAGAGTTGGAGGCCCGTAGGCCAAATCCACCCTGCCTGTGCTTTCTGCCGGCTCTGTGGATCCCAGTGGCCAAAAGCAGTGGGAAAGTCAAAGAGGATGTGAAAGATGGAGCTACCTGATGAAGAGGCCTGAGAAGGGTGGGGAGGCTGGCTCTGCCCAGTGCTCTGGTGCTAAGAGATACTGGGGACTCTCTTCACAACAGTAGAGGTAAGGCCAGGAGCCAGGCAGTCTCTTTGTCCCTATGGCGATGGTCAAATCGCAGCGCATGTAGGTGTGGCTGCTGACTTCACAGCTGTCTTCTGCAGGCCTCAGGTCACACAGGGAAGCCAAGGACACTGGAAAAAGTCAGCACGAGTTTAGATCAACCTGTGGAAAGAACTCAAAATCTCATGTCATTTCTGGAATGATGCATTCTTTGACCTAGGAAAATAAAATTATCTATTCATTTCTCAAAAAACAAAAAAGAGATCCATGGTCAATCAATGCAGATATGAACAAAGTTTTCTCTAAGGTGTCTCTAAAGAAAAAAGATTGTGGGTACAAGGTCAACTTGAAAAGAAACTACCATCTTATCTTCCAAAGCAATTTCTGTCTTCCTACTGTCTGTATTTGTGTTCTCACTATTGCACACGGTTGGTGGCACTCGAGGTTGTCAGACCCCAACTTTTCCTTATGATGAGGAGCACAGTGCCACATGGCAGCATTAATTCACATTTATATCATTACTCTTTAGGTTGAGAAATGTTTACGTCTAATTATAATTCAAGTCTCTCCTGTGAAGTTCCTGTTCTTTTCATGGGACTATTTTTCAACTTTGAAACTTCATCTTTTTCCTGTTGGTCTGGAATTCTAGGGTCCTCTAAAAGTTATAATTACCTCCTCCAAGTTTGTGGCTAGACTTCTCTCTCTCTTTATGGAACTCCTTGCTTAACAGAACTCTCTCTGTATTATAATGACCAGTAATATTTCATAAGGTAGAAAAGTGAACGCTTTGCCCCCTTTCTCTCTGGTACAAGGAAGAGATGTAAAAGCAATAAAGAGGCAGGCATGATCCCAGCATTCAGCAAAGAAAGGCATCAAGTCCATCAGTGACTCTGGGACCAGTCGGGTCCATGCGGTGGGCTAGCTGCTCGCCGACCAGAGAATGGAACTCTGGTTCTAGAACAAAAAGAACATAAAGTGACCAAAAACCTTTCATTGGAAGAACAAATGTCTTCTGGTGAGGTGTTTCCATAGGAACTGTCTGAAAACCCTCTCTGGCTTGCTATGTCTGCAGCTAGCCTGTCCTCACAGGTACCCAGCCAACATTACCGAGACCTTCAGGATTGAAGCTAAGATTGCCTGCCTCTCCCGGCGCTGACAGCAAGGACCACATGAGGTGGGTACAGACAGCAGAATTTGTAGTTATGCCGTCATACCAAATGCTATTCTGGTTGCCATTACATTCCAAAGCACCTGACGCCTAGGACAGTCTCTGGGCGTGCATTTGGAATAGATAATTGCAATCAAAGTGACTGACAACCGGATTCTCGTGTGGGGAGACAAAACATGAGAGCTTTCTAGTTCAGAAGCCCCAAGGCAAATAAAAACAGGTTCAACACCTATAAAATAATGAATTCATTATAGGTGATTAAGTGGATGCAAATTGACAAGGTGGATTATGAAAAGCACCCAAGGCTGGGGATCAAAATCCATGGGTCTTATTCCGAGTTCTGCCACTAAATAGCTCTGTGCCCTTAATCGCTTTAGCTCTTCATGCCTCATGGAACAGTTAAAGTTTCCGTGAAAAAGTCATTTGGTATAATCCAAGTAAATGTAAAAAACCTGAAGATCAAAGATCTTGAGCGGTTTTAAACAAAAAAATGAAATATGAAATTCACCTAACTGGGTGTTTCAGCACCCATCGTATGGAAGAGTATTCATTGGCTAGGAGTGTAATTTGGGACAGTCAAGATAGATGACCCCGAAAGCAGCAAAGGAACTTTTCTCATCTCTATCTTTCATTCCCCATCATTCTCTAAAAAGGAAACACATTCGTACCATGGCACTGGAACAAGCAAACTGTAATTAGGAAAGTTTGCCTCCTAAGACATTTATCTGTAATCTGGGATCGGAAACATCCATCTATCACGCAAAATCAAACTGAAACTATTTCAAACCGATGGACAGAACTCAAAGTGACCTTGCTAAATTTGAGAAGTTAACAAAAACAAACAGAAGACCAAATGAAAAGCGTGAGGCAGTGAACTGCAGGAGAAGGAAGCCGTGTAAGCAGGAAGAGAGTCTACAGCTGTGCAGTCTGTTTAGAAACACAGAAGCATGCTTGCCATATGCATGTACCTAAACACGCTAATGCATGCATACATACTATGCATGTATGCTCAATGCACACACACACACAGGCACGTGATTTGTATACATGAACACAAACATGAATGTTGTCTAGAAATTTTCTCCGTGATAAAATATTTCAAGCTCATTAACTCAGGAAATAAACTACTAAAAAAAAATTTAGGAGGTCCCTGAAACTGACAAGATTTTTTGGATTCCTTTTTCCCTGAGCATGCATTAATAGTAGGACTGCAGAGAGACACTTTCAGACGAGGTGGGCCTCCTGGAAGAGGCAGAGACCAGCCGAGCTCCCTGAAGACTCTGTTTCTGCAAGTAAGCCCTCACCCATACTACTGTGAATAACCCCAGTGAAACTATTTGGTTCACCAAACTAGACTTGAATGGTATGTGTACCTGGACTGTTAGAGGTTCTGTATCTGGGGTGAGGAGGCATTAGTTCCTCTCTCTCCTACTCCCTTAGAAATAGCGTCACACAGAACAGACACATATGCCATAGGCATCCATGCTATACACAGAGAGAGAGAGAGAGGTGGGGGAGGGAGCAGTGTTTAACAGAAAGCACTATGATGTTAATAATAGGCAGACGTCAGTGATGGTCCCCAGTGTGTCTAAACCTTGCTTAATACCACAAGCTACCTGGTTTTGGAAACTTCAATAGGCAACAGTGTAGGAAACCAAAGAAGGAACGTCAAAATGTTTCTGTATAAAGTTTCAGACAACATGAATCCTGAGAATCTACATGTCTAACAAATTCGTAGGCTATGCTGCAAAAGTCGCTCTGGGGCACAGGTACACTCAGCTGTCTTAGCACACACGCATGGGGTAGCTTTCCGAAGGCCATTGGCTGGTTAACATTGGAACGGTTCAGGTGCTAGCAATGTAGAAAGATGGGTTCTCTGAGAATTGCAGCCTGGATACAGGCGTGAGGACTGCTCCTCTGACATCTCTGAAAGAAAGAGATTTCTAAAGATGCTGATTCTATGCAATCCTTTAAAGCAAGAGAATCCAGGTGAACCACAACAGTTTCACAAGCACCGGCCCCTTAGCCATTTTATGTCTATTCCGGGCACACCTTCACAGGAAGAAATGAAAATGCAATTATACAAACAGCATTTGCTTTAGCCAGCTTCAGAAGGTTCCAGACTCCCCACACCTCCACCTGAATGTAAGGAACTCTGGAGTAGGTGTTCACAGACCATAAGAATAAGGTTTTTTTTTAAGTTGTTATATTTTTTAAAACTAAAAAGCAATTTGTGTTTGTGCAATTGATGAGTGTTTGGTGACACCTAGTGGCCATGATAAGACTTACAGCCTTTAATTACCATATTGCTCCTTTCAAAATACAAATAATTGATTCTCAATTTCTAAAACTTAATAAAATACTTTATGATATAGCAACTTAATATTTCCAATGTGCATTTTCCAACTTATAATATCAAGATTTACCTGACCCTGATCACTTCATTGATTTTTTTTCCTCAGTACTTCTGGTGAAGGTTCAATGTTTTAAGATAACCAAGGAATTCCAAAGTTTACTAACTCATGATAACTATATGAGAAAGTTTTAAAAATAAAAAACCTGAAGAGGCTCTCTCTGCCCCCCCCAAGACCCAAATGTTCAGGGTCTTCCTTAGCGCTGCAACACCAGCTGCAGCCTCTTTCTCCAGCGTCCACACCTGCTGTGGATCCCAGAGATCATCATACCCCACCTCTTCCCACCCCTGCCACTGTGTACCAGCCTGCATCTCAGGCAGAAACCCCCTGCTCAACTACAGGCCACAACTGCCTGAAGACCAACTATCCCACCACAGGAGGCGCTGAGGATTCCAACATAGCCGAAGCACAAGAAAAAGACATTAAAAGCAACTATAAGTAGATGACAGAGGTTCTTAAAGAGGAAAGGAATAAATGCCTTGAAGAAACCAGGAAAGCACAAACAATTGGAGAAAATGAATAAATCCTTCGAAGAAATCTAGGCAAACATAAGCAAACAATAAGAGGAAGTGAATAAATCCCTTAAAGAAAGGCAAGAAAAAACAAACAGTTGAAAAGAATGAATAAAATTGTGCAAGACCTAAAAAAGGAAATATAAAAGAAGAGAAAACACAGACTGAGGGAATTCTGGAAATGAAAAATTTAAGAACATGAACGGGAACTCCAGAGACCAGCTTCACTAATATAAGAGATGGAAGAAAGAGTATCAGCCATTGGAGATACGATAGAAGAAATGGATACAAAGAAAATGTTAAATTTAAAAATTCATGACTCAACACATCCAGGATATCTGGCACACTAAAAAAAGGCCAAACCAAAGAATAATAGGAATAGTTAATGGAGTAGAATCCTAGCTCAAAGGCCCCCAAATTTTTTTCAACAAAATCATAGAAGAAAATTTCCTAACCTAAAGAACTATTTGCCTATAAATGTATATGAAGCATACAGAACACCAAAGAGGTTGGATCAGAAAAGAAAGCCCCCTCACCATATAATAATCAAAACACTAAACATACAGAACAAAGAAAGAATGTTAAAAAAAAAAAGCTGCAAGGGAAAAAGACCTATAAAGGCAGCCCTATCAGCATTCACCAGACTTCTTAATGGATACTCTAAAACCCTCTAAAAGTCAGAAGGACCTGGACAGATGTTCTGAAGATCTAAGAGATCACAGACGCCAGCCCAGATCATTATACCCAGCAATTTTTTTAAATCACCATAGATGGATAAAATAAGATATTCCATAATAAAGTCAAATTTAAACAATATCTGTCTACAAAACCAGCCCTACAGAACATGCTACCCAACCCAAGGAGGTTAGATACACCCATAAAACACACACAAAATAAAATCTCCATCAGCAAAACCAAAAGAAGGGAAACACACAGAGATACACTAGCACCACCAACAGCAACGAAATACCAGGGATAAACAATCATTGGTCATTGAGTCTTAATATCAATGGACTCAATTTCTCAATAAAAAGACAGAGACTAACAGAATATATATAAAAGCAGGATTCATCCTTCTGCTGCTACAAGAAATATACCTCAACATCAAGGATAGATATTATTACCTCAGCGTAAGGTTTTCAAAAGAGATAATATTCTATGCAAATGACCTTAAGAAACAAGTTGGAGTAGTCATTTTAATGTCTAACAAAAGAGATGGAGGAGCCTACATACTCATCACAGGTAAAAATCCACAAAAATGACATTTCAGTTCTTAGCATCTGTGGCCCAAACATGAGGGCGCCCACACTTCTGAAAGAAACACTACTACAGCTTGAATTACATATTGGCCCGCACACAGTGATAGTGGGAGACTTCAATATACCGCTCTCACCAGTGGACAAGTCATCTGGACAATTCTAAACAGAGAAATACCAGAACTAACAGATGGTATAAGCCAAATGGCCTCACAGAGCATTTTACCCAAGCACAAAAGAATATACCTTCTTTTCAGCACCACAAAGAACTTTCTTCAAAATTGACCACGTACTTGAACACAAAGCAAGTCTCAACAGATACAGAGAGACTTCATCCAACAGAACAGAAACAGAGACCCACAGCCAGAGCACGGGGAACACCGTGGAAGAGAGGGAAGAAAGATTGTAGGAGTCAGAGAGGTCAAGGACACCGAATCAACTAAGCAGGGCTCAAGTAGTCTCACAGACTAAAACAGCAGACATGGAACCTACATGGGTCCGCACTAGGGGTTCTCTGTACCTATGCAACAATTGATTGTGTAGCTTGGTGTTTTGTGAGACGCCTAACAATGTGAGTAGGTGCATCTCCGACTCTGAGGCCTGCTTTAGGGAGCTCTTCCTTCTGTTGGATTGCCTTGTCCAGCCTAGATACGAGGGCTTTTGTTTTCTTTTTTATCTTGTTTTGTCATGTTTGGTTGTTGTCTCTTGGAGGCTTGCTTTTTTTCTGAAGGAAAACAGAGGAGAGTGGATTTGGAGGAGAAGGTGAGTGAGGGAGATGGGAGAGAAGTAGAGGGTAAACTGTGGTAGGGATGTATTATATGAGAGAATCTAGTTTCAATTGGGGGGAAAAATCCCTGATGAGAGGTTAATTGAATGTTAGACCATAGTAGCTGGAGAGCTCAATTGTTAAGAATATTTGCTGCTCATGCAAAGGACCTGGGTTTGATTTCCTGTATCAATATAATGGCTCACAAGTGCCTGTAACTCCAGTTTGGGGATCTCTGATGCCATCTTCTAACCTCCACGATCACCAAACATGCATGGGACATACATGCACACATACATACATGCATGCATGTATATATGCATACAGGCAAAACACTCACTGCCAGAAAATAAAAATAAATGAAACTCTACACCAAAATTAAAGCCTACAAAGTAATCATTGCTTCATTCCCACTGTTACCTAACTCTTTTGTTTAATTTTACAATAGAGAAATTTTGCACGCACTCTGGGTGGACATTGTTTGGTGCATCGGAGGAGTAGCCACAGATCAGATAGTGATAAAACAGCTTTTGCACCTTAGGTTTCTTACTGTGGAGTTGGTCTCCCCTTCCTCGCGCTCAGCTTATATACCTGATGGTAACAGAAAACTGCCCCTGCAGTGGTAAACTAGGATTTTCTTCGTATTCCCTTCTTTACTCTTCTCTCCCTCCCTCTCCCCTTCCTCCTCCCCCTTTCTTCCTGCCTAAGATGCAGTATAATTCACCATCATAATAGAATCACATCCCGTAGAATTATTGCCCAAATTCAGGTGGAATTCCACATCCACCACTTTATAGATCTAAGACCATATTCAAATTTCAGGGGGAAAGATGTAGGAAGGGAGACATGAACTAAACCAACACAGAGAGAGCATAGCGTATCTGTCCATGCTGAAGGACACAGTGTGATTGCCAAAGTGCAAAGGCTTAGCACACGGGAATACACAAACAGAACACTCATCAGACTTAACTGAGGCTCTCTCAAAAGCAGCATGGCCCTGTGATAATAAAGTCATTTCATCCTGTGGGGAGTTTCCCCTTGAAGCTCAACAGCCAGTGACCACAAGTTATGAAGCCTCAATCTTTGCACACTCCTCCCTCCCTCCATAAAGACAGGGTTATGCAATTTACATGATGGCCATCTCTTAAAGCATTGTGCTATCATGGCTTTAACTCAGCATTGAGGGAAAAGAGAACAATGTGACTAGCAAGTCTTGCCTAAAAGAATCAAGGAGCTGAGTACAAAACCAGTATTCAAGAGCTGCCCAATGAGAAGGCTGTTAGCAGTCTTTTGTCTATGCATGTGTGTTCTATGCATGTACGTGGTATATGTGTGTGTGTCAATGTGTGTACATGTGTATAGGATGGTATACTCTTCTAGCTGTATGCACGCAAATACGTGTGGAGGCCAGCAGTGGGCTACAGGTGTCTTCTTCTCTCTCTACTTTATTTTGGGGGGCAGGTTAATTGAAGCTAGGGCTCACCTCTCAGTCAGAGTGCCTACCCAGCAAGTTCTGGGGATCCACCTGTCTCTGCACCTCTGCCCACTGTGGAGTCATAGTCACAAACCGCTATGGCCAGCTTCATCATGGGGGGCAGAAGTTCTGAACACGAGCCCTCTTCTTACACGGCCAGCAATTTACCCACTACGCTATCTCCTTGGGCCCTGGCATCTACAATTTTTGGTAGAAAAAAGAAAATTCTATTTCCAGCTGTCGTCAATACAATACTAAAACAGAAACAGAAAAATCCAAAGACTATGATCTTCACATAAATGTGTGGTCTTTTGCTCACCATCCAGGGGCAGAACCAGGCAGCTGAAGGCAGACACTGTTGCATTACCCAAGACTTGGCACGGAGCACCACACACAGCAGCTGAGATCTTCCCTGGAGAAAATCCTGCTCCGAACACATGCAAAAGACTTCCACCCAGGCAGCCTTCAGAGACAAAATCCCAAGCTCGTTATTTAGGAGGCAAATCTTGCACACAAAGCGTAACCTTCACTTTCTCACTGTGCAATTTTCTCAACCCCTACAGAAGGTGTATAACTGATCCCAGCATCTCCAGGTTCTCTGCTTGGCTCTCATCTGCAGCTTGCTGTTCTATTGAGAGCTTTTAAAAAATTTTAGTCACTTTGTTTAAACAACTAATTTTCTATACAAAAATTTATTTCTATACAAAAAGAACATAAAATGGAAACAAAAGTTTAAGTTCCCACAACCACCTAAGAGAATCTCCAGAGAAATCCATGTATCATAAAGTTTCTGTGACTCATTACCAAACACGCCTTCTGTGTCTGTCCCTGTGTGTATGTGTGAGTGTGTAATGCATGTATACAGTATATTAATGCCTGCATAGATACAGTATATTAAAAGGGGTCATTATGTACATATTATCTTGAAACTCTGTTATTTACTTAAAATTACAGCACAGGTATCTTTCTAAACCATAGATCCTGTAACATTTTGATAGATAACTGAATCTCATTATACAATTTTTCTCAGTGTGAAAAATTAATATCTAAAACCACCAAAGAATTCTCTGTTTTCATCACTATTGATGGGTATTACAGTAAAAACATATTTTAAGGTTTTGGGGTTGGAAAAAACAGTCCAGATAGCTGGGACACTTAGAGAGGAGGAGCTTCAGTCTCCCCTGCCCTCATCCCACTGGAGGGATGGAGGTCCTTCTAGAAGCACCTGCTGTCTCCTGCTGTAGGTGCTTTTAACAGTGCTCATTCACCCTAAAAATCATGATGTCTCGGGGAGTAGGGAGAGGAGCTAATGATCTATCCAGCCCAAACCCTTTATAAGCAAGGAAGCCAAATCTTAGAAGAAACAGAGCTATGCTAGCTCCACTAACCACTGCCTCAAACACAGACCCTGACCCCATCAGCACCCCACTCAACTGAAGTGTCTTATGGGTGTCACCCCTCCAATTTGGGTTGAATGATTTCCTTTATGTTCTTTTTTTTTTTTACTTACAAACAGACTTAAGCTATCTCAGCAGAGTAAGTGAATAGAGACCTTACAGGGGAAAAAAAATTAACTAGACAAATGTCAGTGTCCCTGAAAGGAAATATAAAACTGGGGGCCACAGAGATGCTTCAGTGGTTCAGAGCACTCGGTCCTCTTCAAGAGGACCTGAATTTGGTTGCAGCGCTCACAATGAGCGGCTCACAGATGCCTATAACACCAGTTCCTAGAGATCTGGTGCCCTGTTCTGGCCTCCATGGGTACCTTGAGTACATGTGATGTACATATATGCACTCAGGCATACATGCATGCGCATGGAATAGAAAAAAAATATCTTTTAACTGTAACCAGCACACTTGTACTATGCCACTGGCACATTATTAGTGGAGTAGAAATTCATCTGTAAACTGTTACAAAGTGGCAAAAATTAATCCTGTTAAATATGTTTTAAATAATACAAATCAGCAGCAAAAAATGTGATGTCTTGAAATTTGCAGGTAAATGGATGGATCTAGAAAACAACATATTGAGTGAGGTAAGCCAGACCCAGAAAGGCAAATATAATAAGTACTTACTCATAAGTGGCTTGTAGACATAAAGCAAAGAAAAGCAGCCCACAAATCTCAATCCCAGAGAACCTAGACAACAATGAGGACCCTAAGAGAGACATACAAGGATCTAATCTATAGGGGAAGTAGAAAAAGACAAGATCTCCTAAGTAAATTGGAAACACGGGGATCATGGGAGAGGGTAGTAAGGGAGGGGAGAAGTAGGGAGGGCAGTGAAGAAAAAATGTATAGCTCAATAAAAACAATTTTAAAAAATAAAAATATAATACAAATCAGCATATGTCTAAAATAGGTGAATATATTTATATAATAAAATAAAGAGCTTTAGCAAATTATACTATTAAATTTAAAACACATGTCCAGTGAAGTTGATGCATTAAAGAAAAATACAATCAAATACTTAGGGAATATGTGAAATTTCCCTGATGGAAAATGAAGATAGATCAACAAAATGTCACAAAAACTGGCTTGAAGAAGAAGCTGTAGCTACAAGAAGTCTCCCAGCTTTTTGTTCCTGCTACCCTATAGTGGCGTTGGTACTCTCCTTTCTAAAACTGACAGGAACAGTTAATTCGCTTTATATAGAGTGTATTCTATCTTGTCTTCTCTACTTACCAAAGTTCTTAGTCACTGAGGTCACAGTCACTCTCTGCTCCAGAATGAGAGCCGAAGAGGCCCAGCCTCTGCAGTGATCATAGCCCGTGACAGGATACTCCCCAGCAGGAAGTAAAGGAACCATGCACCGGAGAACTGTACGGTTCCCAGAGACATCCATGCATGGTGACTTCCCGATGAAAATGACAACATTTGCAGCCCCTGAGATCTGGGCGACTGCAAAGGTTAAGATGTCATGACTCCGTGAAACAGAGAGCAGTTCCGGAGTAAAGACACTGCTGTAACCAATGAGTCCCGCGTGGCACAAAACTCCATCCACCTCTACTTCCAGGGCCACAGAGCCACTTCCTGCAGGAATGATGCACTGGATGAGCTCATAACTGATGATGACTGTGAGACAAGCCCTCTGGCCAACATAGACAAATGTAGCATTCCGTCCCCTAAGAGCTGTGCCTTTTATGGTCAAGAGATTTCCACCGTGGGTGCTGTAATTCTTAGGAAAATAGTCAAACACCTGAGGCGGAATGAAGAAGTTTCTAGAAACACTATCCAGGCAAGCATAACCAGTGTGTGTATGAACAGCTGACAGGTAATGGAGCCCTGGGGTCAAGTCACTCATCTGGCAAGCCACGTGGCTGGTATTGAAGAAAGTTGTGTGGCAAGGAAGCTGATCATCCACAAACACTGTTGGTGCAGCATCAGTGGTGCCTAACCATTGGCATCTCATCAGCACCGTGGTTACAGAACCATTGAGCCTTGCAGTCAAGACATCCACAGTAGGCGTCGCTTCTTCCTGCAGGAAGAGTGTACAGTTCCCTGCACACTTGCTGGCCAGCCCATTGACCACAACTGTGACATTTAGAGCAAACGACACTGCAGAAAAGTGGTCGCCCACCAATTTGGTCTGGCATAGGACTGTGTGGCCTCTCAAACTCAAAATCACACAAGCAAAAGGGCCTGAAAGGTCAACATGAACTGACTTCCTTCTTGAATTGAAGGCCATGCCCTTCACAGTGAGTACAGTCCCACCACACACAGAACCACGTGTTGGGAAGATGGCCGTTATCCGCGGTGACAACTCAAATTTCTGGGGCACTGCAGACATATTGGCAAACCCCATCCACTTGTGACGAACTCGGAGAGGATAGACTCCTGCTTCCAAACTGTAGAGAGGAAAGGAGCACCCAGACAAGCTCATGTTCTCGACAAAAGATTGCACTTCAAGGTCACATTTCAAGGTTCCAAAAAGAATGGCTGAGTCAGAAAGGTTGTTTCCTTCCACATAGAACCGCAGGCTGTCGTTCGTGAGTTCTTCCCACAGAGCAGTGACCACTGGTGTTGTTGCGGCTTCATACATGAAGGTAAAGCCCTTCCCCACCAAGGCTGGACCATGGACGAAAGAAGTGTTGCCGACCCAGATCTCCACGGAAGCAGAGACACTGAGAACATCTGCCACAGGTGACAGTGCAGCTGGAGGAGTCTCACACCAGATATTCATGTCAGTTAAGGTCACGATATCGCAAGTCTGGTTGTCCACAAGTATCCAAATCAGAGCTGGGTCTCTGCCGAGTCCTATTCCTGCAATGCTGAGGATGGTTCCACCTAAAGTTTAAACAAGGATGATACAAAATTAAAAGCAGTATTCTGGCCAGCAGAAAGGCTCAGCAGCTAAATGCCTCTGCAGCCAAGTCTGATAACCAGAGGTCAGTTCCTGAAGAGGACCCATATGGTGAAAGGAGAGAACTGAACTCTGACCTCTTCATGCCTGCTGGAATGTGCTCAGAGAAACAGACACACACACACACACACACACAAAAACACAAAAAAAAAAAAAAAAATAAAAAAAAATACACATAAATACACATAAAAACACATACACATAGACACACACATAAAAGCTAATATTCCAATTAGGAACCGCACCCCCTGTACAGATCTGATGCAATGAAGTGGAAAGCGGTATGTGTAAATTTCATCCTCCTCCTGGCTAAATTTGCGATCCTTTTGGTCAGTGCTCAGACAGGACAAAATTCACATAGCAGCAAAGCAGTTCAAATTGTTTTGTAAGAATAGTTTTAAAACTTTATTTATTTTTATGTTACATGTACGGGCATGTTGCCTGCATGTATGTCTGTGTACCACTGTATCCTGTGCCCGTGGAGGCCAGAGAGGACCTGACAGATGCTCCGAAACTGGAGTTACCGACCCATGTGAGCTGGGAACTGAGCCAAGGCCTCTCTGCAGGAGCAACAGGTGATCTTAATCACAACCATCAAACCCCAAGAGGGATACTTTCTAGTGTTTAAGGCAAAATTTTAGAATACCTTTGGATGTCTCAGAAGGCTATTCTACTCTCTACTAATATGCGAATGAAAAATCCAATTCTTTCATTTTCTTTTCATCTGTTACACTATCTGGCAGAACACTCTACATTGCTATTACTCTTCACTACGCTGTGTTTCTGTCTTTCTCCTTTGTCTTGCATCCTTAGAGGACAGCGAAGAGACTGAGGCTCCCCCTCCTCTCCTCGCACATACAGTATCTAAAACACTACTGCAGAAGGCTGGCCTGTCCCTTCCTAACACCTGCTTGAGTGTAGTATCCACTGGATGCTTCAACATTTCCTGTAGAAATAAAAGCCAGCCAGCCCTCTCTCCTTTTCATTCTCTTATTTCTGGAACTCACAGAGCTGAAGTCCCACAACTCTTCCCACCTCATGAAAGAGCAGTGATCGTCTGAGAACGATGGGAAATATCTCTCCCTAATACCTGCAGCCCTGCCCTCACCAGCCCATTAGTTCAGGGACAAAATCTGAATATTCAGTAAACCAACTTGCTGGACATACAACGTGTGACGTAGGAACCACTCACCCAGAAGAGACCCAGAGCAAGGCTCCACGCTGAAAACTTCAGTGAGGTATTGGATGTGGAGATCAACCCTAGAGAAAACAGTCCATTAGAAAATACCCTGGAGATGAGCAGAACAGAATGGAGACACGCTTGTAAAGGGGGGAGCAAGTGACAGTGATTCTGATCAAAGAGAAAAGACAGTGGAGGGACGGGTGGGGCGCTGTCCTGGGAAAGTCTCAGGGGCGACATCAGTCACACACAGGTTAGATACATTCTAGATGAAGGAGAGAGAACTTCTAGAGAAAATCTAGAGTGATTCAGGGGTACAGGGGAGATGAAGGTGAGGCAGGAGGCATAGTGAATTCAGTTATCACAAATTATTTGTCCAAAGCACCAGACACAGTCTTATTAAAGTGCTCCACCACAGGCTTGCCTTCTTTAGGCAGAGGCCCACCCATCCCCACCTCCACTAAATCCCAGTTCCCCTTTCCCCACACAAGGAAGACAACATTTCTCATCTGTTGGTCTAAGGAGTGAACCGCCCACAAGGCTTCGAGAGTCATTCATATGTTTATAATTCTCAGACCCTCATCACTTCACTTTACAGGGAACAAAGAAGACACCCAACTCAAGATGGACGATGCCAAGTGAATTGCTGATCACCAAACAGACCCCCAGTCAACCTTACCCCTGGGCATGAATGCTGACTCCATTGATAAAGACTGAAATCGTGTGAATGCCAGTCGGCAGTGGGGGCAGCAGCACCTCCAGTCCCCAAGCTGTCTGTGTGAGGACCTGAGCAGAGGTGTTCTGCACACGGATTTGTACATCCAGATCAGTGAAGCTCATCAGCCTTGCCATCCCAAGGAACAGGATCTCGCCACCTGTATCAAGAAGACTATATTTACTTCTGGACCTGGGACCTCAACCACTTTGTCTTTTATGATTAAATAAAGTCAGCGCTATACGTAAGTCTCTAAGAATTTTAACAGCTCCCCTTTTTCTCATGAAATTTCTAACAAATCCTTAAACAGAGCAACAGTCTAAGACCTCAAGGGCATCAATGTTGCAAAATTGAGACACTTATGCTGACTTTGATCCCTGGAAAAACAAATTAAGTAATTTGGAGGGTCAATTGCCTTCATTACCTACAAAACAATGCCCTGTGTTCCCTCCTTTAGCTACTACTTTTGTGCTAAGAAAAGTAAAAAATTTACATCTCCGAGATGTACTGCACGATTCCAACAGGTCATCTACTTACGTGTGATGGGCATTACCCCATGTGATCCTCCCCCTGAGTCCTAGCTTGCTTTATGACCCTAAGATAAAACACTGGCCAAAGCCAATGTGGGGAGAAAAGGGTTTCTTGGCCTCATAGGTCACAGTGAACCATCAAGAGAAGCTAAGAGATCTCAATACAGGAACTGAAGCAGAGGCCATGGAACATTGCTGCTTTATTTGCTGTCCCTGGCTTATTCCTTTCCTATATGCCCTCGGTCCATCCTAGGGATGCCACCACCCACAACTGCCTGAGCCCTCCTATATCAGTTGTCTATTAATGCAATGCCTCACAGAAGATTAAAGAGAAGACTTGGTGGCTAAGAGAACTTGCTGCTCTTACAGAGGACCTGGGTTTGGTTCTTAGCATATATATGGTGATTTACAACTATCCATCACTCCAGTTCCAGGAAATCTGACCTCCATGGGTGCCAGGGACACATGTGGTACCCATACATATATGCAGACAAAATACTCACATGCATAAAATAAAATAAATAAATCTAAATAGGAATTTTAAAGAAAATGTGTCTCACACACGCTCACAGGGCAAACTGATCTGGCAACTCTTCATCTGAAGCTCCATATTCCAGGTGATTTTAGGTTTGCATCAATTTGCAGCTGAATTTAATTATGATCCATTGTGCCAGTGAAATACAGCTAGCATTTTAAAGTTGAGGAAACCTTAGTCATCAAAGTGTCATAGCTAAGTAGTGAAAAAGGCAAAACCCTGCACTCCTATCTCTGCTCTGTAGTGCAATGGTCTTCTGCTACTATCAGCAACTCTGCTTTTTTTTTATTTTAAAGAAAAGTGTATATCATAAACACTTACCTCAACTCTTTCTAATTGAGATGTGTATTAAGTCCATGACAAAGGTGCTATGGGACACAAAAAGGCTTGTATAGACTTCACTGTCAAATAACTGTCAAAACTTGTAAATAAACTGACAAAATTGTGTCGGTATGAGGTAGGCGAGGTGGCTCAGAGGGAAAGTCATTGCCACCAAACCAGATGGCCTGAGTGTGTTCCCTAGGATCCAAATGGTAAAAGGAGAGAACCAATTCCATAGGTTGTTCTCTGAACTACACACTAACACACATGTGTGCGCACACACACACAAGTTTATTTAAAACCATGGGGATTTTGTAATTTTAAGTAGAAGACACACTATAAGAGTCAATTAACAGGCAGTACTATTCAAACTAGAATGTTCTTCTTCAAAGAATCACCCTAATTATTCAAATAAGAACATAAGGAGAGGCTGAGTTATTGAGCAATATGGTACTTCCGATTCAATTGGTAGATACAATCTCAAAGAGAGTGAGTGAAGTGGGGACTTAATATTTAATTCTTAAAATTTTACACCTTGGTCTCAAGTCTTGTGTACCACATTATCTTTTAATCATTCAGTGGCTTGCAGGAAATGGCAGCAGCTAGCTGGTTTTTAGGAAGAAAGGTATGTGCAGACACAGGTACATGTCTGGAAAAGAAACCGAGATGGTGATGTCTGTCTGCCTGATCATCAGAAAAGCTAATCATCAGGGAATCTACATTCCTTGGAAACATCCATAGGTGTGCAAGAAATGGAAGGATAGGACTGGGTTAAACAGAAAAAGGGGAAATGATTTGGGAGTGATTTCTTACTAATAAAGAAACTGCCTCGGCCCTCATAGGACAGAAAATTAGGTAGGCGGAGTAGACAGAAGAGAATGCTGGGAAAAAGAAGCTGAGTCAGTGAGTAGCCATGATACTCCCACTCCAGACAGAAGCAGGTTAAGATCCTCACTGGTAAGCAAGCTCATGGGCTACACAGAATATTAAAAATGGGTTAAAAAAATATGTAAGAGCTAGCCAATAAGAAGCTGGACCTAGCTGGGCCAGGCAGTGTTTGAAAGAATACAGTTTCCGTGTAATTATTTCTGGGCATAAGCTAGCCATGCAGGCGGCAGGGTGCCGGGGACACAGCCCCGTCACTTCTTATTTCAACAGGGGCTATTGTTCATACTTAGAGAATAAACAAACATGCAAGAAGGACAAACTCAGTCTGCAGACAACCAGAGCCTTAATGAAAGCCAGTTATGTACCCAGTAGCAGAAACAGAAATGCATGCCTCTGCCTCACACTCCCCAGTGCACCCCCAGTTTGAAACAGAGCACCATAAAGGTCCATTAACCACAAGCACCTCAGAGTCAATGCAGTGATCCCAAGTAGAGGACACCACAGCTAATTAGATGAGACTGGAAGAGATTGCCTGTCTCAGCCAGGGTTTCTACTGCTGCGACCGAAACACCATGAGCAAAAGCAGCTTGCAAAGGAAAGGGTTTCTTTCTTCTTACAACTCCCAGGTCATACTCTACCAATCAGGGAACTCAAGCAGGAACCTGGAAACAGGAACTGAAGCAGGGACTATTGGTGTGGGAGAATGGCCTGTATTCTGAAATTATATTTTAAATAAACACTGATTGGCCAGTAGCTAGGCAGGAAGTATGAGCAGGACAACCAGACAGGAAGTACAGGTGGGTCAATGAGAACAGGAGAATTCTGAAAAGAAGGAAGCCCATTTCTCTGCAGTCTTGACCAGACCACAGAAGAAGCAAGATGTGAGCCACATGGTTAATATAGACAAGAATAATGGGCTAATAATGGGCTATATAAGTTATAAGAGTTAATAAGAAGCCTGAGATAATGGGACAATCAGTTTATAACTAATGTAGACCTCTGTGTGATTTCTTTGGGACTTAACAATTGCGGGAACTGGGCAGGACAGAAAACCTCAATCAACAGACTAAGGACAGTTCCTGCTTGCTGACCGACTCCTCATTACTTGCTCAGCCTGCTTTCTTATACATTCAAGGACCACCTGCCCAGAAATGGCACTTCCCAAGGTAAACTGGGTTGTCCCCATCCATCATTAATCAGACAATACTCCACTGAGTAGCCTATAGAACAGTCTTATGAAGGCATTTTCTCAATTAAGATTCCTATAGTGATATTTTGCTTGTGAGCTAACAAATAAAACTTGCCTGAAGATCAGAGTGCAGAACTAAGCCATAAAGAGTTCTTACCTCTCCCAATGCACAGGCCAAAGGGGTGATCCTGTCTATATGAATCTTCAGACTGCATCTAAGCTCCTGTGTCTCCCCCCTTAAATTCTTTTCTCTGTCCAGCCATATCATTCCAGTGTCTACTTCCATAATGCTGGGATTAAAGGCATATAATCCCAAGTGGTGGGATCTCCTCTGTGTGAATTTTGTTTCTCTTTAAGACAGACTCAGTCCTGTTGTACAGAGCAGCCTTGAACTCAGAGATCTGCCCGCCTCTGTCTCCCAAGTGCTAGGATTAAAGGTGTGTGCCACCATTGCTTGGCCTCAGTGGCTAACTAGTAATTTAGCTCTGCATTCTGATATTCAGGCAAGCTTTATTTGTTAGATTACAAACAAAATCACAATAACACCACAGATTCCTTCTTCTTAGATGTGTCTACATTTCTGTCAAGTTTACAAAAACCAACCAGCACACTACTAAAAAGAGAAAAGTGGACATGGTGATGCTTTATTCAAGTTCTTGAATGTTACTGCCTCATTTGGGACTTAAGCCTTGACATTTTCATTAATAAAATGATGCCAAATTTTTTCCCATACAGTTTTTGGAAAAATTAACTTAGAAATTCTAAAAAATAACTTAGGTATATGTAGAATCAGGCTCTCTCTCTCTCTCTCTCTCTCTCTCTCACACACACACACACACACACACACACACATCTTACCTTCACATTCTTCCTCACTTCTCCATCCTCCTTACTTCTTCCTGTGTTCCCAATCTATACCTTGAAATCCAGTGAGTTTAACAGATTTCAAAGGGGGCCAAGAAAAAAGACAGCGGTGTAACACTAGCCCAAAACAGGCTTATTTGGCTAGTGTGATGGCAAGTTCCTCAGGATAAAAGAACAACCAAATCAAAGCATGTATGAAAAAGCCTTGCCAGGAGCCATGTCAGAGGAGCAGCAGATCGCAGTTGACTTCAGGGTGTCAGCCTACCAGGAGGTGAATCCCTGATGGATGAAACTTGGATAGACAAGGCCCCAAGACCACAGACTCCAGGATGTCTTTTGCTTCTGCTGGGCCTTCACACGTTTGCTTCTGCCATCTTTCTCTGGTATCTGGTATGGTGTGAATGGGTGTGAGGAGATCCCACTGCCTGTATATTCGTCTATCTCATGGAAACATCCCATTCTACTGGGGATTGTTACCTGAGGATTATTATGAAGATGATTTCTTTCTAAGATTTACTGTCTAATTGATGGTAATTATAATGTTAGTACAAATTAGCTGCTCAATAAATATTTATTGAATACTAATATAACATTCACATCATTTTTATAAGAAAATAGTCCCATTTCTACAGAGAAGAAATCAGATATAAGATTAATTTTTGACAGGTAACCTGATTTTTTATTTATAAAAGATTTTTTATTTATAAAAGATCTTTCATCTATATTACAATAAGCTGAATCCAGTATGTATATCTGCAATCATAACACTCAAAAGGGTGTAACAAGTATTATGAGTTTAAGGTCATACAAATAGAGTTTTCAGGAACTGGAGTAAATAGGAAGACAATGCCTCAAATAAATAAATAAAATCATAAATAAAAATCCACAGTCTATTCACTGACTTTTAATAGGATCAAAACTCTACAGAAAAGAACAGCTGGAGGTAACATGAATTTTACCTGCTATGCTGCTTCTGTTTCTGCTCAAAGACACAACCACTGGATTTAAAGAGGAGACATAAGTAAATGCTCTGGGAAGAACTGCAGAGTGCTCTCCAGTGACCACGGTCACATTCACAGTGTATCCATCTTTCCCCTGAAAAGCAATTTTTAAATTCAAATCTTAGCTGGATTTGGGGGTAAAGAAGAGCTCTAAGCATAATCAGTATAAATAAATAAATAAATAGATAGATAGATGATAGATAGATAGATAGATAGATAGATAGATAGATAGATAGATAATATAAAAATGCTGATCATGGTATATAGTTTCTGCAGAGAGGCAAGAACTTAGACAAATGCAGTACTGAATAGTATAGGCTGTGCCCTGAACGGTAAGTAAGAGAAATCTGCACTTAACACATTAATTGTTTCTGGGCCATTGGGTGTTTCTGGAGTGTCTATACTCAGCTAAACTATCCATCATGTGAGAGAGTAGTTTCAGACATGTAAAATGCTCAGAAATTTTCCTCCTATGTTGTCTTTTGTAAGATGCAACTTAAGGCTTTTGGTATCCCAGATAAATAATAACCAAGTGAAGGAGACACCACTCTTAGCCCCTCAAGGCTCCAGATACATGGAGAAAAGTGTGGTAGAAGGAATGCAGGAGTCAAAGGATGGAGACGGGTTCTGTGAAATGCTGGCTTCTACACACATGGTCTGATCATTGCATTCTTGAACTCACGGTAGCTGTGGTTACCCCACAAGACATAGGTAAAACAACACTCCAGAATGATGGGGAAGTGGTTCAGAAGGACTGTATCCCAACTGAGGCCCTACCAGCAGTTACTGACTGCTGGAGAACATAGCTGTCACTTTCTTTTGTGGTGTAGTCACTGGTAAGTAAACCCCCATTCAATGCTCATTCAAGAAACCCTAATGAAACTCAATGAATCTTTAAAGAAAAGGGAGGAACTTGGAAAGAAAGAATCCAGAGGAAGTAGAATGGAGTCAAGGAAGGGCGGTAGTGGAAGAACATCATCAAAATACATTATATCCATGTATAAAATTGTCACAGAAGAGGAAACAGTGAACCTACTAGTAAGAGAAAACAAGGAACAAAATAGAATCTACAGAATAGAAGTCTAGATAAGTCTAACCTAGATCAAAGCAAGAACTAAGTTTCAGTAAAAAGAATAAAGGAATGAGGAAGTTCACTTAAAACATGGGGTTCCCTACTGCCCCTCCTCTCCTTCCCATGGTATCCTATTACCCAGTGCTAACAGAGGTCTCCTGAGTACCAAAGTCAACACAGGCCCCCAAATTTCCAGGTAGGCTGCCCAACCACCCAGAGTCTGCCCAGCCTATTCTCAATCACCCCACCCAACCCTGTCACCATATTCCAGTACCCAACCTGGTAGAGAACCCCCAGCTGAACCAGACGCCACGTTGGCTGCCAGAACTCCAACCCCTAACTCCAGTAGAAATGTCCTGCTCAACCAGAGCCATCCCAGCCAAAAGAAGTCCAGCCCACAAATTAAGAGGAGACCCTCTATTCAACCACAGGCTGCTCCAACCAGAAGATGAGAAAGAAAACAGTAGCCAAGGAACAAAACACCAATCTAACAAACATAAAAATGATTATAGACACCAAGACCTATAATCCTCCCCAACCCAGATGCGTAGACACCAGTACAAGAACACAACCAACAACAGCCAAGACAATATGTCACCGTAAGAATCCAGCTATCCTACTATAGCAAGCCCTGAATATTCCAACACAGCTGAAGCATAAGAAAACAACCTTAAAACATTTTTTATGAAGATGATAGAAGTTCTTAAAGAGGAAATGGATAAGTCCCTTAATAAAAATCAAGGAAAACACAAAGAAAAAATGGAAGGAATAAATAAATCCCTTTTAAAAATCCAAGAAAAAAATTAAGAGCTGAAGAAAATGAATAAAACCTGGTCAAGACCTGAAAATATAAACAGAAGAAATAAGAAAACACAAACAGAGGAGATTTTGGAAATAAAAATTTAGGTAAGTGAACAGAAACTACAGACATATGCATCACGAACAGAATACTAGAGACAGAAGAGAGAATCTCAGGCACTGAAGATGCAGTAGAAGAAATAGATACAATGGCCAAAGAAAATCTTAAATCTAAAAATTCTTGACAAAAAATATCCAGGAAATCTGGAACACTAAGAAAAGACCATACCTAAGAATAATAGAAATAGAGGAAAGAGAAGAAGCCCATCACAAAAACACAGAAAAATATTTTCAATATAAATATAGAAGATAAATTTCCTAGCCTAAAGAAGGACATGCCTACTAAGGTACAAGAAGTTTATAGAATAGCCAAATAGATTGAAACAGAAAAGAAAGCCCCTTTGCCACATGATAATCAAAACACTAAACCTACAGAACTAAAAAAGAATAATAAAAGAAGCAAGGGTAAAAGGAGCATATTAAAGGCAGACCTATTAGAATGGCACCTGACTTCTCAGTGGAGACTCTAAAAGCCAAAAGGACCTGGACAGATAGATGTTATTCAGACTCTAAGAGACCACAGACCCAGACCACTGTATCCAGCCAAACCTTCTATCACCATGGATGAACAAAATATATTCCATGATAAAAACAATATCTGTCCACAAATCCAGCCCTACAATGGTTACGAGAAGAAAAACTCCAACCCAAGAAGGTAAACTATAACCTTGGAAAAATAAAATAAATAATCTCAGAAACAGCAGAAACCATAATAACTGGTCCAACTTGAGACCCACACCAGAGGGAACTAATGCCTGACACTACATAGAGGGTGGGCAGTGCAGAGACTCAGGATAGAATCAAACAGCCAAACAAGACTTGTAAAAAATTCAATGAAATGATTACTTTACTCATAGATTGGTGCCTAGTCCAATTGTCATCAGAGAGTTAACATCCACCCACAAGCAAAGACACTCAGTCAAACACTAGGTGGAGCCAGGGAAACCTCCACAGGAGAGGAGAAGGAAGGATTATAAGAATCAGAGGGATCAAGGACACCAGGAGAACATGGCCCACAGAACCAACTAAGCAGGACTCGAAGGGGATCACCAATTAGGATGCTTGAGTTGCATTATTACATAAGGAATTAACTGAAATTAATCACAACACAAGCACAGGGTTTTATCTTTTTTTTTAATAGCAAAACATACAATAGAAAAAACTAGCACATTGTTATCGTGGAAAAAAGCTCAGATTAGTTACTTTAGTTTGCACAAGGGATGTGATAAAATTCGCACAGGACAACAAGGTATCTCCTTACCCTGGGTGGGACTTTGCACCGAATTTGTTGTGAATTGCTGCTAATGGCATCAATGGCACACGACTGAGTTCCAAAGAGCACCAGACTTGTACCTTTCAAATGGCAACCTCGGATGGTAACCCACAGTCCTCCTGTAATGAAAGCAGCACCTTTACACGTATATAACCGTGTAGGCAGATCGAAGGTAATTACAGGAAAAATTAAAATGAAGTTGAAATAGGAAACTCTTTAGTCAAGACACAAGGCAATGCTCAAACTGCAGGAAAAGACTGAATTGAAGTGTAGAAACACAGAGAGGAAGAAATGGTGACCAGAGGACGGAGAGAGTAGCGAGGCATTGTGGAGACCTTTATGAATAAAATATAAGGATATAGCCAGGAGTCAAAGAAGCAGGTAGTATCTGCAAACATTGTCTGACCTAAATTCTAAATATCATTCTTGCCCATTCCGTAAAGCGTATTCGTTCCCAAGAAGCAACGAGTGAGAGCATGACGGTAGAAATAGCAAGAGGGCAGAGCCAGGGCCTGGAGATCATTTTTAGCATTGGCCCTAAGCTCAGCTGTCCTCGTTTTCATTTTCCTTCAAGAATAGCCTTTCCAACCTGGAGAGCCAATACCACACAAAGCAGATTTTAGTCACCATAGCAGGACATAATGACGAATATTGTCTGCCTCTGCCATCAGGAATTCTCTGCAGGCTACTACCAGTTAGCCACAAAGGCCACCATGTCCTATCTATAGGCCAGAACAGTGATATGGCCCTCCCAACATCACAGCACACTTCCCTAGTTTAGCTAATGCTAAATAAAAAGCTCGCTTTTTTTGTTTGTCCTCATCTGGTGGGGGAGGCTTGTTTCAGGTTCTTTGCTTTGCTATGGAGCCTTTCTATGATGCTTGAATTTTTGGGCTCAAATGGTTCCTTGCCTCAGTCTCCCATGTACCTGGGACTATAGACATACACTATCATATATGGCTAGAAACGCAGTCATTGTTGATGAGAAGAATAAGTCTGCTCTGCAGGAAGAGAGTGGGAAAAGACATCAAATAGAAACTCAGGTCTCCTGAGATTATGTGGGGCTGCAAAGGCAAGAGGGAAGCAAAACAAAGAGAGGGAACTTCCACAACACAACCAAAACCTTTGGGACTGGTGCGACTTAGTGAACTAACACCTGAAGTTCAGTGGGTAGCTTGCTCTGAAGAGTCAGAGCAAGACTACCTGAGACTTCTAAGGTAGAGAAAGAAGTGGGAGGAAAGGTCAATATACGAAAGCAACACAGTAAGGATACAGCATCTATAAATAAACTTGACAAAAAAACATTGAGGGAAATTTTAAAATGCCGCTGAAGGCCTTAACGGATGGATTAAATTAAAACTGAAAAAAGTTAGCATAAATTGGTCAAAAGAATAAGTATCATTTCTCTGAATTAAACATAAAGGCATAGATATGACTCCAATAAAATTAGTGGGATGTTTGTATAAATTAGACAAGATGAGGACTGTAAAGTTCAGGTAAAAGTGAACAAGAAAAACCAGAAAATAATAATTCAGAAATAAGAGTAAAGAGGTGTTCTGAAAACACACACACACATACAGACACACACACACACACAAAACCTGTTTGAAATCCAACAGGATAAAAATGGGAAATAGCACATGCTTAGATCGAGCAGACAGAATGAGCAGCCTGGAAGTCAACTTCCAGAAGCAAGTCTACAGGGCATGAAGGGTATGTGGCTTCACTCCAGCAAAACATAGATTATTTATTGAGTAAATAAAATAAGAGAATAGCATGAATAAAGATAAAACCTGAATTCTTGACTCCCATTTTTTACCCAAAGCAAATTTCAAATAAAATATTTGGACATAAAGAGAGAAAATGGGGAAAGAATGGAAGGAAACCTAAAATCTTATTTTCACACAACTTCAGAGAAGCCCACTCTGAGTGTTTTACAATCTCTAAAGATATAAAGGTCAAACACATTTTACTACACAAAATTATTTATTAATCATAGAAATACAAAAAATAGTCAAATACATTAAATATTTTCAAGTTCTTAATATCAAAAAAGAACAATAATCAAATTTGGAAAGAAAGATTGAGATGAACAAACTTCCCAGAAAGGAAGCTATAACATCTTCTAAGCCATGGAAATTCAATATCTCTTAAAATAAATATGACTTAAAACAATACTGAATTATTTTTCATCTATAAGATATTAAACATCAAAAAATTAAAAAATATATTAGTAAGATGTAGGCAATAGATATTCATACCTATATGTAAAAAATTGTAGAAACTTTAACGACTATTTTTTATACTTACCACTATTATATTTTAATTCCAATTTTTCATGCATGAATGTGGTGTGCATGAGTGGATACAAATGTTCATGCATGTGGGTACAGATACATGTATGTGCACAGACATGTGGAGTCCAGAGATTGATGTCAAGAGTCATTTTCCTTTCCTTAGCTCTTTCACCTTATTTACTGAAGCAAGGTCTCCCAATAAAGCTCAGAGCTCATTGATAAGCTAGCTTTATTAGCCAGCTTGCTCTACCAATCCAATTTCTGTCTTCTGGTTGGAGTCATATACAGGACACTTGCTCATCTGATATTTGCATGGGCTTCCTGGGGTCCAAATTATGCATAGCAAGCACTTTAACACTGAGAAATCTCTCCAGGAATATATGTTAAATTTTTAAGTGTATTTAAACCCGTGGCCCAGAAATTCCTCTAGCAAATGCTAATGAGCCCCCTAGCCCAACAAAGTCCTCCTTCCCGCTTCACTCCCTCCCCTTAATATTTTTGCTCTACATCTTTACTACTACCTATCCAAGATCATAATTTTATTTTTAATTTAATATTTATTTTTATTTACAGTATCACAGCATTGAGTATTGATGCATAATGAAAGCTAAATAAATTCTCATTATGATTTTGTCAATGGTGGTTGTGAGAAATCATAGCGGTGGTAAGATTTCACCATTTTCATTTGAAAATGTGTGCTTCACAAGGATTCACTGCCTAAGAAGGCAACTCTATCTTAGCCCAAAAGTGAATTAATGGTGTGTAAGAAAAGTCAAGATTGTCCTCAAACATTTCTTTTGAGAATGCTTGAGAAGGGATAAGTGATGACTTTGAGTATTACAGATCTCATTTTTATATTTATTCATTCTGTACTCTGCTCTTATTTAAATTTCTTTTTAACAGGCCTTGCCTGGTTCTCTTTAAATCCCTAAAGCAGGGTTTCACACACTAGACTATTCATAAAGACGTTGAGGATTCTATTAAAATACAGATTGACACCGGAGGTCCAGAAGACCGCACTTCTAACAAGCTCCCGGTTGATAAAGATACTGCTTGCCCAGGGCCACACTTGAAGCACTAAGGTCACCAGCACCCAGCATGGTACTGTGTACAGGGAGTGATGAGCATTTATGGACACTGTATAGGTGACAGGACCAGGAGATGGGTTCACTGGGAAAGCCTAATGCAATAACGAAGAAAGCAACAGCAAGAACCTCTCTCAGATCCCACCTTTCAGCCTTAAAAAGTTACTTGATAAACATCTGAAATCATCCCTTCTTAGAGCATCGTGCCTTTTGCTAAAATGTAGGAGGACAATGGATGATGCTCCAAGCCCTTCAAGTCTTCACTGTTTACATATGATACGCTTCCTGACAGGGATGTTCATAACTTTTCAGTCCTCCTGGAACTGGGTTTTTACACTGAGTGTTCATCATTCTTGTTTTAAAACCATAAGTCTTGCATTCTGAGAGCGCTGTCAACTCCAAACTAAGAAGTGCAAATTACTCTACATAGGGCAAGTAGCTTACTGAGCCTCCTGCTTGCCTGAAAGAAGTCTGCTATCTAGCAGTGCGACCTGAGCTGGGAAAGTAACTCTGTAAGATCAAACCTCTAACAAATCTAGTCAGAAGGATGCAAAAAACCCTAAACTCAAGGCAATACTTCATGGGATAATGAGGAATATGGTCTTTCGCTCTGAGTAAAACATGTATTGTTGCTCCCTCCTGACATCAATGAAAAGACTTTGCTATTTTGTGTGGACCTGAGAAGGGGTAGGCCTGCTGATTCACTCACCCAAGGCAAAACAGAATTAGAAGCAAACATGTCCTTTGAGCAATGGTTCTGTCTAGAGCATACCACTTTAAACTGTATTCTGAGCTACAGGCTTCTGGCCACCAGAATCAACAATGACAAAATACAAATCACCAAGAAAAGGAACTGTGCATTGCATTCTACAATGTTAATACATTAGCAAACTGAGTCTGGGTATTTTTGAACCTGTTATAATCCAGCTGGAGTTTTCCCTAAACTATAGAGTCCTTCAGAAAGTAACAATTCTTGGAAAGATCTCTACTCTCCTATGGACCTGAAATCCAATCCTTGGTTCTGATGTTGACAAGACCCACTATTCTCTAGACTTGAACTATGCAAACAGTAGTTGGCTTTGAATACTAGCCAAGTTTCCAAGAATACTAGAGAAGGTTGTAAAATAAAAACTACGTAAAACGTTCCTAGTGAGTGGGCATACTTGCCAAACACGGATATTCAACATGAGTGTTGCCATCTATTGACCTGTTTACTCTCGAAGAAAGCTAGGCAAGCTACAAATGAGGCATCCTCAGGCTTCTAAAGGCAAGGCAGCCTAGCACAGAGAACCTGTTAAATGCTGACACACCCAGCACTCTCTTTTGTGCCTTGGCTCCACCCCTTCCTTATGAAGCCTCAAGCAAGACACATTTTCCCTAGTACTAGCAATGTCTCATTTAGCATCTTGAAGTTTTTCAGATGAATGACCATCCAAGTGACTCCATGGTCTAGTGTGTCACACCATCAGCCAAATTCTCATCTCATCTTAATGTGCCAGGCAAGTCCATTTCAGAGCTTAAAAGAAGCTTTACTTGAAGAAATGTCTAGGAAACAAAAAGCTATGAATCTTAATAAGTATAGAATGTATCATGCTTTGGGCCGAGATTTGTGCATATGAACAAGAACTGTCACTTCAGAGAACAGGTACACAGCGGAGGCCCGCCCACATTACCTATCTCTGCAACCGTAGCAGGCTCCACAGCATCCAGCCTGGGTTCCACATACAGGAAGAGGCTTTCTCCACTGGCATTAACAGCAAGCCCTGAAGGTCTCACCAGCATCAAAATCGGATGCACTCCAACTGGTAGCAGGTCCAGCTCACAGACCACATTTGTTTCATTTGAGAAAATAACTTCACATCTTGTTTGGTTCACTGTAACCTGCAAGGACTGGGCATCTCTAGGGAAACCAGTTCCAGTCAAATAAACCAGTAGGTTGACGTCACATCCTAAAAGAGGCGGGCAGGGGAATTCATACGTCAAATCAGTGTTGACACTCCATTCGAGAGCTCTCACTCCAACACCAGATGCTTGCTCTCTTTCAGCTTCCTCTCCCAAAACTGGAGGAGTGGACTAATGGCTGAGACAACTGCATTCATTATTCTGTCTACAGTCCCCACCTTCAACCTCCTCAGACTAGCAATGAAATGCCATAACTTCATACAAGTAAATCACCCAATAATAATATAAAGGAAGTTCAGACTGAAGGACTAATAATAATCACACACATATATTTAAATAAGAAATGACATCCCTGAATGGACCAAACATGCATCTTCCATTGCATCCACATCTCCTGAAAATGATGATGCTCCTACCCTCTACATGGCCTCTGCTAAAAATCACTGATTCTAAGATTCATATCTAGAGCCTACCAGGGGAATGCCACACATAATCCACACTGGGAGTTGACTCTTGCAGGTACTGGAAAGAGCAGGAGCCTGAACAATGGGCTGGAACGTCATTCACGTGCACAGCCACCTGAGGGAGGGAGGTGAGAGAATTAAGAGAAAATGTATGGACTTAAGGAACACAAGGGCAGTCGCAAAGGACTTGTGAGCATTTCCTAAATTAAAATGTCTTTATGATTCATACATTCTCATTTCCTCTTTTCTATTTTCTCAACCAAAGTTCTTATACAAAAATGAATGGCTCAAAACATATTATACTTTCTCAAAGTTGTGGAAATGCTGAGATCCATTTGTGCAAATAAATATATTAATATACGGCTTTCTGAAATAGTGTCCTTTTTGGGATTCCTGGTCTCGCCTTGAACTTCGAGGCTCTGTGACTCTTCCAGACACCTATATTGTACATGACTGAATAGGATAAATTGTTTTTCAAATGTGTCCTCTTTCATCTGGTAAGTAAATTCATGAACTTGGATATTTTTGTTCCTAGGCCTGCACATCATGAAAACAACCTTTCCCCCCCGCTAGTACAAACTATTAGGCACTGTTCTTCTGCCTTCCTTGCAGACCAAAGTGTATTTCTACATTTGGTCTGAAGTTGTTTCTGTCCTAGATGATAAGTTCAGACTCTACAGCTCTCCTTTCCTGTAAAACTAAATGAATACTAACTCAGTTGGAATGCTACCTCAAATAATGTTTAAAATTGGGGAGGGAGGATAAAAGATACGACTTGATCGACTTGATCAATTCTGTAGGATTTTTTTAAGTGGGCTAGAGGCGCAGCCACATCATGTAAGTTCTCTGTAAGAGGAAGGGCATACTTGAACGGCATGGGTGACAAAGAGCCCTTCAGTCTTATTTGTAATGATTTATTTTCAAAAGATAAAAATAAGGATCGGGCACAGCAAGATGGCTCAACTGATTAAGGCACTTGCCACCCAACCCTGATGACCTAAGTTCAATCCCTGGAACCCACGTAAAATGAAAGAAAAGAACCAACTCCATAAAGTTATCCTCTGGCTTCCACATGCATGCCCAGTCATATGCTCTCCTACCCCAACCTGCACACACATCATACACATACAACAACAACAACAATAATAAATAATAATAAATTTTAAAAATAATAATAATTATATTTAATCATTCTCAGTTTGAATAATTAATAATTAGTTATACGTATTTAGCTATATGGGCCCTCTGTTTTTGTACAATAATAGCATCAATAGTTATAAAGACCATAATTGCTTGCAAAGCAATTACGTTTTCATAGTACTTTGGAAACACTGTGGAAGCAATCCAAATGAAAAAAAAAATGAGTCACAGAAGTTGAACCATTTGGCTTTCAGTGCAAACAAGCGAAGAATTTGAAATATGCTTGGTGCTAGTGGCCCAACACTCTCACCTGAGTTTGCTGGTTGGCAGTTGCCAACATGTCTCCGAAGATGGGTCCAAGGAAAACTCCACCATCATATACCACAAGAGCAATTACAACAGGATTCACTCCAGTGAGATTTTGATCTGAGACCTGAGATAGTTACATTTCTGATCAATTCTTTCATGGAAAAAAAATCTCATCTTGAGGGAAACAAATGAGTTTTTATTCCACATTCTGTTTGAAATACTCTCATAGCTTGAATTGATAAACAATTTTAGTCTAAGAGTTAGTTCCAGGACACCTAGGGCTGTTACACAGAGAAAATTTGTCTAGAAACCTAATAGTTAAAATAAATAAAAAGTTGCTAATAAAAGGTAAACATGGGCTACCTGTTTGTGAGAGGAGTTGTCAAGCAGAAGCACACACACTCAAATAAGAATAATTTAAGTTTTGAGATATTTTGCTTCTATGTGCCTCTTTTTATATTAGCTGTAATCTAAATATTAAAATAAAATGTAAGAACATAGTACTTTGAGATCAGCACAAACATTTTCATTCTTCCTCCATCTCACTCCAGGATTTCACTTGAGAAACCACTTATCTGACAGTGCCATAAAGCTTGGATAAAATTTCATCTCGGGCTTCATTTTATAATAAGCAAGTGCTTGATGATCATTCGATTATTTTTTAAAACACTACATATGCAAGAGCATCTGCTTTTGTCATTATCCAAAGACAGAAAATCCTTTTCTAAATTCCCTTATGCCATGCCATCTGCCTCATGATGATCAAGTCGATCACATCTGTTTGAATTCTCCACAAACAGCTGTGGAAAACTATGTGGTGGACACTGACCAGCAGCTCCTCCCTCTGCCTTAAATTAGGGAAGGAAGCACTGGGTTTAATACGATGATATCTGAGATGTAAAATTCAGGTTGAAACTTTCTGATGAAAGATATAAAACCCCTTTGCTATAATATGGCAACAAATAACAATAATAATAATAATCTATATCCATTTTTATTCATATAATCCTATATTTCTTTACAAAATTTCTCCATCAAATCTATACCACAAAATGTTTGATTATACCTACCCTGATAAAATTGGGCAAATCCCCAATCTGAGTAGTCCAAGAAAGAGTCCAGACATGTTCATAGCAGGAGTTTAGCTCCTTAGTCACAGTGATGTCACTGACATTGAGGTATCCAGATGTGGACGCGTCAGCATTGTCCTGCAATAGCTTGTGAAGCTGTCTGGAAGACATGTGCACCGGCACATCTGTGAGCCAAGAGTTTGCAGAAAACATGATGTCAGTGGATAGAAGAAAATAAACACCAGGATCACGCTAAACTTTCAGAATCAAAATATATCACAAGAGAACCTTTACCCGACTTAAGATCATGTTTTTTCCCCAGAAGTAGACGCCTATTTTTTTACACTGAGATGCTTCCTTCAGTGTCATTTATCACATGGCAAACAGTGACTGTGCTATGTCAGACAAGACAGTCTCAGCTATCAACTGAACACACACGCTCCAGACACCTTTGTGATGGCTGAAAGTCTAATTAAATGTTGGCTTTTTCTTGGAAAATTTTAGCTGGTCCTGTGAACAGAGAAATCTTGGCCACCTTTCACAGGGAGTAGGGGCGGCGTATAGCAGCTGACACCCATAAAACGTAGGCAACACAGCTGAGGAATGTTGGCACTTCTCTTTGCTCTCTCTATTAGAATCTCCTCTAAGCCCAGCCACCTGCTTCCCCGCTCCGCATCCCCACGGAGAAATAACAAATCTCTGTGCTTCACACTTTACCCAAAGTTTCCATTTCATTAGCTGGTCCCAACAGCACCGCGAGGTGGGCCATTTAGGGCACCTCCATGCCTACCTGAGGGATGAAGAAAATGAACCCTAACGGTATTCAAAAGCTTGCCAAGCCAGGGAGGCAGGTTTGGATTAAAATTCAGGCTGCCGTCCACCTGCTCCAGAGCCTTCCTCTTGAATGCCACGCTGCCCTGAAGGGTTAATAAAGTGCCACTGTGTTTCACAAGGCCAACAGCGGTCCCATAATTAAAAAGCATTGCTCTACATTTGCACATAATTGGGGGTCTGTACTCATTTCAAAAAGTTGGGCTAAGGCTGGCTTCCCTCGGTGACTCTGCCGGCAGTAATGTGACAAGCATCAGGTTGTATCTGATAGCAGGAAAGGACCTCTGCAGATAAGCTCTCATTTGTGAGAAGCAGAGCCTGGTGGTGGTTCATGCCATAGAGACAAAGGCGCTGTGGACACTGGCCCATTTACCAGGCTCCAGTAACCAAGGTGTCTTCAGCTTTTTCTATGCTATCCCATTATAGTCAAAATGCCCCTATGTGCCTCTCACCCAGGAAGAGCCTTTCTCAGGAAAAAAAAAAAAAGATTTGGGAAGTATCACCTACGCACACAGCTTTCCTAAATGCCTCTGAGCCTTGCTTCTGAAGCCACGCACTTCTGCCAGTATTTATCAATAAGATTATTGAACAATATTGCTGTCTCTTCTCATATTCTGTGCTTTGTTAAAAGTCTATATTATCGAAGCTCTTAAAGCACTGTGCTAATTGTGTCCATAATCTCAAACTTGGGTGACTGCTAAATGCTTAATAGCAAAATGATTGCCACTACATTTAACTCTGAAGACACGGGTACAAGGAGCTTTGGGCTAGGAAATGTCAGAGAGAGGATGAATTTGAACCTGAAATACCCAGGTTCACATCTAGACCCTGTCATCGATTATTTTTAAGAACTTCAGGGAAGCTTCAGTGTGGCTGGCTGAATCCCAACCCCCACAATAAAAAAGCGATGTGACCGTGTCCTCTTAACCCTTTGCAAGGCCAAAGAATAAATGTTATCTCATGTTGACAGAAGACATGGTCAAGTTGAAGATGTGAGGGGAAGAGTTTATCATGAATCGTGCAGTAAATTCTTGTGGATCCTTCAAGACCAAGGCAGAGGAGGTTTTGAGACAAAGGAAAAACAGGCCATGACCACAGACACAGGGTAAAGCATCGCAGCTTCACTTGAGGATTGGCAGCATCAGCCGGGACTAAGGAGGACAGCCAACACATTATCCCCTAGGGCACGGACAGTCGGGGCCCTACTCACACCTTCACATGGGGCTTCAGACTCCAGAACTAAGAACAAAACCTCCATAGCTCTAAGTCTCCAAGTTGTGATAATTCTCGGGAAGCCAATTCGCTCACTTTCCTCATCTACAAATTGAGAAGGCTGGAATTGAACAATCCATCCCTTCTCAGGTCTGTAATCTTAAAACAGTCATTTCGGACCTGTCACCTTAACTGTGGAACTCCCAGTCTGATGTTTACCTTATGTATCCCCAGCATGGACATGAGAATCTTTGTACCCTTGCCGTGTGAGCACATTCCGCACCTTCAGCCAAGAGTCTTTAAGATAACAGCACACTTGGGCATGGTTTCTTATACTATAAATGCAGCTGCAAAGCGTGTGCTCGCTCCCTTGTTTCTCACTTCCAGATACTAGACTCTGTTCCTATTCCCCGTTTGTGCAGAGGACTGTTATCTAGGACAGTGATCTGTAAGTCTCCCCTAAGTAAATAACCCTTTATTATTCATGATTCTGAACTAGTGTGGGATTATTTTGTGACTTCTGCCACCATACTCTAGTAGCCCCTTACCAGGTATCACTGTATCAAAGAGTTGGAGGAAGAAGTGTCCTCCTAAAGGCGGGCTGGTCCTCTGGAGTCTCTGTGCTGTCACCTCAATCAGTTCAGATCCTTCTCCTGTCCCCTCAGCGGACACATAGCTGCAGCACATCAAAAGCAAAGTGTTAGCCACCACAGTCGTTAGAATGTGTGATGCCGACAAAACCCAGCTATTTACAAAGATGCCTCACTCCTATGCTTCTATGCTTTGAGGTCAACATCGCAACTACTGGATGCCCTTTTCCCACCACAGCAGGATCAGTGTGGTATAAATCGAAGGTTCCTTAAAAACATGATATTAACATTGATCCTGCGAATACAGGGGTCCAGAGCAACAAGCAATTATGCCACCCCCATTTCTGGCTCAGAGAAGAGATGGCTGTCTAGAGCCTCATTTGCATACTCCGGGTCAATGTGCCCTGGTCCCTCAGTGTCTCCCCAGCACACTGCTGCTGGAGCATCTACCCCACCTCACTAACTTCTTATATATAAACCCAGTGCCAGCACAGCCCTTCTTTTGATAAACAAATGACCCAAATAACTATGGCATGAACTGTCCAATCGCTGCCATGAGCTGACTAGTTGTGTCCCCTCACAAAGACAGAAATCACTTGTTGAAATCCAAGTCCCATGGATATGGCTTTAGGACGTTAAACCTTTGAGGATGTCTTTAGATTATGAATGGGATTGGTGTTCTTTGAAAGGCGTGTTCTAGACAGAACCATCCTCTTTACCAGCGTGGTCACAGGCTTCCAGAGGAGCCCGGGGAGTTAATGTAAAGTCAGAGAGGAAGGTCATCAGGAGCCCTCTGAGTGTACTGTACACAGTAACTCAAACTAGCTTTTATCATTTCGTAGTTAATAGCTGAGAGTCATCCAATACGGCACTATTTTGTATGCATGTGTATATGATATATATGTATACACAAACATGTATATATACAGTGCACATACAAGACAGAGAATTTCAGTTCTGTTGATCCTGCAAAGTTTAAGTGAAATTTAAAAGGGTAGCATGCATGTGGTCCTCAGACTTCAAGGAGGCTGATCTTCAAGGAGACTGCGTTGTAAACTACCCTTAGACATAAGTCACAACTATGTAGCCACGCTTGTGGTGCTCTAGTGCCATCTGCTGGTGAGTTCTCAGAAATGCCTGTTTTTGTTCCTTAAACTGAAGGAATTCCAACAAGATCAATATGCCGGGACTGCAATGAGGGGAATAAATGGAAAACAGTGTTTACTCTGAGAAACATAACAAACCATCAAAAAATAAATTAAATAGAAATAGGCTCCTACATGTAGCTCTCAGCTAAGTCAGCACCATTAGGTCATAGAAAATTCAAATTTTCAGACCCCAAACTACCACGTCCCAGCCATTTGTCTCTACACCAAACCTCCATCTGAGTCTGGTGTAACATAACTTGACATAAGACCATGGCTCTGAACAGTACAGCAGGGAGTTTCGCCACCTCCATAAGGGCTGCACCTGTGTGCTTCGTAGCCAGCTGTGGATACTGAGGACATCCGTGTAGGAAAACTACTTCCTTACCGTGCAGTGATGAGAGGAAGCTCTGAACCACAGCCCGCCAACAAGAATGCTATGCTGTAGACTGGAGAGAATCCCACCACCGAGACTGACTCCACCAGGTTCCCACCTGGGCGGGCTGTTGCAGGATTAGCTTGAGAAACTAGAGACCAATGATCCAATTAGTACCAAATAACTCAAGATGGAGGCTTGTAAAGCGGAAGATTCTGGCTGAAGATGATGAGTCACAGAGTTCTCCGTGCACACATGAAATCTAGATGCCTACCCATCTACTACATCGGAAAAGCTCCAGAAGAAGGGCACAGGAGGACAACATTCAACTGATTACCAGGAGGAAAATGCAGCAGTGTACGGACATGAGGATAAACTCCGCAGCAATGATCATCCAGCCCCCACCAGCCAAACACCTCTTGTAACACCCCTTCACTCTATGTGTGGGTGACAGGTACCCCTTCCTTCCCACAGCCTGTGGAAACCTTAGTGACACACAGAAAATCCCCCCTAGGAACGCCATCCACCTGAGGAATGGCCTAGGCTCTCATCACAAACAGCGCTTATTCAGGGTGAAGTGATATGTGTACAGAAATGTGTTAGTTCAAATCCAGGGTTTCCCACTTTCCTCGGACAGCCACTCTGCTAACCAACATAAGCTCCGCAATGCTCAGCTTTCTTGTGTCTAAAGTGACAATCACAGCATGTGGGATGGATGGAAATCTTCCTGGTAGGTAATTCAGGAAGGCTGCTGACTTTAATGACCACTGAACATTTCAATATCCTTTTGTCTTCCTGCTGGGTAAGACAGCTTTTCCTCAACACATTACTTACGGTGCAGATTACAAAGAGTTCAAGGGTAGTGATAGCCTTGTCTTATTCGTTTTGAATGACTACTTCTTTTATTGTTTGTTTTTGCTTGCTTGCTTGCTTGCTTGCTTGCTTGCTTGCTTGCTTGCTTGCTTGCTTTATTGCTTTGAGACATGGTCTCATGTGTAGCCCTAAATATCCTGGAACTCACTATGCAGACCAGGTTATCCTTGACCTCACACAGGTCTTCCTGTCTCGCCCTCTCCAGTGTTGAGTTTAAAGGCATATGGCATGGTGCCTGGTCCTGCATGCCCGGTTCTTAACTGCAACACTGGCACAGAGCAGTTGCTCAATATGATTATGCGCTCTCTAAAGAGATGGTGTTAGAAAACTTTGGGTTCCAGTCTGTCACCATATCCCAGTTGTATGCACTGGGAGAGAGAAAGGCTTTGAGAATAACCCCTCTTAGCCTGATTTTCCCATACATAGAATAGAGGCGACAGGACCATCTCAGGTGCTCTTGAGAACTACATGAAATAATGATAATGATGATTATGAAAACATCAATAATAACAATAAAATACTAATAAATAATGAACGCTACCATAATAGACACAAAGAACTTCCACAGACTGTGAAGCAGAATAAGTACATAATATATGGATCAGATATACATACTGTTAATCATGATGAGTGAGTTCATTTACATAGTTGATCTTTTCGTTAACTAAAAGTCAGGGTGGGGGAGTTGGTGTCCGCAGAGCAAACTGACAAAGGAAGACAACTGCTTCCCCTCTCCCAGTCTTCATCCTTGTCCCCGCCCGTCCCTCCATATGTCATCTTTCTCTTCCAGATGATTCTAGGTCGACAGAGCTTTGCAGTAAAAAGTGAGGGTGGCAAGAAAAAACATTGGGTCCTTGGTTTCCAGGGTATGGAGGAGCAGAACGGCGTGCAATGGAGAGAGGAGAAATGAAGCGGCACCTGTTATCTAGTCTAGAGTCTCCCAAACTATATGTTTAAGTCTGTGAAATACTGGCTGCCTTGGCTCTCTGAACATCTGGGCGGTACTTGGGACTACAAAAGTTTCCTGGCCAGTTGTCTCAGACACCAGCAAATTCAGTCGGTCATCTCAACGTGCGTCTGAACAGCATCATTTTGCAAGTGTGCCAGAGCAAATGATTAGCAGTGGCTCAGTGCTGATGCTGGCTCTTTATTACAATCGCTTTATAGAGGAGAAAAACAAATATTCAGACGGTAGTAAAGCGAGGGCATAATAGTACAAGCACAAAAGGCAAGATAAAATAGTGAGATAAACAAAAGAGATAAAGAGAGGGAGAGAAGGAGGAAGGGAGGGATGGAGAAAGGGAGGGAGGGAAAAAGAAAAGGAAGGAAAGAAGGAAGGAAGGAAGGAAGGAAGGAAGGAAGGAAGGAAGGAAGGAAGGGCAATTAGTTGGAGAGACATAGAAGGAAATGTGCACAAGGCCAACCCCATTTGCCTTCAAACTATGGCAGGCAGGAGAAAGCCATCCATCCTCTCCTTCAGAAAAGAAAAACAACATCTAGTGTGGAACTTTGAGACAGGCATTTGACAAGCAGGCCCAAGAGAACAGCAGATGTGACAATCACCTGTTATGCTTGTATCTGCAAGAATAATTTCATCCAGATAGAGCAGGCCTGCCTTCGGGGCCACAGGAAGAATGTCAATCCGCTGAACCAGCAGTGGTGTGTTTGCCAGAGTAGATGGGAGATCCTCAGAGCGACGAACACATGTGTCCCAGAGGTTAATGCAAGTGAACTGCCAGCTGCCAAAGCAGAACGGGAGGAGCCTCTGGGTAAAGTCTCCGGGCCTCCTCCTTAAGACTGGGACCAGACAGCCCCTCACACCTGGGGTCAGACTACTTTCATCGACAACACTGGTGAGTCACATCTCAAGTCAGTCATTCATTCGTGACACTGGGTATCAGCAGCACTTTCAAATAACAATGCAATTTTGCATCTTGAATAGATAGAGTACATGCCAGTCTCTAATCATCCTGGGTATTCCCGTATCACCGACTCATTGAGCTTTAAAATAACTTCAGAGCAATGAGAAATGTCTGGACAGGGAACAGAATCAATGGACCAGGGTATCTTCAATTTATTACAGAACCACTTGCTGAATGCACTTCAGTGAAGTGCAGAGTCTCTGAGTTTCAGTTCTCCTCATCTTAAAAGTTCTGTCCCTAATATGATGCCAGTGTCCTGCCGGGTTCCTTTATACTCATAACCATATCTCTTGTCAAAACTGCTTTGTCAGGTCAAAAAATTTCAAAGTCTCAAGTTAGAATCTGACACCCAAATGAAATACTCAGTATCTCTGTGGGCCACAGTCTCTAAGACAGCAATCCTCGCCCCCCCCCCCACCAAATAGGCAGAATCCACCCACACCTCCCCACCATTGCTACCTCTCAGGGTGAGGTTCCGTGAGACTCCAGTCGCAAGTGGTATTCTTTGTGACATTTTGGAAGCCAAATACAAAAGAAACAGTCATCGTCAGGGTCCTGTTCATGTGGCTTCTGTATGCAGTGCACAGCTGTGGATACCAAATATGCCCTTCAGTTCAACACTGCCAGAAGCTGCGATTCAGACACCGTGTGACAAGAGTCTGCCTCTGCAGATCTTGCTGCACGCTGTACATGAATCTAGGTCCTGCCTTCCTCAGGCTTTCAGTCTAGCCGGAAGCACAGAGCATTATTCTTTACTCCTTAAGCCAAATCAGGAAATAACACAGTAACTGCTTTCTCTGAGGCCAAATGGAAATGGTATTCAAAGTGAGACTTTTCAACGTCTAAGCACTGTGTTCAGCAATAAGGATTTTAAAGTATGTCAGTTATAAAATGCCTGCTTTAACCCAGGCCTCTGTGGGCCTTCAGTGAGTCATTTAATCTGCACTAGCCCTCCTTCTGTTCTAATCTCCAGGGTGTGTGTGTGTGTGTGTGTGTGTGTGTGTGTGTGTGTGTTATAGTTAAAGGAATATAATATGAATTTGAGAGGAAATAGGGGAACACAAGAGTTGGAAGGGGAAAGGGGAGGGTGACATTTATGGAAATGCAGTACTCATGTATAAAATTCTTTAAAAATTAAGTAAATGCAAGGGGAGTGGGTATATCAGCTGATCCATTGATTATTTACATTGTTGCAATAATGATAATAGTAACTACCCACAGCTGGGTCCTCACTGATGCAAAACATCTTACTATATTAACCTTCACCCTATTCCTGAGCACTGGGCCACATTAACTGTTTCAGAGATGAGACAATTAAGACATGTCATACTTAAGTAAAATATTAAGAACACACAGATGTGAATCAGTGTTCAAAACCAGAGTCTGTCTGCAAGATTTGCACTATTTCTCAAGAGTAAAGAGCAAATAAAATATTTAAATAAATAAAAATGTCCATAGGTCTTCTTGCTAACAGTAACATTCTTAGGTTACAAGTAGGGGCCCAGAGAAGCTGCTAAGAAATGTCAAATTTCAGCTCAAAATGCACCGGGCAAATTACATCATTTCCTTGTGTTTCTGTCATTTTAGTGTCAAATCCAGAAAATAATGCCAGCTCCTCCCAACGTGCCAAGCCCGGAAGCATGAAGATAGATACTCACATATGGGTACTGATCCAGCTGATAGCCATTTTTATCAGCTGAGGGGTAAAGGATAAGGTGTCGAAGTTGACCGAGGCTGAATCTGCCACAGAAGGGCTCAGTTGAACTGGTGAGGACCCCATCAGAGCTGGAACCTTCCAGGCCTGTATATAATCCAAATAAATAGGAACATAGACCTAGCTATGCAACAAGATAGTATGTGTACAAAATAAAAACAGTGACATCGGCCTCTCAGCCTATGGAGAGATGGGAAGAGCCCAGAGGTCTAGCACCCTCCAATTGGAAGGCTCTAGCTATGAGAACTCCTTTCTGGCTACTAAAGAACATAATACCATTTTCTCTATGTGCCAGGAAAAAATAGTGAGAAGCAAAAGAGAAGGAAGGTCAATGGAAAAAGGAATGCTTTATTTTCTTATTTTATGTGTATGTGTGCCTGAGTGTATGGAGTGCACCGTGGGCATGTGGGAGACAATGGGTGTCCATCAAAGGGGAGTATCAGATCACCTGGAACTGGGATGGGTGCTGGGAACTGAGCCTGAGTCCTGCGCAGGAGTAGTGAATACTCTTAACCATTTCCCTAGCCCCTCAATAAGACTTTAGTTCACTTCAAGAATAGTTTCAGAATGTGTTGTCCATTAACTGGGGAGGGCAATAAAGCACATTAGCAGAGTTTAAGAATTTCTTCAACTTGATATACCTTGGCTAGCTGATATCCGTGGAAGACTTGCCTATATCTAAAAAGAAACAGTGGAGGAAGAGTGGTTGGTGGGAGTAGAGGGGAAATGGGGTGAGGAATTGGGAAGAGGGAAGAAGAGAAAAGTTTTGTTAAGATGTAAAAACAAAGGGATAAATAAAAGAAGAAAAAAGAATTCCTTGCCTACATTATTTTATACTAATTCTCTTGTATGAGCTAGAAGTGGTGGTGCATGCTTGCAGTCCCAGCTACTCGGGAATCAGGGACAGGAGGGTCACAAGTTCAAAGCTAATATGAACAACTTAGTGAGAACTTGTCTCAATTTTTTTTAATTAAAAGGACATTAGTATGACTTGGCTGAAGAATTCCTGTGGGGCATCTGCAATGCTTTGCTGCTTGACCTCCATCAGCACACACACAACAAACCATTGATAGGAATTTTCATTTTGAACTAAACAAGATTTTTTTCAAAGTTACCATTGCCATGTCTACTCTCTACGTTTAGAAGAAACTCTCTGGACAGTGTTTCTCTCCACTGAACTACCCAGAAGACTGCTTTAGACTGACATGTATCCCAACCATTTCCTCCTGCATGCACAGCTACTCTAGTGGTCACTCCATCCAGACCCAGGATCCTGCTTCTATCTGACTCTACTAACAATCTGGGCAGGAAACAGGGATTGTTCCTATGTTTTAAGAAAGAAGAGGGGGGCTGGAGAGATGGCTTGATGGTTAAGAGCATTGCCTGCTCTTCCAAAGGTCCTGAGTTCAATTCCCAGCAACCACATGGTGGCTCACAACCATCTGTAAAAAGGTCTGACGCCCTCTTCTGGCCTTCAGGCATACACACAGACAGAATATTGTATAAATAATAAATAAATAAATATTTTTTAAAAAGTAAGAAAGAAGAGGAAAACAGTGATAGATAAAAGGACCAGAGCTGGTCAACCCAGGAGACACCTTGCTCAAATCCAAGTCGGAGCAATATGTGAGCTGAAACGGGTTCCAGATGGCATTTTACTGCAAGCAGCTCCTCAATGGTGGTTTGGATCTATTAAAATGAATAAAAGGGCAGTCTTTCAAAAGTCAGGCCTTAAACTCCCATGCTCACCTTTGTTATTGGAAGGAGACTCTCACCTGTTGGGCTGTAGCATTGGCAGGAACTGGCTGGCTAGACACATTGTTCCAAGCAAGAAAAAAGCTTCCTGTAGCTGACACATTCAACATCTGAAAAGTTGAGAGACAAAATTCACTGATGTGCAGGGTCCAGAGTCAGAGGGTTTGACTAGGAACAGAGCACAGCTCCTCCACATGCTGTTTCCATTTTATTAGTTTCAGATTTCTAAATATACATGATGTAGAAACCTCTGGAAAACAGTGTCACCAACAAATGAAGCTTTTTTTGGAATGACATGAATGAGGGATTTTCTACTTATTTGTGTTGCTTTTCCAATAGTACATAATGTAAAGGAGCCAAGGCACACCACACTTTCGAGAGGATGTGATGTAAAGGCGGCCACAGCACATCTCATTTTTGGACCTTCCCTCAAAATGCTGCCTCGAATGAGAGGCCTGAGAGGCAGAAGCCAGCACATGGCACGGGGACTCATTCCATGTCTACTCCGCTCCCAGCAGATGTCCTCGACTGAGCACATCATGCTTTTGTCCTGAGATGGGACTCATGAATCACTCACACTTCTCTACTTTTCTCAGTGGGTCTTTATGTCCATGTCACTATTAAACTAGAAGCTGTAGAAAGTGGGGTCTACATTGATTGCCTCTGCATAGAAAAAGAGACAACAGAAAGTATATGGAAGTTTCTCAGCAAAGACGTGGAGCACATATTGACAGATTAGACATATAAACACAACACATCGGTGAGTAAGCTCAGAACGGGTCAAAAAGCTATGGTGGAGTGTGTGTGTGTGTGTGTGTGTGTGTGTGTGTGTGTGTGCGCGCGCGCGCGCGTGTGTTTGTAAATGACCTTATCTGTACTTGGAGGAATAAGTTCTCAACAAAGAAAAGACCTGAGACTGGAAAGTTAAGCACTGGCTACTCATTTAGAGGACCTGGGTCCCATCCCAATCACCCATGTAGTGGTTCACAACTGTCTATAACTTCAGTCTCCAGTTCCAGGGAAACCCACACCCTCTTCTGTCCTACACAGACACCAAGCACACATATGGTAAACAGACATATATATTCAGGCAAAATAATCATACATAAAATAAATCTAAAAAATTTTAAAGACTTACCAAGAATTTAAATATTTCAGAAATCAATATAAACACATAAACAAAAATGTTTAAAAAATAAAAACAAGAAAATAATTTTAAAATTTATGACCCTATATCCTGTGTATGTAAATGCATCTCAGGCTTTCTTACTCTCAGCCAGCTGCCCTTCTACTGAGGGAGACTCCTCTCTACCCATGGCTTATTTTCATGGCACACAGACCTGTATTTCTGGAAGTCTCTGGGCTCGGGCTCGGATCTGGTGTTTCTCCAGAAGGTATGTGTTGACCACATCAGGATTCAGCCAGGTGTTGTGGATCTGGACCCCAATTCTCATCCCCCTGCTGGGGGCGATCCCAAGCTGCTCTGCTTCCAAGTAGTACTTGGCACCACCCCGTAGTTCAAGCTTAGTCGTCTTCTGTTGCCAGTTTCCTTCATTCCAGTTCCGCTCCCAAGAGTCGAACCAATCAGCAGTGCCAACTCCAACAGAGGCCACATCTACCTGTGCCCGAATAGCCAGTCACGTTCAGCACTGTGAATTTCCCATGCATCTTTGTTCTCAGACAATGAGCATTTCAAAACCTACCAACGTTACATTTTCAAGTGGTCCGCACTTTTCCTACAACTTAGCCCATTGACTTTGGCCCTGTGGCTATGTGTTTAGGAGCAGCCCCTGCCCTCACACCCTATGTCTGTGTGATGCGGTGGAAAGATAACATTAAATGCGTGAAAGACCTAGAATGGCCCCAGCTCATCAAAACCCGTGTCTTTCTCCAACCAGCAAATGGATTTCTGAGAGCATACTAAGAGCATCATGAGTCTTTGTCAAAGGCACAAGTGGATGTTGGCTGATTTCTAAAAGTACAATGCTGTGGGACAATGGTCTTGTATCCTGTAAAGACTTGTCACTTGTATTGCTTTAATAAACTGCTGATTGGCCAGTAGCCAAGCAGGAAGTATAAGTGGGACATCCAGAACCGAAGAATTCTGGGGAGAGAAAAGGCTCAATCTGCAGTCCTCATCCAGACATAGAAGAAGCAAGATGAGAAGGCCTCGCTGATAAAAGCTACCAAGCCACGTGGTTAACACAGACAAGAATTATGGGTTAATGTAAGTTATACGAGTTAATAAGAAGACTGAGCTAATAGGCCAACCAGTTTATAGTTAACATAAGCCTCTATGTGTGTCTTTGGGACTGAATGGCTGTGGGACTGGGTGGGACAGAAACCTCGGGCAACAGTACAAGGCTGGGGGGTGGGGGGAAGCTTCCTACATGATGTTAACCCAAATATAGTGGAAAAGGCACAGGTTGAATTAGAGAGTCAAACCAATCGGATTTTGATTGGTGGATACTTCTCTTATTATTCAAGTGGTCCCAAACAGGCCATACAATCCTTCAACGCAGAGTGGAATTGTGCATATTTCACAGAGATAAAAATAATAAGCGAGGTTGTAAACTGTAGCATAATGCTAGGCTCACAATACTATTATAGTCCTCCAAATTGCTTTTCAGTGGTGTCTTACAACTATAGAACAGAAAATCTTTCTCTCTGATCCTTTCTTCTTTCAAGGGCAAAGGGCCATGAACAAAGGAAAGGCCACCCAGAGGAGGGCGAGTACCTTAGTCCTTGGCTCCTCTGAGAAACTGAAATACAAGGAAGCTGGGCTATCTGCCTGGATCCAGAAGGTGTAATTGTTTGTCTCTGGAGCCACAAAGAACCCGCTGAGCCGTGCTCTGGAACACAGAGAAACAGAGAGTCAGGTGAGAGCAAACAAGGCCAGGGCCACTGAGCCAACATACAGAAGTCCTTGTGTTTGCTCATTATAGAAATGACAAGCAAAAAAACTGACACTTAAACCATATGATTATTCTGATGAGACTAGAGAAAGCAATCACACCTGCACAGTCTCAGTTTGTCAGCCTCTATACATCCACAAATCCCTTTGCAATTTATAATTCTCAGGAGGTCATGGCCACAGCACAGGACGATGTGGAGGCTTGACTGAGAAGACCACTTATCTCCAAAGCAGATTTAGAGCTACAGGAAATATGGGTTTTACACATTGGTCCATATTTGACTGTAGAGCTACAAAAGGTCTTATGAACACTAGAATGACCAACACCAGCTGAGAACACTGTCAAAACACCCCAGTTGTTACTGGCTCATGTGACAAATGATCCCCTAGAAATATCACTGCACAATTCCCTGTGTCCTAGCTTGCCTGAGTTAGTCGGAAGACTTTTGATATGGATTCCCACTTTAGCTGCAACATACCTGAAAGGTCGCCCTTCCTTTGACCAAAATCCAGATGGAGAACTGGCATTGGGGACTATCTGCCACCTGTACCCTGGGGTGGCTTTGGTCAGCTCTACATCCTCCACAGAATCTCCAACTTCAAAAAGAAGTCCTCTATTGCCTGTAAGACATGTACACCCCAAAACCAAGTGGTGTTTCTCCTCACAAGGATCCTTCTTGAATCACAGAGTGAAAAGCACTGTGGGTGTTATTTATGAAAGTGTGTCGCCAGAAACCAAGATGAGAGAGTCCTAAGAGAGAGTCTGTAGTTACTAGGAAGTTTCTGGAAAGAAGATAGATAGATAGATAGATAGATAGATAGATAGATAGATAGATAGATAATAGGGAGAGTTAGAAGATAGATGATTGATAGATAGATAGATAGATAGATAGATAGATAGATAGATAGATAGATAATAGGGAGAGTTAGAAGATAGATGATAGATAGATAGATAGATAGATAAGATAGATGATAGATAGATGATAGATAGATAGATAGATAGATAGATAGATAGATAGATAGATAGATAGATAGATACTCTCCCAGTAGAATTTAGTCTCTTGGAAAGAGAACTTAATGAGAGATTAAACATTAAAGAGAGATGCTCTCAGAGGACAGAGGAGACTAGGGAGCCTTTCAGCAGCCATGCCACAGAAGAAAGCAAAGTCTTGGAGAGGACATGAAGGAAAAATGCTGTTGTTCAGAAGATGTGATCTGTGCAATAATAAGCTGTGGTGTGGCCTGACTTTGTGACTTCTGAAATTGGACATGACCTTCAGTGTCCTTAAAGCCCTGATTCAGCCTGCAAATTCGATTCCATAAAATTTCCTTTTCCTAGAAAAATTGCCAGCCCTTAAAATTTTCAAGTATCATGATTTCAATTTATTGACCTGCACACAAAGCCAATCAGTGGCACAATTTAATTATGTGACATTTAAATGATGCTGTATTTATTAATGTGCACTTTATATTAAGAAAACCTTAAGTCAAAAGGCATATGGGCTTTGATACTGGAAACTAATTTTGATCAATATTGGATAGTCATCTTGACTGATCATTCAGATTCTTGCTCCACCCTTTACTAGGTATGAAGTTTAGGAGCGTTTTTCAATGCCCTGGGTCCCCGTTCACTCATACATCAAAACAGGGTCAATAAGAACTAGAAATATACAACAGCTGAAAGGATGTGGAGAGAGAGTGAGGACTCAATAAAGGATATCCATGATAACTATTATTATAAACTACCAATGTTGATCCTCGTTGAGCCCAAAGATAAACAGTAAATAAGGGAAAAGCAGAGACTTAGGAGCATGTTAAGAATGTTCCTGTAACTTTGGGATTCTCATCCTCCACACTATTGCTATTTTACTCTGGGCAGCTCTGTTGCTGGACTGTGCTGTACACTGCAGGATGGGCTGCATCCCTGATGTCTACTCAATAGATGTTAATGTCGTCCTGTCTTCTGAGGACAAGAATCAGAAATGTTGGAGCAGTACCGCTTTGCGTGGAGTTTTGCCCCACTTCCATGGGGCAAACCTCAAAAGCTTTCATAAAGGACATCACTAACTCAAACAGCTGCTTTCCGGAAACGATCCTACCACGGCTGAAGCAGCTTAAGCAGCAAACGCTCAACAAGGGAACTGGCTCCTGCTTCCTGCTGCAGGAAACTCTTTGTATTACTTGTTTCAGTACCTTTGTCTCCTGGGATGGGAGCTCTCCTCAAGTAAACACTGGGGATCTGGGTGCTGCAGAATTCTCCAGCCAGAGCATTCTATGTGTCTCCACACAGCAAAGGCCCATCTTTAGAAAGGCTTTGCTCTTGCAGGGCAGCTTTGCTTACAGGTGCCGAGCCTTTGGAATTGGCTCACTACATCTTTAAACATTAGGTCAGTGCCTTATGCACAGCATCGGACTGTCATTCTCTGCAGAGCAACTTGCCAACCTTCCTTATGCTTAACTGCACTAGAGTCTCTCATGCTAAAATATGGGCGCTTCATACTAAGAAGGACAGGTGGAACCTGCTGCCTTGCCTCCTCCGTTTCTGTCTATTGGAGGCAGATGCGGGTGGCCATGTCACCGCATATCCCCATCTGTGATATCAGCGGGCAAAGGCCCACAGGGGAAATAAACAGCATTGAAATATACCCCAGCACGCCCTACTCACTGACCTACCTACTGCTGCTGCTAGGAGCACAAAAGAGCATGCTCCACTGCTCCTGTCTCCTCGGCCAACACACATGCACCCTTCCTACCAAATGCAGAGCGTCAGTTTGGGGATTCCGTCCAAGAGCTGCCGTGTCTTGGTGGCAGTTCTATTCTGCCTGGAGTCTATCATTTAGACATGTGGCTAGGGCTAGGAATCTAGTGCCATTTGCGACTCAATGAGTCTGAGATAGTCCCTGATAGGAAAGGCTTTGCCCCGGCATTAGGGATCCAGTCAACATGTTTCCTTCTGCTCTCCAGATTGTTGGGACAAAGCATGACAGTGGAGAGATCACTGAGCAGCCGTGGTGACTTCCTTACCAGCCTGAGGAGCAGTGAGCCTTGCTCCTCTTCCTGGAGCCCTGGTAGTGCACTCAATCTTCCTGGGAGACACACGTCTAATGTCACATGGGATGCCTAAGGAGAATTTGTAAAGTTCTTAAATACACCTGCAGATACACATGCACACAAAGAGACACGCACACAACAAATTAATTAATTAATTAAAAAGCAGACGAATGTTTATGGGTATTTGATCCTACTGCACGTACTTGGCTTTGTGGGAGCCTAGGCAGTTTGGATGCTCACCTTACGAGACCTGGATGGAGGTGGGTGGTCCTTGGACTTCCCACAGGGCAGGGAAACCTGATTGCTCTTTGGGCTGATGAGGGAGGGGGACTTGACTGGGGGAGGGGGAGGGAAATGGGAGGCGGTGGCAGGGAAGAGACAGAAATCTTTAATAAATAAATTTAAAAAATGTAAGAAAGCTTCCCTTCACAGTCTTGGGTCATTAGAGATAGAAACTCCTATAGCATTTAAAACTGAACCATTTACATCCATTTTAACATAATTACCTGCAATGGTAACCTGAGCAGAAGAGTCAAAGAAATCTCCTGTAATGGTGATGTCTGTTCTTCCACCAAGGCTCCCAACTTTTGGAAACACAGATTGGATTTCTGCAAGAGGTCATAAAAACGTAAGCTTCTAGATATGCACTATGATGTGCACTGGAAATAAGAGAAAACATCATAACATAATTCTTACACCGCAAGTCCAGCAGCAGTTGACGCTTTTCGAATTGTCATTTTAAATGTCCTTAATAATAAAAAGGACTATAAATATATAGTATAGATGACCAGTATTTATAAGCAAGGTCACTCACAGTATCAGCAAAAGTCTTTACACCCCTTATACTTTCTTATGAAATATGTCTCTTCCCATCAAGGGTTTGGTTTGACAATGGAGGACAATAGTTTACACCACATGGAAGAATCACTAATGGAAGCACAGGGCAGAACTTTCGTTGCCCCAATCTTACTTCTTCCCCATGCTGCAGGCTTCAACCACAGGCACATGCGGATCACCCACACTGCTTTCAAGCCAAAGCCTCTACAGCAGTGGTTCTCAACCAGTGGGTCTCAGCCCCTTTGACGGGGCAGATCAGATATTCGCTTTATAATCCATAACAGTGGCAAAATTACAGTTATGGTGTAGTAATAAAATAATTTTATGATTGGGGTCACCACAACATTAGGAACTATATTAAAGGGTCACAGCATTAGAAAGGTTGAAAGTCACTATTCTATAGCAATACCCACAAGGATTTCATGTTATCCTTTCTTTAAAGATTTGGTTTAATTACGTGAGTGGGTGGGTGGCACTTGCAGATGCCAGAAGAGGGCATGAGACGATTTTGGAGCTGAGGTTATAGGTTGTTCCCAGTGTTGGTGCTGGGAACTTAACTTGGGTCTTCTGCAAGATCAGTGTGTGCTTTTAACCACTGAGCCATCCCTTCAGCCCCGTGTCCTTTCTTTAAATGCCCACAGTTTGAAGTTTGATTCTTTTCAGGGTGAAGAAGAGCTGTGATCTTTGATAAGTTAATTGTATATATGTGTATATATATATGTATATAAGTTTACAATTATATACATATATAAACACTGTAATATACAGTAAACATATATTCAGAGCATGACATAAACTAAGTATATTTACTTAGGTCATGAATGCTTCTAAGTTCAAAAGAGGAATTTGTTTTTAAAAATTACTTTGCTCCTTGACATCTTCATGCATGAATAAGATGCATTCTAATAAATTACCTTCATCTCCCACCCTCTCAAGACCCTTCCATCACTACGAATCCTTTTCCCACATCTGAGTCTTTTTATTTTGTCTGGTGACCCACTGAGATTGGTCAACGGTGACTGTTCAGCCATAAGTTCAGTACTTTTCCCTGGAACTTGGTACACTCATCAGTGAGCCCAAAACCCAAGACAAGGACTCCCCCTCTTCCAGAATCTTTCAGTTTCCAATAGTTAAACAGAGAGGGATAAGAACTCATGACACCATCTTCCGCCATAACTGATGGCTAATGGGCCATCCTGGCTGTGCGGATGCAGGTTCAGTGCAGGTTAACTGCAGCTGCTGTGAGTTCAGGAATGCAGTGACTGCATCATGCCTGAAGGTGGCATCTTATGCCTCCCCTCCCTGTCTGGCTCCTACATACTTTCTGTCCTCTCTCCCACGGTGTTTCTCCAGTCTTACAGGAAGTGTGTTATTTATTTAAGGAAGTGTCTTATTTAGAGGTGAGCACTCAGTTATAGCTTATCCTCCACATCTGGAGCAGCTGCAGATGTGCCTTCACTATTGTTCACCGGAAATCTGGAGCAGCTGCAGGTCTCTGTGCTCACTATTGTTCACCAGAAGAAAAGGGTTTCCTGGCCTTTTAGGACAGCTGTGGTAGCACAATCTTTTTTGACATTCATAGTGGCTACTCGATTGCACTAGGAAGATAGAGACGAATTTGGAGTAGTTCCTTTCTTCAAGTCAGTGACTATGGTAAGGAAGTGCATGTATGAGGAATCTAATTACAGTACTTCAGGTCAGCTAAATTAGAGAGGCTCTGAGGCAGAGAAAGGCTCAGGAGAGACTGGGGTTACCGAGGAGAGAATAAACTTTCTGGGAATGATATCTGAACTGATGAGTTTAAACTCACCAAGGAAAGCTAAGCATACAGGTGTACATCTAGGTATAGCCCTGGAACCGGGAAGGTTGAAACCAGGGTCTAACAAAGTCAACACTGGCTTAGGTTATATATTAAGACTCTGATTCAGGAATAAAATGAAAAAATATATATAATTGACCACATAAAAGGGAGAGGGGATATTAAAACAAGTAATAGCCAGGATAGGAAAAAGGTTGTACAATGCATATAGTGTAGTTAGAATAGGTAGAGAGGTGGAAGTGAGGCAAGGGGGAGGAAGTGGAGAACAGGGAGCTGGAGAAGCACAGAAGGTAGATGAAGGCAGACTCCTGGGCTGTTTCTCACTGAAGATGATAATCCTTTAGAGCAATGTTTCTCGACCTGTGGGATGGTGGCCCCAATGGGGACTGAGTGACCCTTTCATGGGAACTGCCTAAGACCATCCTGCATGTAAGATATTTGAATTACAATTCATAACAGTAGAAAAATTCCAGTTATAAAGTAGCAATGAAAATAATTTTATGATGGGGAGGGGTCACCACAGCATGATGAAATCCTTTAGAAGGTCACAGCATTAGGGAAGTTGAGAACCACTGCTGTATAGGGTGTGCATGGTGAGGAAGAGGCAAGTGGGTGCTTGGTATAGAGACTCCTGGCAAATGGGTAGAACATGGACTGCAGAGGATAAATGTCAAGTCGGAGCCCTTAGAGATCATGAGAGCACGCTATTCAGGAGATTATGGGGCCCATAATGGCTCAGTGATTATACAGATAAAATAGATGTGCAAGCCAAGTGTAATGGCACAATCTTTTAATCCCAGAACTTGGGAGGCAGAGGCAAGCAGATATCTGAGTTCGAAGACAGCCTAATCTACAAACCAAGTTCCAGAACAGCCAGAGCTACACAGAGAATCTGTCTCGTAACTCAAATAAAATAAAATAAAATAAAATAAATAAAAAGTAGACATGCCATATTTAAGAAGCATATGAGAAACAAAATGAAAGAATTTGTGATTCTGTGAGCACGATCATAAAAAGGACAGAGAATTTTGAGTGAGTTCAAATCCTCTTCCTCACCAGCTACTTTAGACAATCTTTAGAGTTAAAAGGAAAAGCACCACATCATTCATTTCACAGATACTCAATCCAGGCTCAGCAACTCAGGGGCTTAACCACACTGGACTAGTTACCAAGTACTAGCCTGCAGAGGCTCAGCCCCAGACTCTACGGATTGTCCATATCCCCAGGGATGCCACTACTATGAAAATGCTTGTGCCTCTGAGTCTTCAGCCCAGGAAGTGTATGATAATGGATATTGTCAGCCTACCCCTCCAGCACGGCAGGGCTCTATAATCAGAGCAGAGTCGTGAAAGCCTGAGTTAAGGTACCAAAGACAGCATGCCTCCTGAAGGGTGTTGGTTACGTGCATGAGGTTTTTCACCAGTTTGAAAGGACCTTTGGAAAAGTAGCATTCCCTCTTAATCTGTTTTCTCCATAGAAAATTAATGGTGATGTACCCTATCTTTTAGATAAAAGAAATGAATATTGAAGCTATATGCCAAACACTCAATAAGAGATTGATCATCTTGTTGCTCCTGTTACTGTGCATTCATCGGTATGGGTGTTTCTTCACAGCAGCTCTCGAACATACTAGACAAGACACGCCAGGGTCAGAATTTAGTTCCAGCAGCATCGTCTGTCCAGAGAATGAATGGCATTTGTCCTACCATCTATGAGATGATAGCTTTCTCATTTGGAGAGGCAGATTTTTGTTGCTTCTGAAATCTGAACCTCCCGCAGACTCGTTTTCAGTGGGTTTGTCATTGTATTAAAACCTACACACTGTGTGCACTCTTTAAATAACCAAGTGCCTACTGCTGAACTGAGTTCACAATTTCATGCAAGTTTCCAATTTCAGTGTTCTTCTTTCAGTACCAGGGTTTGACCATCAGAGGGCAACACCACAGCTTAGCATCAGAATAGGCAAGTTATAAAGCATTGGAAGAATGCATAAATTCAGAGATGGGCGCTAGAATGACCAGAAAGACATCCTGTTAAATTTTTTAACCACCACCTTTATTCTGTTCTTTTTTTTTTAGAACACAGAGGAAGACATGACTATTGTTTATTTCATTCTGTCTATATCCATAGACTTCGCATAGACATCTACGATTGAGCCTCTTTGGATGCAGCGCTTGACAAGACATCTACCCACAACAGTTCACATCTATATCAGTAGTCCCATAGACTGCACTGGTGCTGAAAACTTCTTGTCATGTCTGTAAGGATGTATCACAGTACACACCACACATATCTGTGGTGTTGCTGGTGCATATAAACCTACTATGCTGCCATTGGGGGAGGATGAACGAATGGAATGGGAAGTGAAATAACTGCAACTTGCTACACAAATTATTAAACTGTCATACAATAACACAGTGTTAAAATGCAATAAAAAGCCTAACACAAACATGTACAATCTAGATTTAATAATAGTTCATTTAAATTGCATTGATCTGCTTATTATATTATACTATTCCTATACTTTTTTATGCTGTTGATGGTTATTATTCTTGCTTATAAAATAAAGAGCTCCTTGTAAAACAGTGTGCTTCATTACAGTGGCACCAGCTTCATGCATGTCATGTTTTCCTCATCTCCTACTTGCATGAAGTAGGCACAATGCATAGTTAAGCTGCAGCATCTGCATTTGGTTTTTGTTGTTGTTGTTGTTTTGTTTTGGTTTTTGGTTTTTCGAGACAGGGTTTCTCTGTGGTTTTGGGGCCTGTCCTGGAACTAGCTCTGTAGACCAGGCTGGTCTCGAACTCACAAAGATCTGCCTGCCACTGCCTCCCGAGTGCTGGGATTAAAGGCGTGCGCCACCACCGCCCGGCCCAGCATCTGCATTTGTGTGCAGGAAAGCTATGAGGAAAACATGGTAACAAAAGCACCTAATGATGCTTCCTCAGAACATCAATAAACAAAGCAGGACTGTAAATACCAGCTGACACAGACACAAGCAACTTCATTTCAACCTGAATCAAGATGTTAT